>NC_140371.1:15645000-15835000 GCF_054491055.1 Hypomesus nipponensis | reverse complement strand
TCTCTCTGTGTGCGTGTGTCTCTCTCTGTGTGCGTGTGTCTCTCTCTGTGTGCGTGTGTCTCTCTCTGTGTGCGTGTGTCTCTCTCTGTGTGCGTGTGTCTCTCTCTGTGTGCGTGTGTCTCTCTCTGTGTGCGTGTGTCTCTCTCTGTGTGCGTGTGTCTCTCTCTGTGTGCGTGTGTCTCTCTCTGTGTGCGTGTGTCTCTCTCTGTGTGTGTGTGTCTCTCTCTCTCTCTCTCTCTCTCTCTCTCTCTCTCTCTCTCTCTCTCTCTCTCTCTCTCTCTCTCTCTCTCTCTCTCTCTCTCTCTCTCTCTCTCTCTCTCTCTCTCTCTCTCTCTCTCTCTCTCTCTCTCTCTCTCTCTCTCTCTCTCTCTCTCTCTCTCTCTCTCTCTCTCTCTCTCTCTCTCTCTCTCTCTCTCTCTTTCCCTCTCTCCCTTTCTTTTTGGCTTCTCCATTCACAATCTCTCTCTCCCTTTCCCTCTCTCTCTCTCTTTATCTCTTACCCCATTTGTGTCTGTCTCTCTTCCCCTCCCTTTCCCACATACAAATCAAAACAAACATTTAAATCATGAGGCCATCAACTCGCCAGAGCATGCAGGGCCCAGACAAGGGTTCCAAATGCTGTGGTTGAGACCAGGCGGACCCAGTTCTGAGTGGTGAGACTCAGTCGTGTCCATGCACCCATCAGATGAGCAGACAGACAGCTGAACCATCATCTTGGCTACCTGACTCAGTCAAACATTGCCGGGTGTGTAATGTTTGTCACAAAACCACATGGTTAAAAAATACATATTAAAAAAGGAATGGTGAATAGACAGTATTTGCACAGATATGTTTGGCATTGCTCTTGTTTATAAGAGGGGAGTCAAATTATCCTGGTTTGGGAAATGCATGTTGGTTTCTGTGTGTTTTGGCCCAGGGCTGGTTTGACACACAAACCCACTACACACATTTCCTGTGCTCAACATACTTTCACATTTTATGTAAGTTTGACGTAAATGGAGTGTGTCAAGATATTACAAATGTGTGTGTGTGTGTGCGCATATGTATTTACCTACAGCATGTCCCAAATAAGAGACCGTCTTTACAATTGCTCCACAAACAAAAATCTGTTTATTGTTTGTTTTAGCCAAACCTAGTTAACTTGCATCCTGTTCAAACCATGTGAGAGAAAAATACCTTAAGTGAGACAAATGATTTCCTGTGTGAGTGCGGATACAAAGGTCTGAAAATATTGATTGCACCTTGTTTGCTTGAGAACTCAGATAAATATATGCTCTCAGATGACCTTAATATAGCAGAGGCAGGTCATTCAAACTGCCCCTATCCTCTAGCTACATGGTAGAGAGTCACCACCTCCACCTAACAGATCCTGGATCTGATCTTCACTGACAAGAACAGCCCAGCAGGCTCACCCAGGGACCAGAGGCAGGAGACCAAACTGACCCTGGAGCATCTCTGAGGTCACCTCATACAAACGCTCCCTCGGCTCACCAGGCCAACGCAGAGACAGTCTGCGCAGTAGTGGCTGTGACTGCGTGTGTGTTCATGCAGTTAACCTAGGATAAGCCCAGGCCAAATCCTCTTACAGTTAGTGGCGACCTGTGGCAGTAGCCTGTGATTAGAGGACCCTGGCAGACTACCAGCGGGCCATGACCAGCACCAGCCCAAGGCACCCGATAGTGGGTTGTCACTTTCACTGGTGCAGAAATGACCCGAGGTACTACAGAAATAATGGTAGGAGTGCTTCTTTATGAGACTGGATGACTTGGTGTCTTTTCTGTCAGTACACTTATTTCTGTGTCCCCCTCCCTTATGCTCATGTCCCCCTCGTTGTGTCCATGTCCCCCCCCTTGCCTGTGTCCCTATCTCTGCCACTGTCTATGCCCGTCTCTCTCTATTTCTCATTACGAAGCGAGCACCTGTCAAACTGACGGTAGCCTCACTTCCCATGCCACAGTGGAGAATGTTGTGGTGTGATCAAAGGATACGACGGTGCTTGTGTTTCCTCCAACTTAAGACGACACGCAGTCAAATAAGAGTGCAGGACATTTAATAGTCGTGCATTCATAGAGCACAACGTAACAACGGCTAGGTTTTCAATATTTGGCCCACACTCACCACAAGTGGGAACTTGTCAGACTTGAGAAACAACAGCAATGATTCCGTTTCCAGTGACAAAAACGTGACCGTCAAAGGGCCATCGGCACTTGCATTCACTGGGCTCACAGTGCACATGAAAGCAGCCATACAGTAGACTATGAACATTGTGAAAAGAGCCTCATGTGACTCTGGCCTGCGCTGTGTGGTTCCAGCCTCATGACAGGGCTGATCAAGTCCTGCAACCACACAGACAGTCACAGGGAAGCTGTGTGCGTGTCTAGATTGTGTACCGACACGACCATCTCCTGGTCCTGGTCTCCAGATCTTGAGTGGCATCACTGGGCGTGCACAGAGAATCCACCCAGCTCTGTCACTGTCAGTGACTTAGGATTGAAAATGTGTGCTAGACAGGGTCTTGTGCAGGTCTAAACGAGGTCATACTGATGCGGTGTGCTGCTCTGTGTGAGGCTGTCTCCTGTGCGATGTGCTGCTCTGTGTGAGGGTTGCTCCTGTGCGGTGTGCTGCTCTGTGTGAGGGTTGCTCCTGTGCGGTGTGCTGCTCTGTGTGAGGCTGTCTCCTGTGCGATGTGCTGCTCTGTGTGAGGGTGTCTCCTGTGCGGTGTGCTGCTCTATGTGAGGGTGTCTCCTGTGCGGTGTGCTGCTCTGTGTGAGGGTTGCTCCTGTGCGGTGTGCTGCTCTGTGTGAGGGTGTCTCCTGTGCGGTGTGCTGCTCTATGTGAGGGTGTCTCCTGTGCGGTGTGCTGCTCTGTGTGAGGGTTGCTCCTGTGCGGTGTGCTGCTCTGTGTGAGGGTGTCTCCTGTGCGGTGTGCTGCTCTGTGTGAGGGTGTCTCCTGTGCGGTGTGCTGCTCTGTGTGAGGGTTGCTCCTGTGTGGTGTGCTGCTCTGTGTGAGGGTGTCTCCTGTGCGGTGTGCTGCTCTGTGTGAGGGTGTCTCCTGTGCGGTGTGCTGCTCTGTGTGAGGGTGTCTCCTGTGCGGTGTGCTGCTCTGTGTGAGGGTGTCTCCTGTGCGGTGTGCTGCTCTGTGTGAGGGTTGCTCCTGTGTGGTGTGCTGCTCTGTGTGAGGGTGTCTCCTGTGCGGTGTGCTGCTCTGTGTGAGGGTGTCTCCTGTGCGGTGTGCTGCTCTGTGTGAGGGTGTCTCCTGTGTGGTGTGCTGCTCTGTGTGAGGGTGTCTCCTGTGCGGTGTGCTGCTCTGTGTGAGGGTGTCTCCTGTGCGGTGTACTGCTCTGTGTGAGGGTGTCTCCTGTGCGGTGTGCTGCTCTGTGTGAGGGTGTCTCCTGTGCGGTGTGCTGCTCTGTGTGAGGGTGTCTCCTGTGCGGTGTGCTGCTCTGTGTGAGGGTGTCTCCTGTGCGGTGTGCTGCTCTGTGTGAGGGTGTCTCCTGTGCGGTGTGCTGCTCTGTGTGAGGGTGTCTCCTGTACGGTATGCTCATACCTGGTAGAACTCTCTCAGCCATGTCTTCTGGAGGTTTTCAGGCTGCAAAACAGAGAAGAGAGAGAGGCTTCCGTTAACCACTGTTCTTTGACAAAAACATCTCTGTCTTTGACACTTTGGGTGAACTCCCCAACGCAACACAATTACTGAACTGTGACAATATGGGGCGTCATTTTATTCAGTAGCAGCAGACGCAGAAGCAGACACAAAAACACACACGCCCCCCCCCACACACACACACCCCCCCCAGATGGGGCACCTACGACTAACAAATGAAGCTCGTCAGCCTATGGCAATAACACAGTGAAAAAATGTCATGTGTGTATACGTGTGTGCTGGTGTTGAGTTTAAACAGCCCACCTCCAGTAGCTTTTCTCAATGATCAGGTAATCTCTCTTTGGCTCTGCAGTTAGCTCTGGGTATATGTCAACAACAGCCGCCACGGTTTACTCTCCCTCTCTCTTTTTCCCCTCTATGTATCTGTCTTTCTCTACACTTTAAAAGGCCATCCCCAGCCCTGGACTTCATTTCATTTGCAGGGTGGAAACCGAGACAGAGCCTTGGGCAGTCTACCATTTAAGGAAAGATCTCCCCATGTCGATAACTGGGTCTGATGAACTGGCGTGTGTGAGTTCATTCCGAGGTAAAGGGAGACTATATTAAGAACAGTCAGTGGAGAGGAGTTCAATCTGGACTGGACTGGTGGTGCCTGCCTACAACACAACCTGCAGCTCTGAATCTCTGGGTCACATCAGCAACAGAGCATCATACTGTTACATCTTGCACTCTAAAAATACCACATCGCTATGGCAACCTGGGGAGAAAAAAAAAAGACTTCTTCTCTAGAGTAATATCCACAGTTCGATCATGAACAAGTCCTTTGGTTTTACTTCTAAAACAGGCTGAGCTGATCCTCTCTGACACACAGTGGTGGCAGGAGTCACAGTCTCCCATGTGTGACCTAGTTAGGGCATCATGGCTGTTTCTGGGAGCACCTAAGTCTCTCCAGGTCTACCCTTGGTAGGCCTAAACTGGGAGGGAACAAGGGCCGTTTGTGTGTGTGCGTGTGTGTTTCTTGTGACAAGAAGTCTGTGAAGTGTGCGTTTATGTGAGGGTGAGAAAGAAAGAAAGAAAAGTGATATAAAGTGTATGAGTGAGAGAGGGAGAGAGAGAGAGAGAGTGAGAGTGAGAGAGAGAAAGGGAGAGAAAGTGAGAGAGAGAGAGAGAGAGAGAGAGTGAGAGAGAGAGAGTGTGAGAGAGAGTGAGAGTGAGAGTGAGAGAGAGAGAGAGAGACAGACATGGTCCCAGCCCTAGCCTCAGTCTCAGCCAGATCAGATCATAGGGCTATATAAGGACATGAGCACTGGACCCTGTCATTATTCATACAAAGAAAAAGAAAAAGGGCAAGAAAGAGAGAAGAGAGACACAGAACACAAAAAAACGAGGGACAAAACTGCCCTTCGCACCTTCCTCATTTGTCGACAGGTCAGGTGGTAAAAACACTTGCACCTGCGTACCTGTATGTGCACCTGTAAGAGTCGAAGAATGTTCAACAAGAAGGTGTGTGTGCTGTGCGTGGGAGGGTTTGAAACAAAGTCAAGGCCCAGTCTTTTTAAGTCTTTAGCTGCAGGACCTTCAGATCCACAGGACTATCCACCGGTTCAAACAACCATAGCAGGCCATTCCTAAATAGTGGGATATTTATAGGTCTTTCCATTGTTTAGATCCCTCTAGGAACAGTGATTGCCGTTTCAAAGAGCCCTGTGTATAGAAACGATGTACACTGACACATACCAAATGCATGCGGCTCCCCTGGACTAATTAAGTCAAATTTATCGTTGAACCTCCACAGCCAAAAACGTGTCAACTGGCCCTGACCACATCTGTAGTGTGTTACCAACGAGGAAGAACCCCCTACTCATCCAGGGGTACTGTCAGACACTAATAAGACAATAAAACCACACTGTCGACAGTTTTACAAACAAACCCCCTCGTCTTTGCCAGGAAAATGGTCTCTCCCCCCAGTACCACGACAGCAGAACTTGAAGAAAGTCCATACAAGCTAAAGTTGGCTCCACACTGAGTTTGACAAAAACTCGTTCTAGAGGCCCTGTGCTAATTAAGATGACCCATCTCTGCCGAACGCAATGGCTCAGGTCCTTGGGAACAGACGGTGACCTTGGTAGGGTGGCCCTAAGGAGGGCCAGGGCCCCCTGGAGGCCCTCTGCTGGCTGGGGCCCCAGAGACAAATGGACCTAATGTAGGAACAGGTCCTCTCCTCAGCACTAAATCTGCAGTCCTGCACCGTGGCCCTCCCACAGCTTATCAAAAGTTAATTTTCTGTTAATTAGAGACGGGGCTACACTGGCAGCAAAGTAAAAATAGACGACAGCCTTTCTTTAGGGCTCTCACGCTCGCTCTGACTCTTTCTCCATGGCCTCCCCACTCTCTCATTTCTTTGCCCATCCCTTTTTCCGTTTTTGCAGTCGACGGCCTACTTTTCCGACCACTCTGGGAATTAAAGACTCAACTCAAGCTTTGGTGAAGATCTACTTTCCTGTCATCAAAGTGGCGTATTCTTTAAGCAGCCATGGAAGGGTTGTTGAGAGAAGCCCTGACTAACGACCACAGAATGGCAACCTCCTGCCGAGGAGGCTTACTGGGGTTTGGATTGAGATGTGAAAAGTAATTACATGGAACACCTCCGTTTAGTTAACACCGTGCAGTGATCCATTATGAGCCCCTGGAAAACCCCACTCGTCAACAAGCAAGCTACTGCTTCAAGGCGCCACGATTTTACCGTATGTCCATCAACTCTCATTATTCTTCACAGGAGACAAAACAACAACAACAACAAAACGATTTTGACAAAAGGAAACATTTGGACAAAATCCAAGGTCACGAGTGACCCCTGGTCTTCTTATTAGCCGCTGAGGAGCTCTCCTTTCTGTGGCGGAGTGTTCCGGTTGTGGTGCAGATGAAGCGGACCTAGATATGCGTGGAGATGACGACAGAGCTCTGGCAGACAGAGAGCCCGCTGGTCAGCTGGGAAACACGTGGGCACCACATGAGCCTGCTCCTGCCGAGCAGGTCCATGACTCCTTCCTCTCTTATTTTCTTTCTCTCACTCCATCTCATGCCCCCCCCCCCCCCCCTTGTTTTAGTTGACGTCAATCTCTGCCCTTAAACTCTACTCATCTCCACCCCCACCCCCCACCCACTGCTTTTCTTCCATCTCAAGTTCTCAAGAAAAACCCAGTTCTCACCCTTGCCTACACCCCCATACACCTGGGCAGCTCCAATTCTCTCCCTTCTCCCTCTTTTCTGAGCAACGACTGGGTAAAATAGTGGAAGGTGTCAGCTGTTCATCCTGTGTGTCAGAGGAAGGTGTAAGAAATGCAATAAAAGCCTCTTACTGGAGTTATTTTTGCACTTTCCACTATAAAAGAGGCCAGGCTGGACGAGGGCAAAGTCAAATCCCTTCACATGACTCCTTGGCTGCTGCCTCCTCCACCTCTCCCGCCACATCCTCCTCTTCCCCCTCCGAACCCAGCGACCGCAGCAAACAGCCCTGGTATCAATGCCTGAGCAGAGCAAATGTGCAGACGGCAAAGTCCTCAAATAAGCCACTTAGATACACAGGTATGAGCAAAGACAGAAGACCAATAATCACTTTGTGCTTGTGTGTGGAGGATAAGTGCATCCAGGGAGAGGCTGGTGAGCGGCTGGTGTGAAGCTCGGTGTGAGGCCAGGTAGAGGCTAGGTGTGAAAGTCAGTCCATTGTGCTCGGTCCAAGAAAAGGAGATTGGAGGATGTGACCTTCATCACACGTCAGGTGTGATAAAGGTCTCCAGAGTTGAAAGATCATCTCTCACCTTGCCTCTCCCCACACCTCTGAAAGGACTTCACGGAACATTCCGAAATCTGCTGTCCAGAGTAAGGATCAATTCTCATCTAACATGGCACAATGAATTCATTACGTCTATACAGACAGGGATAAAAGGATCTGCTTGTCAAATCAGAATTTCCCATGAGACAATAGGCCTATGTTGCCAATGGCTTCCATCACTACAAATGTTTGGAATGCATCCCAACCAAAACAGTGTCTTCAAAAGTTCACAGTGGGAATCTATTTTTATTAGGCTGTGATGCTGTTCCAAAAAACAGATCCCAAAGGCCCTGAACATGCAGAAGAAAAAGCCCCATTTGCAGTTAATTTTGGACACAGTGTTGTGAATGACAATCTACATCTAGGCTGTAAAGCACACAAAATAAACTACATCGAAATACTGCATCCTGCTAATTGCTACAGTCATGCTTGAATATCATGTTCTTGAATTAGGGTATCATGGTAGCAAGATGTTATGCCTCGGTGGTTCGGAATGTGGGATGTGACACTATATCTCGAACAGATCGACAGCCTGTGAATGTTGACACACCAGTAAAAAGAAGGTTATTAGCTTTCAGGGGAGCATGTGGCTGTCTAAAAATACCCTCCCTAGATGAAGGGTTTTGATTGAGGCAGGGACTGAGGGAGGTGGGGGGAACCGGGTGAGCCAGCTGGACTACCAGCAGGGACCACAGGGAGGCGTTGGAGGGGGTCCTTAGCTCTAATTGGCACAACAAACGGCCCTGTACGAGTCATCTGCTCCTCGAGATCCAGAATGGCGTCAAGGAGGAGAACGAGTGACAAGTCTAACAGGGTTTGCCACTCAATTATGCAATACAATTTAAGGTGGCTCATTATAGAATTAATTAGAGCAGGCCATCTTCGAGAGGGTTTAAAATGAGGCCTTAGGTTGGAATGAGCTTGTCTCCTCTGGGGTCTCCCTGCCCCCACAACAGTGAGGCCTGGAGGGACTGGGATTTTGGAGGTCTACCTTAGGTTACTTTGTGGTTTTCAAGTCAGAGGATACTTTTCCTCGAGGCAACGAGGGATGTGCTGCCTGTCACACTCACAACCCCCTGAGAGGGAATCAATACTGCAATCAGCTGGGCTGAGAGCATAAGTGTCATCAGGGCAAGAAATTACAGCATTCAGAATAACCGCAGCTGCGTGGTTGCAGAACAGGTCTGCATCACCACCTAGCAGTCTGCAAACAGCAGTCAGCCCACACACAGCTGTACTGTTGCTCTAAAAATTCCATGGATAATTTGTTGGCACCATTATTTTGGAAGACAGAAAAAAAGTTAATATAAGACAAAAATAACCTGAACTGGCTAGATAAATGACATGGGAAAACAGAGGTTCTTCAGAATGCCAAGTATTTCTCTAACACTAGTTGCTCCACGTGTGCCCCACACAGATGCTAGGTCTCCCACTCTTAACATGCTGCAGGCAGCTACTGTTTAACACCTCTGCACACCACAGCAAGATGGAAAAACATCAAAGAGTTTGCAGTGTATGAGAAAAAAACAGACATGATTGTATGAACAGGCTTACTTGTTTGTCTCTTTCCCTTAAGTGAACACCAAAGGTCTAAGCACAACACCAAAGAGTCTAAGCACAACTTTGAAACATCAAGATCTCTACGCCTCACATCTGTTCAAACAGTAACACTTTAGTCACAGAACATCGTAGTAAGAAAAGACTGAGGGGGTCCTAGGTGCTAGCATTATGACAGAAGCCAGTGAAAGTCTGTGGAGAGAGGTGTGTGATTTAGAGCGCGGGTGCAGACCACGTGCAGACCAGTCACAGAGAGCATGTCTGACCAGAAGAGGCAAAAAAACTGGCTCACTCCAGCCTGAGGGTCCCATCTTCAGGCTCGGTCAGGGAGACAGTATTGAAGCACACTGGGAGAAGAAGAATTAAGAACAGTATCTGAGCTGAAAAGCAGTGGACTACTGGGTGTCTGGAAGCCACATATCTATTGATTAGACTTACCAGAAATGCGTGATGTTTGGGAGGACTTGTGAGGGGAAATACATTGTGAAACTGAGGTAGCGTACAACTGACAAAAGAGATCTTGGTTTTGAATCAGCGAGCCCGCAGCAACACAATTACAAACCATGATGAGAGAAAATAAAAAGACATGCGTTACCGCAAAATACTTCCTTCTTACCTGCTTCTGATCCCCACTCTCTCACACTCACTCAATGCCCCACCATGAAACAGCTAAATACCTCGGCCAAAATTCTCTCTGGCCCAATAAGCTATTTGTATTACTATTTTATAACAATCCTGTCCATTTAACAAAAGGAGACCACACTTGTCTTATGTAATTGTTCAATTATGTCTTGGCTAAGACTTATTGTTTGCAGAGGGTGAAAACTATGAACAGACTGATAGGGTTTTCTTAAAGGGCTTGTGTAATTGTGGTCATGTTATTTCAGACAAAGTAATCTTTAAAAAAAGCCGCACTACAAAGTCTGGTCATCACTACAAAGTCAAAGTGTCAGGTAGCACAGGCCTACAACTTGCTGAGCATCTTGACAAAAAGTGTTGGAGTATGGATTGCTCAACTAGCCAAGTCTTACGAATCACATGAATTACATGTCTACAAACTATGCGGAGAGGTTCAATCTCGATCTTCGAAGCTGTGCCAGGTAAAGGTCTGAGGTAAAATCCCTGTGTTTAGAGACTACTACCCTGCTTAGTATCTTGCTTTTAAGGAGCAGAAACTGAAGTTATAGCCAACGTCTTGATATTATCAGCACACTTTGACTTAACAATGTTCAGTGTTTCTCCAGCTACAATCACTTACTTTTTGCAAGCCTACATGTTATGTCATTGACCTTAGAAAGCTGTTGAGTTTGCATATGTAAAATTCCCAACCTCAACCAATTGAAGAACAATAGCATGTCAACACACACAAAAATAGCCCTGTTAGCAGATGCTGATTGGTGGAAGCTCATTCTTAGACCAGGAAGATAAGTGTCTTGAGGAGGAAATCCCCCACTGGCTTGGAAAACAAAGAGCCTATCCTTCAACTGGACAAGACATCCTAAAGTCAAAAAACAGATGACCTGACCCTATCACTAGCACATGCACAATCACACACGTACACCAAATGTGACCTGGTCCCAATCAACAACCAAAAGCACCCGATAAACTTAGTTGAAAACTCTTATCTGCACACAGAACGTCCTAGAAAAAATCTAACAGATGAAACACGTTTCATCCATACAGTTGAAACACTGTTCGGATCCTATACCGCATCACTGTTCCATCATCCCCTGCTCTGTCACACAACAATAATCTTTGAAGTAGAATACGGTCAGTGGGTTGGGGAAATAGGATCCATGAAGGTTTACACACCCATTATCTTTTCAACTTTAACCCCGAGGTCACAACGAACAGGTGTGATCTCTAACAACCAGCAACAACAAAAAGGGGACGCTGACTTTCAAAAAGTAGTTCTTCTCACAATTCCAAAGCGGAAATCATTTCTTAACAAGGCCATACTTGGAAGCTTGCATAATTCATGCGAGGAAGAGAGATTCAGGCTGTCACCGAGCCTGCTCCACTTTCTCTGGCTTTGACAAGTTACACAGAGGTCTCCAGTCTCCACTGGAGCCTGCATGGCTATGTTGGATGAGTGTCCATCTTTCAGGGGTCCCGGGAGATAGACAGATGAAAGGTGAGAGGAAGAGGAGTGACTGATTAGAAAAACCAAGAATAAGGGGGTAGGAAAGAGATAGAGAAGAAAAGTTTACATGAATAGAGACAGGGCCATTGAAACAGGTGCATAATCTGCTCCTCAGTGAAGGATAACAAGTGATTATGTCTACTATAAGTCTGAGTACATAAGATCTCTTATTTGGCAATGCCGTGTCCTAGATTCGTAATCCTCCCATATCAAACATGTGGGCTATTCCTGTCCTCAAACCCACAAAAACACATACGTACATAGCGCACGCACATAACACACGCATTGCTGGAGAACACAGAAGGGCAGAAAAAGAGGTGTTCTCAAATGTTCTTAGATTTCTTGGTAAATAATCGAGTGAACTACATATTTCACTATCAGGACATGCTTAGCAGGAAATGATTTAAGAAAGATAGAGATGCTATGTGGTACAGTTTTAGCAAAGGTCACATTCCCTCTCAGGTAACAAAGTGGATTAAACTTCCTTTCTTGGTGACCAATCAGCTAACAATCTACCTTCAACCGAGCCCCCCCCCACACACACACACACACACTTTCATCTTCCTTCAACCTCTCCCCACTTCTGACTCATCTAATATCATGTCATCCCCTTACAGTTTGTCCTCTCGGATGGTCTACCTCTGGCCTTCTGTCCTCCAAAAGTCTCTTGCCGCCGTCTTCCCCTCAAGATGCCATGGGTTCTTATCGCTCTCTGCTCTCTTGCACGCAGCATCCTGTTTGTATTGGTGAAGGACAAACATTGTCTCTGTGTGTCGCGGAAGACATTTCACAGGCTATCACGTTTTCTGCCTGGACCTGATATCTCTATAATTGGGTTCTTCCTGCTAGAGGGTGGGGGAGACGGGTGAGGGAGAAGTAGAGAGAAATAGAGGCAGAGTGAGAGATTAAGGGAGAGAGAGAGCAATATAGAGCAAGAACCCGACTGACAGCAAGAGAGAGAGAAGAAGAGAGAAAAATAGATGGGGCATCCAGAATGAGAGTGATAGAAAGGGTGGAAAGGGGGGCAGTTTCCATGACACCGTTAAAAGAGTGAACAGCACCCCCCTCAACTCTTTCCACAGGGTACTGTGAGGCCCAACAGAAAGATCAACACGGTGTCCATATCACAAAAACAGGCTCAATTCATCCACTTCTGCCAAGGTCCAAAATGGACCTAGTAGCAAATAAGTATGACGAAAATATGGATGGCTATCTCCAAATCCCTCAAGAACCACTAAAATGACAGCTCCCCTAGGCACTGACCTTAAAGATACGTGGCTTCAAACCTCCCAAAACAAACAGAAGAGTAACCGCTGGGTTTCCACAACACAGGGTTGCAGCCATCCCTCACCAGGAGAGCCTGATTTATACCCTCCACAGTCCAAACTCAACGCGTAAGGTTCCCAGTTGCTGTGCCAAGAGTGAACCTAGTAACAACATGCCATAGTAAGGCTCAGCCAATCACCCACTGAGCTGGCTGTGAACAGCAAGTTCATGGCTTTAGCTCAGTGGGATAAGACCTATTTGAGGAATACGCACTGGGCAGTTCTGAGCAGACATGGTCAGTCAGGCAGGCCGGGTCAAGGCCTCTGAGGGATGGGCTTATTTCTCAGTGCTCACTCTGCGTGGTGTTTTGTGTGTGTGTGTGTGTGTGTGTGTATGCTTGTGTGTGTATGTGTGTATGTGTGTATGTGTATGCTTGTGTGCCCATGCCTGACTGTAATTTCCCATGGACCGGTCCTGTCACTGAACTCTTACCCTCTCCCTCGTCTCTCTATCCTCCCTCACCCTCCCCTCATCATTTCTGCTTCCCAGTCCCTCTCTGGCCACTCCCAAGCTATTTCCAGTCATTTCCTATATTTTTTCCTACACATCTGAACACAAACTGGTTAAGAACATCTGAACTCAGAGCTGGGGGAAACTCCAGAAGGAGTTTAAGAATACAGACAATTACAAAACATTTATTTGAATCATGTGGTACTTGACAGATTATAAACGTGTCATGAGTGACCTAAAGGGATTTCCCCACTTGAATGTGAGCAAAGAATGTCCATCTGTAGATAATGAGATCACTTGTCCTATACAGCTAGAAATTCTGATGAAGGCATTTTGCAACCGCAACTACGCTGGTGTTACAAGAAAGCAACAGTTGAGAAAGTGTTTGGGCAAGGCTACATTTCTGGAGAATTTCAAAATGTGTCACACTGTTAGTGACTTCCATATATCCTATTTGCATATTGACAAAGCCGTGAGAAGTGAATTGAAAGAAAGCCTGTATTTCCCTTGCAGTGTTTACCGTTTCCAGGGATCCGTGTATTTGCTGTCTGTCACCTTGCACGGCAGCCTGCTTCTCGGCTCAAAGGCTCATTAATACTCCGGATTGTTCCAGACTGTCACCCATTACGGCAGAGGTCTCCTCTCATTGATCATCCCCTCTAAACACATCTCCCTGACAACCCTGGCCATCTCACAAGATAAAGATGAAGAGTAAGAGGAAAGACACACACATGCAACCCCCCCCCCCACACACACACACACACACACACACACACACACAGGATGCAGAGTGCATCATGAGGGGAGGCGTAAACAGGATTTCAGAGACAAAGTGCAGTCTAATCTCTCTGTTCCAGATGTAAAACCCTTCCAAAAAGAACACACACACACCCACCCATACACACACACACAGAATGGGTTGATGCAGGAAAAAGAGGAGCAGCAGGGAGAAGTGTCTCTGGAGCACAGTCCCTATCCAGCCAGATGTGTGATTTGTCCCATCCTGGTGAAAGAACATCCTGTCACAGTGGCACCATCCAGTCAAAAACACCTTCTAAATCTAAATAGCCACAGTTGCGAAAATAAGTTGTCTTATGACCGGGGTGGGCAGGGGGGGGGGGGGGGCTGAGATCCAAGTCGAGGATGACTCAAGAAGCTGTCGCCGTACATAAAGGCCGCTCTCGGAGATCCCGGCTGTGCCAACAAACGCTGACCGCCATAGGAGCCACTCCCACCCCTGCCCACCCGGCGGAGAGAGACAGACGGGAGTGTCTGAGAGGAACGTGGCGAACGCCAGACCAGGGCAGCCTGCTGTGCTCCTGGAGCCCTCTTGTACCTTCTGAAGCAGTCACTCCCCATGACCTCGCACAGGCCATGTTTATGCTTCTTTTGGAGTCCGTACGGCAGATAGCCGTGAGTGTTTATGACGGCTTGCAAAACAAGTGCAGGTCAAAAAATCCGATTTGTTTTGACCCTGTGAACAGAAAGAACTAGCACACAGACCAGGATTTAACTCAAGACATGCTCACACTTTATAGGGAGCGGCCGTGAGAGACAGTAACACAACTCACCAAAAAGAGAAAGAAAGAGAAACAGACAGAAAGAAAGAAAGACTTGGAGCGGACACCAGCTATCCATTCGAGGGCTCTTTTCACACTGCTTCCACTTTGCTTCACCACTAGCCAATCAGATAAGATGGCACCCTGATCCTCTGGGATCTGAGACGGGTAGCGTCACCGTCGACGCCGTGTCCGCCAGAAACCTCGGTCACCTTGTAGAGTCTGGACCTCCGCTAATGGGCGACACCGACCGGCTGCAAGTTGATAGCCAGGCTAGCGTAGTGGGCTAGCAGCCCCTTGGTCATAAAAGCAAGACATTAGGCCACTGAACAAACAGTTCAGTCTGCTACCAAGCCAGGCCTCAGCTTGGAGACTGGGCTACTCAGGGGAGGAGGGGGGGACATGGCTTTGGATGGAGCCCAGAGGGACCTGACATTATGGGATCCTAAACGCTCGTCATTTCAGACTCTAATGTGTATTACCTGTCTGGACATGTTTTGACACAGGCGTGGAATAGCTGCAGGTAAACTTGTAAAACTTTAGATTGCTCGTCTTGATATTTACTTTTAGCATGTATGCGGTCACTGTTAAACAATTGTATAGTATATGGACCACTTAGACACACATACCATACTTAAATGATGGGTGATGAGTAGGCTATAATCTTCTATTAAAGCATGAGGTAGGTCGAAGGTCAGGTACCCTTTCTTCCACAAAATGCTGACCATCTAACCACATCAAGTAGTGAGGCTTGAGTAGGCAACTTCAGGATTTCTACCCGCTTTCCATCATGCACTTCCAAAGCAAACAGGGCTAACCCTGAACGTGACAACATGAGTATTTGCAGGTGGGCTTAAGTGCTACTGTTCGAGATAACGTTTATCTTGTTCCAGTCAAACTGCCTCTCCTTACCTAAAAACGGCCAGTAAGAACGCATGCAGGCTCTGGCCACCATCTGCCCGGCTGGTATGAGGACTGGGCTGGCAAGCACCGGCAAGGCTGGCACAGTCAGTTAGCCTTGTGGTGGCCACTTGTCTGGAGAGGCTCCGACAAACCAGCGGCAGATGGAAAGGGCACCACTTACAAAAAACGTGCATGTGTGTGTTTGTGAAAGAGAGACAGTGGACATGGGGGGGGGGGGGGGTCGTCTGTCTGCTCCTTAAATCAAATGGAAACTGATCTGTATCATACACCCGGCAGTCCTGTAAACTGGATAGATCTAGAGAATCAGCCCCACGGACATGTGGAAAGCCTTCTAGAACAAGGAGGTGGCCTTACACAGTAAACAATCACTAAAGAAAACATTTCGAGATGAAAACCCTGAATAAAGCTTCAACAGAACATGTGCTGGGCCAGGGCTTCTCAATGAAGCAGAGAGCAGGAATGTGGAAGTAAAGCATTCATATGCGGGGAGAAGAAGGGGGTGACCAATCAGAGTCCAGAGGGAAATCCTCCCAAGCGAGAACAAGGAAGCATAGTTTGGACAACCCAAATCTCTGCTTAATGCCCAATGACTCCAAAACTGTAAGCCCTCCCCCCCCATCCCCACCCCAAATTAGCCCGAGGACTGATTCTTTGCCGTCACAGTGTTTCCCAAGGCTAGGCCAAAGGGGTCCTTTTCCTCGCTGGTCCTAATGAAATAAAAGGATGTCTTCAACAAAGATACATTTGTGGAGTGGGGCTAAAAATAGCCCCTAGTGGGGAGAAGGAGGGAGAGAGAGGGACAAGCGGCAGGGGAGGGGGGAGGGGGGGGGGGGTTGTGTATTGTTTAAGTCCTCCAGAATGGAAATTCAGGCGTGTGGTGTCAACAAGGTTGGGTAAAGAGGTAAGTGATAAACCCCTTAAGTTACCCAGTGACCTGGCAGAGGGGAGATAAGCCAAAGGGAGGGCCCCGGACACACACTCAAACTCACGCACACAAACACACGCACACATACACATGTACAATGGAAAAAACGTTCCCTAAAATCCCAGGGTTAGTGTTTTCATTACAGAGGAACATGGACAGACACACGTAGCTCTGCTTCAACACACACACACACAGCAGAGCAGTCAGCAGTATCGTTGCTCACAGTACACACTGTGTTCCTTCAATGCCTCCCTGGAGACAGCCCAGGGAAACCCCAAAATCAGCAACGTTTTCCAGAAACACCTTTAGGACAGGCTTTGATTCAAGCACACTAACTCTCCCCAGCCCAACAGAAGTTACTCCCCAACTTAATAGCATTTGAGTTAGTCTGTATTTGGCTAAGGCTCAGGATGGGTATGTCATCCAGGGTTGTGCTAGGTTTAAGGGTTTAAGCACTGGGTGGACCTTAAAGCAGAGCAGGTCTGGTTTGAGTGTGGTCTTTAACTGGTGGTCTTGAAAGCTTTTCTCCAGGCCGAAGCAGAACAGGCATAGTTGAGGTAATGATGGGCTAATTAAGCCTTTTCTTTCCTTCACCCTCCCCCTCCATAGCCGGCTCCCGTGATTTCTGACTCTCTCCACCGAGGAAACCCCCCAAGCATTGGCAACTTGGATACAGCATGACAACTGGCAACCATCGTAAACATCGTCATTATGGATCAGCTACACACAGTCTTCTATGGGCATAGGAGAAGTCAACTCAACTTCTTTGAGGAGGCATGTGACATAAAACAGGAGCCGTGTGGGGATTTTTCTCCTGGGAGTGCCAACAACCAGTGTGTGTGGGTGGGTGTGCGCGCACATTGTTTCACTATGGATTTCTCCATTAGAGAACCGCTTCCCTTAAATGGGCACCCTGTGAACGTCAGACAGCGTAATACTAATGTTCATCTGAGAGAGTTTTCTGTTATGGTTCTGCTGAGGGAAGCCAGGCCCAGAACCACACCAATATCTCTTTGTCCAACACAGCAGACGTGACACAATCACACACACACACAAAGGTAAAGGAAATGGCATGATAACATGAACTAACCCAGTCCAGGTGTTCTGTATACAGTATGGTTTACTTCTCTCCAGGAAGTCTGCAAAGTGAGATGGAACATGAGCAACGTGTTCCTGGGCACATCGAACTTGTCTTAATAACTCGGCAACACAGCCCAACACTGCAGCTGAACTGCCATGTTAACAAAACAATACTGCTGCTGAACTGCACATGCAAACAAAACAATGGACTTGCTGGGAAAGAGACACACTGGAATGGTGTGGACAATAAGCCTTCTCCAGCACAAGCTCTTGAATGAATAAACACAATTCTTGGTGTGTGTGTGTGTTTGTGACAAAGAGAGGGAATGAGAGACAGGGAGATAGAGAGACCCAAACAGACAATCCATGTTTCCACAGAAAACTGATTGGGTGTGACGAATACTGTCTAGCCACACACTAATGACATTCTATTTCCAGTATTCTATGTACTGTTCTTAGCAGAGCACAAAAGACCTCCTTAAGCTGACAAATAAACCAAATGGTGTGGTTGTGCAATGGAGCGGTAGAGGGGGAGCTGTTCAGGGGCCAGGCTGGCAAGCCGGTAGCCGAGGAGACGTCTTCTGCAGCCGCGTGGGAGGAGCCTGGTCCTTTATTAAACAAGTCGGTTTTCCAGGAGATACATTAGGTGGGCAGGCTTTTCATAATCATTCGGTATTTGTTTTTCTACTCTACAGGGCTGAGCGTGGTGAGAAGAGAGAGAGAAAGCGAGAAAGAGAGGAAGAGAGAGAGAGAGAGAGAGAGAGAGCTGTGTGTGTAACACTGACAAACTGACAAGTGTCCTTAACACATCCAAGGTGCCAAACCAGTACTGACATCGCAAGAGGTCACAAGACTGGACGTGCACCTTGAGAGACAAACACACAACTGCAACTCGTCAAAACACACATCTGAGTTTACACAGCAGAGAAGGAGGTGGCTGCCAGGCTGTCAGATGTCCGATACACATGAGCTTGTGATTGATTCAAACATGGTGGTAACAACCAATAACAAGCTCTTGTCAAAACGACTTCCTGTGATGATCCAGTCGAACCCTTTTTACCTGGAGCAGCATACTGTACACAGACATGAGAGAGGATACTACTGGGCCACAGCCTTCCTCCCAACACAGACGTTTAGACCCACAGAATTGCATGCTGCTCACGCTACGACAAGCATGGACACACCCCATACAGTCAGGTACTCCTTTACCTGCCTAAAATAGGGACTTGTGTGTTTACATTCCTGTCGCCAGGCGAGTTTGGACACGTACTGTATGTCATCAGCTGAACACAGAGAGAGGAGTCTCAGAAGGAGAAGGTAGTATGCTTCTTGGGGAAAAGTGTTCAGTGGAGTCTGCTGTCTAACACGCTCCTGAACAGGTTTGAGGAGGTTGCCTGCATGGATTGATTCCTTCAGAGTTCCACGGTAAGTCTGGGAGCTGAGCCAAAAGTGCTGAGTTCTGGTGAAGGACAGGACTCGGATGCCTTATAAAGACCTGGGTAACAGCCTGTTGTAATTATGCGTTTAGTCGCAGGTATGTTCGTATTGTTACGTTGCATGTTTCCTTGCCCACACGCATGACTGAAGTTGCTGAGTGACATTCTGCAGTGTACATTCGTGCAAACCATAAGGAAATAGTAACAAATGAACTCTTTTGGAAAACAACACCGAATTGTGAACTCCCAGCCTGAACTCATGAAACACCCACTCCTATTTCCACAGCCCTCCCTCCCCCCCTTCTAGCCTCACATTCAGTGAAACGAGAAAGTAGGGATGCTAGCACGCACAGAACCAGGAAGTCTTGACATAGAAGATAGCCTAAGATAGCCCGAGCCTAACCGGGGCCTTCACTCTCACATCACTCCCCCTGATGTCACCTAAGGCTAAGAACTCATCATACCGGGCTAGGCGTGAAAAACACATCCTGGCTCTCTCTCACTCACACACACAAGACAGCAAACGCTCTTTCTCACACACACACACACACACACCCACTCAACACTTTTAGAAATCTTGCTTACACCCAGCCTCACATAGTGGATAGCAAGCCCTGACATGGTGAAACACCATGTGTAGCCTGGCTGAAACAGGGAGTTCCTCTCCTCAGTATGACAGTCATGGCAAGACTGGGCCACGAGGCTGCTTTGGGCCCATAACATGTCTATATACAAAAACACAACTAATTAAGCCAAGATCAAAAAATAACCCTTTCAGTTACTAGTTTATCTGGTATATTAAAAGTGTATGATTAATTGCTCTAAGTAAACCCAGTTTTATAAATAGTCTTTGTGATACCACAGAGTAAAGTAGAACTATTAACTGATAATGACCCACTGGCTCATGAAGCAGGCTAACCACTGAACAAAAGCAGCAGAAACTGCAGTGAGCAATACAGCCTTCATGTACGGTACTACACAGTAACACAGCAGGCTTCCACATTGCTGATTTAGCCTCTTGCTTTGAGCTATAAGGGTTATCATAGCGCTGAGTCCTCCTCTGCCACCAGAGACTCTCATGAATGAGTCCTTGGGCTTGGGGACAGAGGGACGGCTCTCTCTCTCAAGCTTTCGCATTCTGGATAATTATGGCTCTTGGAAGGCACCCAAGCTGGCCAGCTCCTCTGCGACACTCCCCCTTGTATCCCAGGTCCTAATCTGTGTCCGCGGGGGCCCGGCCTTCATTGTCTCACTCACCTCACTATCAACTCCTCCTGAGGAGGGCTATTGAACTCTGGGAAGGTTCATGAAGGCTCTCAGTCATTACTTTGCCCTGTCCTACCACTGGGACGGGTTGAAATAGTAGACACTGCCTGTGAGTGTGTGTCTTTGTGAGTGAGTGTGTATCACTCCCCTGAGCCACTACTGTAAACAACAGTCTAGTCCAGTGACTGCCTGCTTGTTTTCATAGGTCAGATTAGCAGATCTGGCCAGTGGGGAGAGTGGACAATTTATTCCCTTGAGTTTGAAACACAACCTAACCATCAGTGCCTGGCTCAAGTCAGCTAATCATCCAGTCAGTAAGGCCTGGCTGTTCTGTCCAGTTCTACTGCTCTTCAGGGGCATAGTGACCCGACTGACTGGGAGAGTCCCAGGGGCCCACTGGTCCAACTCACACCGAGGCCTGGTGCTGTCTGGATCCTGGACTGAGGTTTCAGACTTTACATGGTCACAGAAACCCAGAAGAGACGTGAGCCAAAGAGGAGGACAGGGAGGTATCTGGTTAAAATAGCTTTGTGGGAAAGGGTCTCCTTCAGAAAGCTGCCAACTGGCAGCCAGAATGTGACAACTCTGAGTCATGCATTCAAGCTGTGCGCATGAATGACACGGTGAGGAGGAGAGGACTGCATGATGCTGAGAACGAAGGAAACACCTCCCATGCAACACAAACCCACCTCCTCTCATTCGAGGGCCCTCCATATTGAAGCCATCAGCAGCCTGTGGGCAGAGGTGGGTTCTGGCTCTGCCATAACTACACTCATTATGACCAAGGCTGTTGGTACTGCAGTGGGATGGTATTTACTAAATTGGTTTTAACCCTCGGAACTCCATTTAGATATGATTTTTTTTCAACAATCCTGTGAGCAAACAAGTATCTTAGGTCTTGTCCTAGATAGGTTTCTGAATGCCTCACTTGGAGACAATGGTCAAGACAGGACTTACCCTACTTTAGTTGGACAAATGTTAAGTTGTCTGTAAACTAAACAGATTTTCAGGAAGTAGGCTAATGGCAAATGATTCCATTCAATTCTAAAAATGCTTGAAACAAGCTTGACTGCTGCATGTGAACCCATCCTTAGTCAGCAGAGTGCTTCTCAACTGCCTCTTCTAAGCTATAACAGATCAAATTCCTGTATCCTAATGCTAAATAAACATAACATAATCACAATAACAACATAACATAATCACAGCATCATCAAGGTATATTCTAGACCCTTGAGCCATGCATTCATATTTAACAGTTAACATGATCAAATAGTAATGGCCAGGCTGGTAATTTCATGTGAGTGGAGAGGAATCAGGTTAGAGGAAAAAGTGTCAGAGGACTCTGCAAACTCAATGCTGATTATTCTGGCTTTCGGAAGCCAACTCATTTCACCCCTCTCCAGTTTCGCCTTTGAAAATCTAATTTCCTTATCTGAGGGGGCAGAACTAGAATGAAGAAGCGCATCAAAATAGCATCATCTGATCTGCCTTTCATAAACTTTCATCTCTGGCTGCAGCATGAAACTCAAAACAGGAGCTCTCTTGAGCAGGACAAAGACAGATGAAGCCAAGAGACTTTTGAGATCATCTGAAACCAGCCTTGTGAAGCATGACAGGCACAGACAGAAGGCCTAATTAATTCACCTGCTCTGAATATCCCAGCATCCCAGTCTATCCTCCAACCTCCACACTCAATTCCCCCCCCCCCCCACCCCATTAAAGAGCACCCACCATGCAATTAACCCTTTCCCCAGAAAATAATTATCCCATGTCCACGCTTCTGTCCCATTGTTAACAGAGAGGTAGAGGGCCCACCTACAGTGGTGACGTGAAGGAGTCTTGAGAGCAGAACACACACGCTGTGCTCCATAATGGGCAGCATTCACAGTCAGATGCTGAGAAGCTACAGTGGCTAGGATACATTCGGACTGAAACTAGAGCGCACATCTAAAACAGGTTTTCCTCAGTTTCATGCCATCTTTACTTGTGTATAAATGCCAGCATACTGGGGTCTGGATCCATTAGCAAACGTTGATGCCGTGAGCTAATGAGCTGTTAGGGGATGCCTGAGAGGGAAGGAGAGAGAGAGCCAGAGAGAGAGAGAGAGCGAGAGCGAGCCAGAGAGAGAGAGGAAAGTGGGGGGTAAAAGAGAGGGACAGAGAGAGAGGGAGGGAGAGATAAAGTGAGGGAGAGGGGGTTAAAAGAGAGAGCAACAGTGGGTGCAGACAGGCAGATGCGGGGTGCGAGAACTCGGTACATGAGCCAAAAATGGCAACATGGCAAGACCATGCCCCAATCTCCAGGGTAACTGAAGTCCAGAGTGAGCACTGGATACATTTAGGGTATGACATCACTGTTCACAGACTACGGTAAAAAAGAAAAGACATGGATTGGCGGACATATCGGTAACAGGTGGTTAAACAGATGTCCAAGGCTCTTGTTACTCGACTAAGTCCTCAATAGTCCACAAGTGTGATGTATGTTTGAGAAGAGATTTCCACCATTTCCATTGAGGGGCCCCAACTGCATGGTGGACTAGCCTATATCTGAGGAGGCAGAGTGAGAGAGGTGCCCTCTGTTCCCTGGCCAGAGTTCAGACGACACAACACAGTATTGCAACTATCTCCTTAGAAAACACTCCCTATGCTCTTTATGTCACACAGTTAAGGCTATCACTCTTCCATGGCTAGGAGTTGGCCATTACTCAGTAAGGAAATAGGTTGTTTTTCTAATTATACCGATTGTTATTCTCTTTCATCAGTTCTGTTTCATCAACTTTAATCTTTTTTCAGCAGCAACGGCCCACTGCTGTTGTATGACACTATAACAACCAAGAGTTGCGCAACTTCCTTTAACACAGTAGCTAACTTTGAATAAATAGGAAAAAGGGGCGTGCAAGACATTCTCAAATGTAAATAATGATTAACACCTGACCTTTACATTTGAAATGCACCTGGAAAGAGGTGTTTGTCTTCATTTGAAACATGCCTAACCGTGAATGTTTGACTTTGCCACTGGTCCCTTTCAATGATAAATGTTTGACATTAACGGGACTCAGAGGAGCGTAATGTGGACACGTCTTCCTCGCCGCCGATTAAACAAAAAACATACAGTGAGGTTATATTAACTCCACCTTCATTTACCAGTTGCCACAAGAGAATGATTATGATAACACAACAGGCTGTGACAACGTAAGGGAACGTAAGGGGCAGCCAAATGGTCAGTGTCTTTACTAAGAAAACAAGTGTCAGAGGGCGTGATTTTGTCACTGGATCTGTGTTAGGGGAACCATGGGAAAGGACTACACTACTAAAATAAACTAATATCCTTTCTATGTAGGCCGTCAACTAGTTTGAGTAGGCAAATGTTCCTTGTCTTTGACCATACCCTCCAACACCATCTGTGTTTTATAATTTGTATTTTTTTTTGTAAAGGTCATCTAACCAAAACACCAAACCTTGTGATCTCTTACAGGCTCTGTATTTGTCTCACAACACCACAAACAACAATCTACAAAGAGTCCATTCAGTTGCCATGAGCAGTGTGGAGTTTGGACAAATTTTGTGCAAAGGTGACTGCATCTGTTCTAAAAGAAACACACGTGTTTGCTAAAGCGGTGCGCATTTTGGCTCACAGCACAAACATGTAGGCTAGCCTATGCAAAAAGGACATCCAAAGCTCAGTGTTCATGACAGGCAGTCTATTAATATACAAACATTAGAGAGAAAACCCTTCCCTCAAAAAAAGAGAGAGAAACAGAGATAGAGAGAGAGAAACAGATAGAGAGAGAAACACACAGAGAGAGAGAAACAGATAGAGAGAGAAACACACAGAGAGAGAGAAACACACAGATAGAGAGAGAGAGAGAGAGAGAGAGAGTGTGAGAGAGAGAGAGAGAGAGAGAGAGAGAGAGAGAGAGAGAGAGAGAGAGAGAGAGAGAGAGAGAGAGAGAGAGAGAGAGAGAGAAAGAGAAGAAGAAAGAGTATCCTCAGTTATAACAACAACGGGATGAACGGGTTACAAGGTGTTTGCCATCACTGGCTGTAAGCATTCATCCCAAGATGAAGAAAAAAATGTGTTCTTGACTTGGCTCATTTTACAATTCTGATAAACACAGCAAGGCTCACAAGCCCAACAGTTAGTGTATGTTAAGATTCACTAATAATATCACTGGGAGATATTATTACTAGACAGTTACATTTTGAATTTAAGCATTTACAAAACTTTTACATGACTTGTAGTTGTAGATTGATGAGCATTTAAGATAAATTTGTAGTGTGTTTGAGTTGCCATGTTAACAATAAGAGCCATGAGGACACAGTTGGTTAATTCATTAAGATGCTCTCAAGCTGCAATATAGCACATATCAACAGGTGGTTTTAAACTAATTATAGCCTAATGGTGCCCTTGTTTTGAGTCATCATTGAAGGGAAACATTTCTAAAGCTATCTTTCAAATAAAATCAACAATGTGTTTTTAGATCATGTATACCTACAATTACTAAGTAGACCATATGTAATGAATAGTGTAACACATCTACAATTCAATGGCACATTACTCGAGAGTGTAGACTTATGGTTTCACTTTCTCGGGGTTACCTTGGTGCAGACGTATTATTTATGAATTTGATACTGACGACATACCATAATATATTGCATTTATCTGAAGATATGAGATACATTCGTGTAGATAGTCAACACATCAAGAGGAACGGCGACACTCAAAAGGATCTTCCAGTTGTCTCTTCAAACCGTTGGAGATGGCATGCTGTCACAAGAATGTTTTAGGTAGGCCATGGTAAGAAACACTATGTTCTTTTAAACTGAGAGACTAATTAACATATCGGTTTAACATCAATGGCAAAACGAGGTTAATCAAGTTCTTGTTTCCCTAACCGATGTCTTCATAATGCGTGAAAAGACATGCAGCAAAACGTAAATCTTTAGAGCCGAGACGGGCCCACGTTGTGATTATGCTCGTAGCCTACAAACAAGTAAGGTGGTTACGGTAGGATACTGCAACCTATCTGACAGATTGGCGGATTAGTTAAAATCTCCGCGGGGAAACAGCAACAACGCTACAGCTACAACAGACCAAGGTTCACATAGGCAGCAAAGACACATTGTAATAGAAAGCATTCATCAACACGTCGCAGCAACTCACATCTTCAAAAAGCGATCCAACGTTGGCTGTCACGAGCAGTATTCCCGTGCTTTGTGATGTCAGCTTCCCTGCCATAATTCGTTCAGAGTAAGGATTGTTACGGACTTTGACTGTGTAAAACAGAAAGCAAACAAAAGTCGAAAAAGGTTTTAGGATGCTAGTTCGGTTAAAATACTGAGGAATTGGGACTGCAGCCAGGGTTGAGATGGCTCGGCTCGCGCAAATGAGCTGTGCCTGTGCATCTAGTTGCTTGCTAAAGGTCCGTTCTGGTGTTGTTTTGGCTACTTTTTTACGTTTAGAGCCATCGTAAAAGTTTCCGTTTTAATCCACAGCGACTGCTGGGCTCTGGTTCATTTCAACGATTAATGTTTCCCTGGCTTTTGCAGTGAAAAAGTCTCCCTCGCAAGCACGGCTCTGCCAGGACCATTGCCTTGATTGTTTAGAGAGGAGGATAGGCTGGAGTCCTTCACGGCCCTGACGTCATCAAGCGAATGGAAAGACGAGATCTCTTAAAGGGCGACGCTGTGTGGAAGCGTTACGTAGTAGGTTTATGCCTATTCCCAGACTCTCTTTAACACCTTCAGTTACTTCAATGATGGGTTTAAACAAATAATAGCCGATGTGATGTCGGCTGTCATTGTTTAGGTTACTGCTTTAAGTAAAATACATAGTATTGCTCCCATCTTTCACATAAATGTGTAAGATGCATCCCCAGCAACTGATCAACCTCTTATTACTTATGCTTCTTAATAAAATGAGTCATTAATTGTTTTAGCTGTATAAAACTGTCTCTGAACAGAAGATAAGCCGTTTTAAGATGGTAGGGCCCACACGTGTATACTCAGCTGTTAATTTTCTGTCTCTGCTGTTCCTACACAGCAGGTTTAAACTCATAACTCTAATTTCTTCAAGAAATTAAAGGAAATTGCATTTAAAACAACCTACAGTTCATTGAATAAATGCATTTCCTCATACTTTTGCTGTAGCTGAGGTGCACTCCTACAAACTTAGACTGTGTGCGTCAAGTTTAATTTGGGGTGGACCTTCTTGACTCAATAGAGACTTGGAGTGGAATGAGGTCAGGAGGTCAGTCGCATGACACTACAGGAGAGATGTTTTCTGATGTGAGAGGGTGACAGTATGGTGGACAGACTGCTGTTCCATACAGGGAGCATGAGATTTCTGGGGGTGAACACAGTGGCAGTCCACAACATTCGCAGTGTGGCCTCAGGGATGTGGGCTAGTGGGGAGAGACGATGGCTCATTGCATTTTACTGAAGAAAGCAAAGAGATTATCGCCATAACAAGTTATTCAAAGTACCCACAGCTGTGTCTGGCGTGTGTGTGTGTGTGTATGTATGTGTGTCTGTGTGTGGGTGTGTGTGTGTGTGTCTGAGTGTGTGTAAGTGTGTTGGGTGCAAACCAAGATCCATTCACTGTAGTCCATCTGCTGTGTCATGACAGTGCCCAAAAAATCTCTTTCTGTTTTGCATATGTTGTTCCTGGAATGAGACAAGAGGTGTTCATGCACAATTATTCCCTCAGACATTAGATGGCCCATATACCACAATACAAGCTCAGTCAGTGCACTGTGTGATCATGATATGTATGTGTGTGTGTTTGGAGGGGGGGAGGGGGCTCTATTATCTCACTGCACTATTCTCTTACTGGTCAATGCTGTTATGTGCAAATATAACTAGTTTTATGGGAACAGACCATCACATTTCAAAAAATGGCCTTTCTTAGGGAGTGTTATTGCATGATTCCCTGTAATCCAAGCACCCTTACAGGGCAGTAAACTGTTTGAACTCTACTAGAATTGAGTCCTTGATTGGACTGACAGATGTTTATTATAAAGTAGAGTTAACATAATATAGCCAGCACAGTGCAGCTGTGGCTGTATGACAAGGAGTTGATAGCTGGTAAATTGTCATTTACAGTACAGTATATTGGCAGAGAAGGGTGGCTTGTCTTTGCCAAGGGTAAAATATCTCTTTGCCCCTTTCCGTTGAGTATTCAAACACATAGGGGGAGGAGAGGGGAGAGAAGGATGGGGGAGGGGAAGAGGAGGAAGGCTCCCAGTGGAAATGGTCCTAAAAATAACACTTTAAATATGTGTCTGTGCACAACATGATAACAGCCCAGGTAATGTGTCCCATAAGCTGCAGTAGATACTACACTGTTAGCTCTGGACGGGATATCCCTCAGGAGTTTGAAGGGAGGGGTATCGGGAGTTGTGTGCGTATGTGTCTGTGTATATATGTGTTTGTTGGCTGTGTGTGTGTGTGTCTGGGTACAAGTGTGTGTGCTTATAACTATAAGTACATGAGAGTGTGATGGCCATTTGCTGATAAAACACTCAAACTGAACAGAAGCCCCTCCTTCTACACTCTGAGTAATGGAAAAAAAGATGTAGGAATTCCAGACTGTGAGCAAATATGTGAACTTTGACCCCTATCCCTCCACGGCTCAAATTCACTCACCTAAAAATAGAAAAACCTGGAAATAATAAGCCTTTTTATTGCATCTCTGGAGCTGTGATTTGAGTGTTTTATGACTTTGACAGCATACAGTCTTGTGTGGAAAAGGCAATGTTTTGGTTGTTTGACCTGCTACTAGTTAGTTTTCCCTTACATTTTTGTGTTTTCAGTTTGGAGACCAACATTTTCCAGAGCAGAGAGAGTTTGAATGCAGGGTGCTACAATCATGACAGCCACATGGCATTTTCGGCGAATGTATTTGAATATCTGAAAATGTCTTCCAAATGCGCTATTGTGACTCTCTCTTTCGCCCTCTCTCTCTTTCTGTCTCTTTCTATCTCTCGCTTTATATGTCTCTCTTTGCCACTCACTCTCATGCACTCACTCACTAAACCTTTATGTTGTTAATGCACATTAACAATCCTATACTAGGGGTCACAATTAACCCTGCACGTGATTCTACTCAGGCAGATCACAAGTCTGTATTCCCTTCCTGAGCTGTACCCTTAAATGTCTGACATATTTCTGTAGCCCCCTCTTCAGGCTTGCCTGGCACCCACTGTGAGGTCGACCTATTTTGGAGGTCTCCCGGGAGAGGTTGATTATATCCCCCTCCTAATTTACTCTCTCTTTTTCAGTTAATTTGGAGCAGTGTAACCTGTGGGATTTATGTCAGTTATTTTGCGACAGAGGCTGGTGGTGACCTAAATCAGTTTAAACTGAAAAGGATCGACTGGTGAGATGGAGTTTGATTTTAGACTGATTTGTTTCCACTGACAGATGCCCATATTGATGTTAGCATTGTCATGTATGGATTGATCTTTTGTTAAAGCATGTGTAGAGGTTACATTCCCTCCTTTCAAAGAAAACAGTACGTTTCAATCTATTGCAGATTAGACACATACACATTTGACATGGTAAACCTATTATATCCTTCCATGTGGAAATGAAAAAGAGAATAACTAAATAAACAGAATCAAATACAGGTTTCTTTGTTTCATATGGATGTGAAAAATTACATGTTTTTCACTTGACACCCTGTGTTTTGTGCCACCTAGAGGTTATACGTTGTAACTGTCAACAAGAACTGGCTGAAACACGTTTTTTTTAAATCCATATTGACCCGTGTACAAGCGTACAAGTGTGTCAAGTTTGGCAGGAAGAAAATGTTTTCAAAAGTTGTTCTTGCTCTACAGTGTAACTGTATGTTTCAAGATATATTTCAAGCAATAAACTCTGGGTACATACTGTATGTTCACATAGATGAATATAATGACTCATTCTGTCATCCTCATCCTTTTGAGAAAAGCTCAAGAAAACCCCTAAGAAAAGGTTTGAAACCCCCACTGGGAACATGTCAAACAGCCTGACTCATTCTGGCTCCACCGTCCTGTTAATGAGAAGCCCTGTTCCAAACACAAACCTGGGGATTTAGCCTCTTCTGTTGGGAGACTTCTGTGAGCTCCTGAAGGTGTTGAAGACTAGTTTGTGTAGCTAGGTAACGGCCACTGCCAAACTGGGAAACAGACCTCTCTGTGTGCTCCTCTCAGAGGCCTTATGTAAATGCTCAACAGAGTTAGACGTAATTGACATCAGCCTGTGTCCTGGCTCGGCCAGACTTCAAATAATTGCATTGGTCCACTGGGTGAGCAACAGATGTTTGTGCTGCAGCTGGTTTTAGTCAGTCATAGACCCTGCCCTGTCTCACACATACTGGGCTTCCTCTGTTTATTGCTTTGTCTGCATGGTGGAGGTGGGTAGGTGACCCTCCCATAATTGGCTAACCCTGCTTGTGACGTGAACATTTACATTGGCTTCCCAGGCATTGACTAAGGCTTGCATTAAGCGTTCTAGCATAAACATTTCATGAGAGAGATTTGGGCTTAAGTCTTACGTCATAGGAACATAGAAATCATAACGTTGAGTAAAGCTAACTGTAAGACTCCAGTTTATCCATTCTGACACAATGTAACCACAGAAGTATCCTAGTTTAATTAAATAGCTTTTCATTTCTTTGAAGTCACTTAACAAGTCAACAGAACATTCCATAATATAAGAACACGTTAACATCTATAACTAAAGCTAAACATGGTCTAGCCAAACTTGATTTAATAAGGAAGCACTGACTAATTAAATCCTTCTAGTAACCGTAATGCTCCAGCAGATGGTAGTGATGCTCTTCAGTGTGATCATTGGGATATTTAACATACCGGTACCTACACTTACCAAGCAATGCAAGACAATTAAGAATTAATGAATAATAGACAAAAAATGTCGCAGCTGCTGGAGTCTACTGGCCATTTTCCTGTCTTCTCTCTCACAATTTGATTTGATCACAAATGTTGGGTTTGAACAACCCAGACCTTTTCTGAGATATCACAAATGACTTATTTTACTATTCAAAATTGTATAGAATGAAAAGGTATACCATTTTAGATACATGCACTGTTGCAAACTATTTAATTGCTTTGCTTTTCCTTGTTGGCCACTAGATGTCAGTCTGTCCCCTGGACTGAGAGAATGTTTCTCGTTTAAAAATATCTAACAGATTGATGTGGATATAACCAGAATTGATCTCAGAATCATTAAGCTATTCAGCCATCAAGCTATCCATAGTTGTGTCAGTGGTATTGTAAATGTTTGCAATGAAACCAGGTTGTTAAAATGTGTGCCCATCACTTAAGTCTAAAAATGAATCCAGCAATGTAACGTAATGCCACTTAACAAATTGTATCAATGCCAAGTATTCAAGCAAATATTTAGATACCAACACAATCCTCCAAGTTAAATGTTGACGACCTCACAAACTTGGTCAGTGCACAGCTGTGTCACATTAGTGTGGTGTCTTTATCAGCCAACCATACTAGGAGGATGGCTATGTGTTCCTCTAACAGTGGACAAATCCTATTATCCAGTTGAGATGTGGGCTTAGATAACACTTTGATTGACGGGTCTGTGGCAGCTGTTTGGTGGAGACCAATCCAGCCCCTATCCTCTGAATGTCCACTCTCCCAGAGGGAGGTGTTTGTCCCTCTGTGACAGCTGTCACCCCCCCACACACACACACACGCACACACACACACACCTCACAACCCTTTATTCACCCCTCTCCCTCCACCCTTAGGCATTTCCGCATCATTACCGCTCCCCCAAACCCTTTATATTTAAATTCTATCTCTTCTCCTGTCCAGAGAGTTGTTAAATGAGAAAGTGGTCTGATGACAAGGGGTTTAAATCAAAATCCATTGGCTAACTGCTAAAGGTAGATGGTTTTCATAGCTCGCTTTTTACCCTATAGCCCTTTTGCATTTTAATGAGACACAAGATGGAGGTAAATGTATACTTTGTCGACACAACATACTTTGTTCCCTGTCAGATGTTCCTATTATGTGTTTAATCAATACTGTTTGTCTGTGGTGATAGGAGAAGTCGAGAGAGTAAGCAGAAGGGAAACAACATTCTGGCGGGGCAGATGTGGCCTGACATTAAGGGATGAGTCACTGACTGACGTGCAACAGCACACATAGGCTGGATGTGTCTTCTGTCTATCTGTCACATACTGTGCAGCCACACACACACACACACACACACAAACACACACATACACACACCAGTGAAAATAAATATGCAAGAAGTCATTGTACACTCCCCTCACCTCATTCTAAAGCACGTTTCACAAAATGGTGGTGGGTTGTGTTTCTGCAGTGGTAACATCCTGTGTGTAGCTTTTCACTGTTGGTTAACACACCCTTGGTCAGATATACTATTTATACATGGGCAGCAACACTGTGTACCTATTGGTGACTTACCTACACACACGCACACACACACACGCACACAGACATTTCTGTCCTTTTACTGTCGTCCTTCTGATTCATGGTATGTTTCAGAGACTGAGAGTGCACCCTTGGGCGCACATACACATACACACACATACATACACACACAAACACACACACATACACACACACACACATGCACACATAAACTCATAAGCACGTCCCTTTTCTGCTTTGTCAGTCTCTCTTCTTCACTCGCTCTCACACTGCTCACTCTCTCTCTCTCTTTCTATGTAATGAACATAAAGTGAACCCATGACTCCATTAGATTAATGTCACAGAGAGCAACTGCATGGGGAATCATTAACTGTAAACCTGGCAACCCCATTGAAGTGGGAAATGGAAACCCAGAGTCACATTCAAGCCTGTCTTTGTTGTTTTTACTTCACCTACCCAGGATGTATTATACGGGATTGCACATATGAACCAACAGAGGTTGCCCAACATACATACACAGAGTAAAGGGCAAACAGTGAAATAGGTTTATTCAAGTAGCATGGGTTTGTGATTGGGTTCATTGGGTTATTGTAATTATTGTGGTAATGTATCTTGACCATCTCAAGGGTGATTGATTGTGGTGGCCTGGTACTGTATGAGAATTGCTAGGCACTGGTATTCTCCTAAATGTTACACCATCAAATTACTGTAGAAACCAGTACCAACACAGTTTCACCCTGAATCACCTTTGGTACAGCTGTGTGTGGGAGGAGGTGGTGGTGGTGGTGGTGGTGGGGGGGGGGGTTCACACAAAACAGCCCCAAAACAGGACCCAGCGGCTACACATTCAAGTATTACATTTCACCTCATTCCTGGAAGCCCAGGGAGCTTATAATGACTTATATTAAATTAAACAGCATATCCATCAGGAATTCAGACCAAATCTAATCTAATGCTTCAAAGGAGTCATTCACATGTACACATGAAGAGGATTCGGACTCATTTGTGCTGTTCATGTTGTTTTTCTCAGTGCAAGCCTTTTATTCCATCTATGCACATCACTACCATTTCTCAGTGTGTGTGTGTGTGTGTGTGTGTCTCTGAGTCATCTGTGTCCAACTGTCGAGGAGATGAGCAGGGGTCCTGTCATTCGCTCTGAGATCTTACCACACCCTGGGGAACTGTGGATGAGAAATGCACGGCCTCTCTGAGCAGTTCTCTCTCATCTCAGCTTCTCCAAGAGCCGAGAAAGACAAAATCAAAGAAGCCTTTGTTGAATCCAGCCTTGTTGTGGTTTGTGTTGGCCTGTATGAAGAGCAGATGAGAAAGTATCCAGGCTGTAGGAATAGAGTCATCATTACCTTACTATGTCTCATTGAAGCCTGATCATTTTACACATATACTATAAAATCTAAGGAAGTCTCAACAAATTCCCCTGTGTAGCCAAAAAAAGAGTCAGTGTGAATCAGTGTGTATTCTAGTCTTGACATGACACATATGAAAAGGAATTCCATGACCATGGGGTGACCAACATTATTTTAGCCACAGTATGAAAAAAATAAAATGCGTAGTGAGTGTGTGCATTGTGCAATTACTGTATGTGCATGAATTCTCACATAGGCATTTCCTATGAATCACAGTCCACAAACCATAATCCAGAGTCAGACAGCTGAGAGGAAGAGGGGGAAATAGAGAAAAGAGAGAATCCACTGCAGTTTTCATGTGCCAGACTTAAAGCAAATGAGTGGTATGGGAGATAAAAGATGCACAGGCCTACAAACTGTAGTCAAATATCATGGAAAGAAAGACAACTTTAAAGCCCTTTTCATCTAAGACCACTGAGCAGTGGATATTTCCAACTGGAAGTGCAGCTGATGTAGATCTGCCATACATGGCAATGGAATGTGAAATATGAGGCAGGGTATGAGAAGTATGACTGTTCTGGAGTTCTCTTCTGTCCTGTCTCTATGAGCTATCTCTCTCAAAACTCATACACACACATGGGTACATTTAACTGTCAATAAGTAACACAAAACCACGTCTTATGCAAATGTGAGTGTCACCATTTGACCGGAGCATGAGGGGTTCCAGACAGCCTCTGATTGGCTCTAATCCTCTGCATCCTGCCAACATCAAACCATCCCTCCCAGAACCCCCTCCCCCCTTGCCCCCGCTCCCCATTCCCCATCCCTAGTCACCAAACCACAGCTGGTGATTACACTGGCCACTTGTAGGAGAGAGAGTTTTGTCAAGGCCCAGATATTGTCAGGCCATACGGGGTTCCAATGAGCGCCTGTTGTTTCGCGGCAATGTTAATAGTCCAGGATTAGCGGTACAGTGGGGGGTGCCTGTGGGCTCAAGCTGTGAGGAGGCAGAGTTCACAGATGGGATCCCTATAGCTGTGGGCAAGCCTGGAGACTAAGATCATGATGCCCCTCAGCCCACACCCCTACCCCACCGCCTGGAGCCTGAATCCCAACCAAATACATATCTTTTCCATACTGTCAATACTAGTGTCTCTAGCAGTATGATTTCATATCACAGACCCCCAGAAACTGCTTCCTGCTCTGAGAGTATCAGACGGTGATGTGCGAGAGCTGCCTTTTGTGACTACGCAGCATGAGTCATGTCGAGACGTCCTTGGAATGCTTTGTTCTATTGTGTAAGAGCGTTTGATCCAAAGTTTTGGTCAATGCTAATGCACAGATAAGAGCCAGAGGGGAACATTGCAGATGGACTGTGGGATAATTGCAAGAGCTTCAATATGTGAGGCCTGCATGAGACCAACTGTGTACTTTGTGGGACTGTAGCACATACATTTAGAAAGATAAAGAAAAAAAAAATGGGAGATATAGAGATACAGGTAAAGAGAGAGAGAGATAGAGAGAGAGAGAAGGATAGGGACAAAGAGAGAGAGAGAGAGAGAGAGAGATAGGAAGGAGAGAATGAGAGAGATGACAGATGGTGGGAAAGGTTACATATTAGCTCTTCCTGAGTTGACAACAAGCCAGACGTCCCCTGCACACCCCAGGATCACACCCCTGGCCTGTGTGTGTGTGAAGCGGTTACAATCCCATTAAAGCCCTCCTGAGATTTATCTGAATGGTTCAGAAGTCAAATTAAATAGAATTAACTTTACAACAGACGTGACATAAGAGTTCAAAGGATGATTACAACAGTAAAATGTTTTACTGAAGCACTTTACATAGAGCATAGAAATAAAGCATGATAATCTGAGAGCAAACCAAGGGCTTTCACCTTATTGTCTATGAAGCTTCATGGCTAATGCATGAAAACAAACTCTTTCCTTGCATTTTCATGTAAAAAAAAAATAGTCTGTGCTTCATTTTGTCCAAATGCATACTGAGTTAGGCTATTTGTGTAATGACTTTACTGTGATAATACATATGTATTCTAATCTAAGCACACCTTGATGAGTGGTTGTGTGGACAGGGTGTGGTGGATGTTCTTTAATGCTGGATATCCGGTTCCTGGAGAACTCTCATCCAACCACACCCATATCTCAACTCCAGCAGTGCCAGAGGAACAAGAGAAGACATGCTGAGAGATATAGATCTTTAAAAACAGGACAGCTGATTTCAAGAGCAAGACAGATATATGTTAGTATGCATTTATGAGTCAGTATGCACAGTAAATACACAAAGCAGCCTGGATTAAAGTATATTACTGGACTAGAAAGCCAATACTGATTAATTGTGAAGAAATTCTGTTAGTGGGATATGACACACTGCCTCTTAGTTAAAGTGTTGCTTTGAATGATCATTTGAATTTCCTGTTTCTTTTTCAATGTAAAATACTGCTTCAGTCTCATAACTCTTAGATCTCAGCAAAAATAGTTTATTGCTGCTAGATGTCATCATAGTGGGCAAGAATATGAATATGTGTTTGGTTGTGACTATCTACCTTGATGACAAATGTAACCTGACATGCCTGGTTTAAACCTCCATAGAATGTCTCCCCTGGATGAGAGCTGGACAGAAAAACAAGACTGGAGACGACAATGTAGAAAGAAAAGGGGATGACGGAGAAAGATAAGAGATGGGAGGATTATAAAAAAGGCATGCGAGAGAGTGAGGTTGAAGACGTTCAGTGATACTGTAACATTGGGGTTTTGATGAGCAGTGCATTTGTCTAATGTGTACAGCAGTTAACACAAAACCAGCATGTGAAAATGTGGAATAATCAAATGAAAGTAAAAGAACATCTTCTCAGTCCAACAGTGTTTTGTTTCATCCTGAAGAATGCCCATCCCCCAGAGTAAGGAGAGGAGACAAGCTGGCAGTGGTGGGGGCAGGGCGACTCTCCCTCCCTCTGTCTCTGCATCTCACTGGCAGATGCTGGGGGAGGCCTGCCTGCTTGCCTGCCTGCCTGGGGCTGTGGCATGCTGACTGCCGAGATAGGGGACATGGAAGGCAACCCCTACCCAGTGTTGGAGCTCAGGCCCAGGAGTACAGATCTGGGTCCATCTCCTGGATCCCTGTCTGGAAGATGGTGTCTTCACTTAAACTGCCATAAACTGTGTGGACTTGAGTGACCCAATGTGCCTAGATTAAAGATGGCCTTGTCTGTGAAACCTGCCTGTTTACTCAGTCTGTCTGCTTATGTTAATATTTGAGCAGTGTAAGCAGAGCTGTGTCAGTGTGTGTGTGAGGGGGACATTGTAAGGCACAGCAGCTGACATGAATGTGATGCACAAACACACACCAAGGGGGTCTCTGGCCCATAGATACTTCCTGTCATCAAGCCCACAGAACATGTTTACTGAAGGCCACATGACCCTCCCCAAAGGTGAGGTGTTGGCATTTGGGGCAGAGGAGAAGCACGCCTGAATTTCTCAGACAATCACAGCTGGTCTTCCTATGATGACATTTCGACAATGTGGGAAATGCAGTAAAACAGCAGCTTAAGCAACAACACACACGGAGAGTTTACAAATGGCTAAAATGTGTGATACATTTGGTGAGGGTCAATAGTGAAATAATTTCTTTCGAATGTTAAGCAGTTCTCAAGCAAAGCTGGCACATTTTCAGACTGCATAAAGTAAAATCCATAGTCATGAATCATTCCAGTTATAGGCCCAAAACTGCCAAACTCCTGAGAATTTAAATAAGAGGAATTTAAATCCCTAAATCAATTATTTCATTTAAACCCTGAATCAATAATGAATAGGTAAAAACAGGCCAATAAAAAGGCCAGACCAGCAAACTTAACCCATCAATACAAACCACAAGAGAAAGGACTGAAGCTTCAAGGACAAAGAAAGGGACACAGCACAGATCTGCTCCTGGCCCTGGGCATGCAGTTCAGTAATAGTCTGTGTAGCTACATATTTTCTCTGGTAACTGCCGTACTTGAAACAGGTAGGACTGTTGAGAAAAATTCAGAGAAGCAGAAGGTATAGCCTTCCAGAATGCTCAGAACCACTTCATAACATACAGCTTGAAAAACGGTATTACAGTAGGATTCAAAAGAAGTAGAATGGTTTTCAGAAGATGCACTGTTATTAAACATTCACATTGTAAACTCTAGTGCGATCCAGTGTTGTAACCATATATCTTCCTGAACAAAGCCCCTAGATTGGCGACAGATACTCATATAGACAACCATTAATAGAAGATTAGTCGTTGACAATAGACCACCCAACATGGATGCCACGTTTTTGAAACAAGAGATTAGAGGAGTGTTGTGGCAGGTTTTGTTCCCAGCATTAGTACAGAAGGCAGGCAGTCTTGCTTGCTCCAGCAACTCCTCCAGTGCTCACAGGCCAGGCTTCATCCCAAGTTAATTATGGCCACAGCTTGCTAGGAGGCATATCATTAGCAGTAATTGCACACAGCATCCTACCGCCATGTGCATCCCTTTTTGTCCCAGATTTACGTAGCACTGATCCATGAAGAACAGTGCTTCTCTGCAAGCTGCAAATGAATACAGAGTTTGCGGCAGACAGTCATTTTGGCAGTGTGTGGGTGTGTGTACGCGCGCTTTGTGTGTCATGGAGTGATCCCAGAAGTGCATGTGAGACCTGTCGGCTTTGTGCGTGCATCTGCATCTGTGTGACTTAAGGAAGCGTGGACATGTAAAGCCCATGTGGATGAGTGGCTAAACTCAATTTCAGGAAGCATGGGGATTAACATGAACCAGATAGTGTTTGTTGTGTGTAGGCCTGTGTGTGTTTTTATATCAACAGTGGGACGTTTGTTCCTCTACTCCAGGGAAGCAGGTCGGGACATGCAGACAGGGGTTTTTGATTTAACGACCCAGATGTAATTGGGCTATTTCCTCTTCCCTTTGGCTGGAGAACCACAAGAGGTACTGCCCTTGTGTTAACCCATTAGTGACTGCACCTGCAGACAGATAATGAGATCGTCATTAAAAGCTGCCCTTCTACAATCGTTTCCCTCACAACCGTATGGTTTATGAATGATAACGAGACAATTCTTCTATTCAAGATGTCATCAAAAACAAGACGCTGTGGGGGGCTGTGCCAGTGGTTACTGTGATGTGTCTTGCAGAGAGGGTCACGGCCCTACATGTTGACCTGGCTTAAGTGGAGGTAGCCTCCTGTGTGACAAGGCATTACCCATTGGTCATTAGTTCTGCCACCCTCCTGTAGGTATCCTACATACAACGTTCCTTTTGTTTGAGACGTTACAGTACTGTATGTGCATGTGTACACTTCCCCCTCTGTTTCAAACCCCCATAGCTGGGTTTTGAAAATGCTGCATACCTGCATTCCTTTCACTCACCTACATGCACAGAGGGGCTGGTTGTTAGGCAACAACCACTGCATGAGCTACATCTCTGGCCATGCTGGTCAGCATTTCACTTACAGGAACAGCATGAAAAGAGCCTACAGATGGCTGCATTTGCCATGGTGGTCAAAACAGATTTCAGCATTAGAGCTTTCCTCTGAAGCGAAACGACTCAACAGCCCATGGTCTCAAGATATCTTCCTCTGGTCATGATCCAACATATTTAGACACTTTTAGAGCCAAAGGAAACAGTTTGGAATGAAAGCTTTGAAAAATCTCAGTCCAGAGACCATGACAAGGGGGTAGGGGAGGATCAACCTGGGGCTGACGCACATTGTAAGATGATCTGATCGGGACATTGACCCAGCCCTGCCTTGAGGATGTGCTGCCCCCCATGTTATGTAAGAAAGATATTCATAGGCTACTATATCTGACACATAGCTCATAAATTAACATGTTAAAATGTAGGGAACTCAACAACAGCAAAGAGCAAGCTCTATTATCGGGTTAGTGGAAGGTTAGTGTCTATTACGTAGGGCAGATTACAGAAAACGGAACATCATTTGATAAGAAAATGCTAATTCAAGTGCAAGAGCCCCCTCTCTCCTACTCTTGTTGCACAACATTGTGAAACCAGAGCATGCAGACTAAGTAATGAGAGGGCTGCTATCATGTGATTGAGGTGAAAGTAAAGGACAAGTCGTTATTAGAGCTCTAACACAATGGACAGTATGATACAGGCTGAGAGGGGGGAACATAACTTCCTGTTGCATGCATACATACCTCTGTTCAATTTACAGTTTTTCCATCCGGATTATTATTTAGAATAAAACGGCAGGCAGCAACACAGACAATGCTTGTATATTTTATTTTATGTACAGTACATGTTTAAAAAAAAAAAAGAAAAGAAGAACAGCCATTAACATTGACCAACATGGACAACAATAGCAGACAGTCGGGTTGCTCATCCATGGGAGTTATTCTCTCATATGGAACCTAGCAACAAAAAGGGTCTCTCTCCTTTCATAAGTCCTCCTGAAGTTTAAACCACAAATCAGGGGACAAACACAGACGGAAGAGGATTTATGGTTGGTTTCATAGCCATAAAAGCCTTGGATTGGTGTAAGCAATATGGAAAACACAGCCACCATTTTATGTTTACACCAATCTGACGCTTTTAATTGAATCCATGCGAGTGAGTGAGGACGTTCATTTCAGGGGAGAGGGGTACAGAATGGCAACAGAGACTTGAATGTGTGCAATCTGCAGTGTGCTAAAGGCTACCAATGGTTTTCCTCGGTGCAGTCCAACCCCCTCCCCAACAGCGCTGCTTTAAACCCAAAGGTCACCAAAGGTCAATCCTGAAGATTTTGTCTCTACTGCTAGCTCTGTAACAGCAGTCTGCAACTTGTAGCCACGGTGGCAATTCACAAAGCAGTCTACCCCCAACTCCACCATCTGCACACTCAGCAACTGAATTCACAGTATTCTTACAGCATTTCAGTTATTATAAAGCTTTAATTGAGAGAATGCATGGGGGATGTAATTATTTGTCCATTTAATTTGATCCAGTGGACAGTGGACTGTAGTGTGTGAGGGTGGACTGAGATAACATACATACAAAGACACACCCAAATCAAATATGAGAATACAGTGCACACAACCACCCCTGAAAGGTTCTCCACCATCCCCAAATAAGGGAACACAAAATTATATAAGATATTTTATCTCCAAAGGCCATGGATAGTCAACCATGAGACATACAAACTCTCCCACTGCCTATCAGTGCTGTATCTCCAGTTAGTGTTTGAACAAGTGAGCTTACAGCAGGCCACCAAGGTACAGATAAAGTGCATTTTCTTAACATGACACATTAAATAAAGATAAGTAGAAAATAACTCGGAGAGCAAGGGGAGGGGGGATTTTTCACCAACCCACTAGTCTTCTAACTAAACCTGAAATGAAATGGAAGAGAGAAAAACATGCATGGAGGACAGAGGTCAGTAATAAATACATCAACATATCCGTCTAGGGACACCTGAAGGCTATGAGGATTGAAACACGTGATAGTAGAAGAGCTGGAACGTACTGTACTCAGACAGTACCATCATTTAATGGAACAGTTTCACATTTTCAGATCTGGAAATAATTTTCTAGAGTAAGACTATCATCAGTAGAGCCACTTACTGGTTGGCTCACTGAAGGGAAGGAACTTCTGATGAAAATGGGAGTGGGACAAAAAACAACAGAGTCCTTTACTTGGGCAATTTGATCAGTGTCACCACTAATTGGTAAAGAGGACCGTCCGCAAGAGCAGCTGAGTAGATATTTTGCAGGATTGTGGAGAGGTGGACTTAAATCATAATGAATAATAAATTGTTACGGATAATAAATACATTCGGGTTTTTGTAGTGTTTCTATTTAGATCTATTGTCATATGATTAAATCTAAAACAAAAAGAGAAATAGTTCTGAATAGTTCATAAGATGCCTCAAACTGGCCTTCTTGCTCCCTTATCTAGGCCAACGCTATACCTTGGCCGCCATTTCCCTCCAGCCATGTGTGTAAAATGATGTATAAATAGTGACCGTGGCAACAATACGTAGGCTCTTTTGGGCTGGACAAAGTGTTCAGGAAAACCTCTGAGACCATTTTTCAGCCCTTAGCTCCTACAGAAAAAAGAAAGAGAAAGAAAAGTAAGTCATAAAAGTGAGTGTAAAGGTTGAAATGTTTCTGGTTAAAAGAAACACGGACCATACACTGATTCATTTCATATAAAGAACATTATTTCAAAATGTATAACTTTTTTTCCCCCGTGGTTATCTTAACTTTGAGAAGTTATACTTGAGTGGAAATTCATTTTAGCCATGAGTGTGGTAACCTCCAGGCAGCATGATGGAAAAATGTTTTTCCATCATAAGCGCTGGAAAAATAACACCAACCATAGGTTATTCTCAAATCTCAACAGTCTGAGCTCAATTGAACCCAGACTAGGTGTAGCCTACCTTCTTATAGCTGGACCGTAAGAAGATTCAACAGAGTGTGGGACTGGCCTGTCTGTCTCATATCAGTAAGACAATATTTAACCTCAGTGTTTGTTAAAGACCTGTTGCTAGGCAACATATAGGCTAGCCTGCAGCCTAGTCTACCCGCTCAAATAAAGGAAATCAGTGTAGTGCTTGGGGTATCCTAACTAAATACCTACATACAGTACTGGCATTAGCCATATAATATGCTACAGTAGAAGTGGGGCTAATCTGATCTGGTCATAGGCTATTTGATTGTGTTGTTGAACAGAGACATTACCCATCAACATTTACTATAGGATCTACAATATAATTCAGAAACTGGAAAAAAAAAAAAAACTTGTTCATTGTGCGAAGTTGTACTAAATTTTCTCCACAAAATAAAAAGCCATTTGGTCAAAGCAAATGTGAAGTTCTATTTTAACTTGTGAAACATTTTCTTCAGGCAGGGGTTGTCAGTGTAGTGTGGTGGACTCACCTACGTTTCGCAGTGGGCCAGTAGAGAGGTGATCTCAGGGCTCATGTGGCCCACAGCCTTGGCAGCTTCCAGGATGGCTCGCCGGTACATCCCTTTCTTCTTGCGGTTGAAGCGCGACCTGAAAAACTCCCTGAAGGGCGAAAGTTTGGCCACAGACAGCTGGGAGGTGGTGGGTGAGCCGAACCAGGCGACCTTCGCTTCAGGCCACTGGGCCTCACAGCTGGCCGTCTCCTCCCTGCGACTGCCGCTGATGCTAAGAACCCTGGCTGGCCACCAGGGGAACCCGTGGATCTTGCCCCACACGATGTCGCCCACCGCGACCGCATGGCCCTCCTCCGTTACACACTTGGTCATGCTGCGCGTGTGCAGACGCACGGTAAGAGGCGGCACAGTCTTGCTGTCGGCTCGCGCCGAGGAAGGCGCGGCGGACGAGGAAGACACCGAGATGTCTTCACCAGGCGCGAGGTCGCACAGCTCGGGGGAGGTGCCGTCCGAGCTAACGGATTTGGATTCGTCCAAGCTGTCGCTGCTGCACACCGATAGGCTGGAGGAGTCGGCCTTGCGCTTGCGGAAGTTGATGAGAAGGGTGAGGTCACTGTGGCCACGGTCAGCCTCCTCCCCTGAGCTCCCTGACCACAACTCCACTGAGTTCTTCTCCTCAGAATCCTCAGAGTGGGGCGGGCAAGATTCCTGTACCTGGGGGCTCTTTCTCGGTGGCGCACCGACGAGTTCAGCCTCGTACACCGTCAGGCTGTCCTCTCCGTCCACCCGTGGCCGCAGGCGAATCTTAGGGGACGGGAGGTCCTGGCCCACGGTGGTGAAAGGTCTGGTGAGCTTCAGTTTGGGAATGGAGACGGTCAGACCTGTTCTTGTGGCATCTAAGATGTGCTGCTGCTCCTTGGTGGGTTCTGACAAGGACTTGCAGCTCTCTCCCAGGCCATTGTGGAGCAGTTGCTTGGGACAAAACGGCTTGACCGAGCCATGAACCCGTGACGGGATCTTCATGACTTTTCCCTTGCCCTGCGGAGTGCTGTAGGAAATCTTTATGACAGGGCTGTGGGGGATCATGTCGCCACCAGGGAATTTTGCTTCCTCCTCCCTTTTGTCCTTCCTGAGCCGCTTGCTGTCATATCCAGGGCCATTCTCTCGCCTCTTGGCCTCCTTGGCTGCATCCATGTCCTCTTTCCTGGACACCTTGGTTGGCCCATCCTTGACATCCTCGTCGCTCTGTGGCGCATTCTCTTTCCTGGAGGCTTTGGTGGTGGTCAGGCCATCTTTGCTGTCCTCGTCACTGTTTAGTGTGTTTTTACACTTCTCACAGAGCACCTGCCGGGGCCGGAGACGTATAGTGCTCATTGTCATGCGGCCAGGCTCACGCGTCCGTCTCTTCTTCCGCTTGATTGGTCGTGGCGGTGGCTGTGGTACCCATTGACCATAGCTGTGACGCACCCATATGGGATGTGGGAAGGGGGCTCCTTCAAAATAAGGAGGGTAGGGAGCCTGCCCAGCGGGCACAGGTGTGGGCAAGGGGGCAGGTAAAGGGTCAATAGATGGTTCAGGCTCTGGGAGCGTGTTTTCATCCTTTGGTCTAAATGAAGCCTGGTTCAGAGGCCTTGTAATGGGCCCCTCACTCAGGACCTCTGGGATTTCACAAGCAGGTTTTAGTACAGGGTATTGTACTGGCTTGGTCATGACATCTGGTAGACAGAACAGTCCGGTTCTAGATGAAGAAAACCCACAAGAAAATAAATGAGTGCATGCCACATCAATTCTTTGATATTATACCCAAAATAAAGTTCCTTATGGAAGACCAAACAGAAGACCAACCACACAAAAACATTCCAGCGGATGGATCAGTCATCAGGAATGTTCTACATTCTTCAGTTTAACAGTGATTTTACAGTTGTTTTCACTGTGTACAGTAGCCCATGTCTGCCTTATCTAAAGCTCTCATTCACTGCCTTGTACTTTTAAGTTTCATAAGAATGGCTGGTTGGGAGGGAGAGCAAAAAGACACCAAGCAAGCCATTGTGTCCTGCGTTGACCAAAAACAGCTGCTTAAATGCATTTTAAACTGCACCTAGCGGTGGGAACTGCAGATTTGTTGCCTCCGAGGAGCCTTTGGCAGGCAGGCAGCAGCAGCAGCAGTAACATGGCCGTGCTGCTTCAGCTGTGTCAGAGACGGCAGACAAAGAGACTACAGGATGCCCAGGAGCCCCCCTCTATCTGACTGAACAAAAACAATCTCATGAATCACTCGAGACCAGGAGTCAGAGAGCCAGGAGACTCCATTTGTTTTTCCACATCCCTGTGTGCTGTGTGCGTTCATCATCAGATCATTAATTAAGGCAAATTTGAGATGCCCAAAAGGCGTTTCCCCATGAGCCCCAATTGGCAGGCGGGCACCTTTCAATAAAAGGCTCTGCAAGACTGCGCTACCTGTGCTTAGGAGATCTTCATAGGGCCTCCTTGCTAAGGCAGAGAGCACAGGCCATGTAAGTAAGAGAGGGCAGAGAGTTCCAGCCCAGGCAGAGTACAAGAACATAGTTTTTCACCCCGACAAGACCATGTGATAAGAGGATTTGACAGTGATAGATGTTGACAAGGAACTAAATCAAAAACAATGAAGGGAAATGCTTTTCCAGGAACAGCACTCATAATGACAATACTAGTCATCCTGAATAGAACAGCCTATTTTTACCTTTTTGTATGAGTAACTGTGTGTGGAGGGCGCTATTCCCAATACAAGATATTACCCTAAAAAGTGTAAAAGAATACTGAGATGGATATCTGGCACGATTCTGATGCCTACTCTACTCAATAACTACATGTGACTGTACAGCCTAACCTGTATAGCTTAGCCTATTACACACAATCATACACACACGTACTACAGTATATAGGCCTCACACATGTACCATACAGTAAATTGGCAGGCCCTTTACACTCCTACATTGTTAAACATGGCCTATGACATGGCTACTTTGTTAAACTGACAAGAGAATTCTCTTTGTTAAGTACAAAGAAGGTGGTTTGGGTAGCCTTACTGTGCATCTAAACTATTTTATTGTGCTCCTTCTGCATTCCAACTGCAGAATGTCTATAAATCTTTTCTGCAGTGAAATAGACACTGCTTCTCTAGCCTATTGTTTTAAAATGTGACTTGTATAGGAGATTATATTTAGACTAAGACAAAATGAATTACGTTTAAGTGATATGGCTCATCACTTCTGAAAGCATACAAGCCTGAATCAACATTACCATATGAATAGTGAATAGTGAAAGTATTTTGATAAATACATTGGGATAGGGTGTTACAGCAAGGCCTGCTTTAATAGCTCAACTGTAGCTAACTGCTTAGCTATCTACGTTAGCAGGCCTGAATTTGGCTAGTTAAAGTAAGCTGGCTAACAATGAGATGCATGTATGTCATATATTTCTATTAATTACGGATCATATTTTGGACATGATGCTAAACTTGCCATGACCCTCATGTTACTGATTCTAGGTAATAAGAGAACGTGGATGTGTTAGCTAGTTACTGTAGGTCAGCTGACTAGGGAGCAAGCTAGCTAGGCTAGCTAGCTTTGAAACCTTGAACTCTTTGTATGACCAGTATTAGTAGCTATCTTGTTAGCATGCTAAAATACCCTGCTAAGGTTAGCAAGTTAGCTACCAATTAGCTAATTACGTTTAAATACAAATGACAAATAATTCGAGGAAATACAACTTACTTCTTCTTGCAATCGAGTAATATTCCCGTGTAGCTCCTTTCCCGGTAGGTAAGCGTCACCACAAGTGTATCGTTAACTATTTGATCGATAGTGACAGGTACCCGAGAGCCGGCCAGCAGCTCCTCGGCCACAGCCTCCATATTTTCTTGGGTGAGGTGTCCGGCTTGGCGGTGCTCGATCGCGGCTGCAGGAGCCACGATCGCGTCGGCCAAAGATCCTACTCCCTTCTACTTTCGAGCACGGGAGGCTACACCAGGGCACGAAATGACGCCATCTCCCTCACCAAGTCAATTACAACAGTTCTGCCACTAGTGACATCACACAGTCAGAGGAGCAAAACCTTTTAAGATTATCCCTGTTTGATTTGAGATTATACCATATAGAACATTGATGGAACCCAGTTTATTTACTGTTTCATGAACGGAACGGAAGGAGTCCTATCAGTGAATGATTCAAAGAATACATCTTATCCAGTCAACCTTATTGTCTCATTTGTAATAGGCTACATTGCCCCATAACATCAGAATTATAACTTGAACATGGTTTCTTTGCATTTTACGTTAATTTAAAATACATTTTAAAGATACATTTTCACATGAAAATCCAACTCAACGTGTCCTCTATTCTGCATTTCTCCCCCTGGCTTTGAGAATTTCAGTATATTTACTGTTTAACTGTAATGCTAGTAAATACACAAAATATTTTATATGAATGAGCCACTGACTGAAGGTTTGATAAGACTTGTGTTGTGACCAGTGTGTAGGTATAAACAAAGACATTTGTGTTAGTTGTAAGTTATTAATTGACTACATGGAAAACACTAAATTCTCTTAAATATTAATGATAGAGGCCAAGGGCAGTTTGAGGGTATTGTATGGGAAGTAGCATATTAAGATAATGGTAGAGGTGATAGACAGAAAAGAACTGAGTGTTACAGCACCACACTGTGGACACATTACACAGTGGTCCAGAAATAGAAGATACTATATGTTTGATGAATACAATTGAGTGAGTAAACAGTATCATAGTGTATCCGTTTTATAAAACCAACATGGAAGCAACAAATTCTAAAGGCAGCACATCAAAACTGCACTTGTCATGTCATCTTGGTGAGCTCTCCCCAGTATATGCGATGAATCTATACTCCAGGTCTTTCTCTTGTTTCCTTGCATCAAGTTCCTCCTGCAACTTCTTAGCCTATGACAAAATTAAGAGAATGAAGACATCCACACGAAAGGGAACACCAAAGCCACACTCTTATTCCAGAGGCCAGTGTGTCTCTTTCAATCAGTGTGATTAAATGATTGACTGGTTGTGTGATGTCATGTAACAGACCTCCTCCATGTCGTGCCTGGCAGCTGCTGTCTCTTCTTCCACTGTGCCCCTGGGCCTCCTGCGTCTCTCCTGCATCATCTGAACATGAACTCTGATTCGGTGCTCCAGCTCCCGGTCTCGTGCCGCTCTAGGGTCACGGGGGTCATTTGTCCAGGAAACACCAATCACACAAGACAAGGTGTTATCTCATGTTTCTCTTTAGTTTGTTTTTCACAGCGTGCATCTTTGTTTGTGTAACGGTACTAACCTTAAGTACAGACTCTTGACATGGTACTGTGTGACTACATTTAAGTTTGAACACACTATACTGGAGTAAATGTATGCATTTTACTGTGCGTTAACAGTAACATTATCAAAAGGATCAGGGTATTTGACATCGTCCAACTGTATTACTCTATTCCACTACATGTTTCCATTGAAAGATTCAGACACCCCTTAATGATTCACATGGCTTCTTTTAGTGATTACTATAGGTCAGTTTGAGAATAAAGAACTAGCATAGCAGATTCAAAGAGTTGATGGATTACACAACGCTATACCTTGTCTCCTCAGCCTCCTTCTGAGACCTCTGGTTCTGTAGTCTCTGTTGGGTGTTTCCAGGTTTGACTTCAACACTGTCATGAACGAGAGAATCTGTGGCATATGGAGCTTTCTGTGAAACCTGTGACATGTAAAAGAAGCTTTAGTAAAGAAACATGTTTAAACCTTGTAATGTACCTATAAAAAGGCTGAAAGGTTATTCAGTGTCATATGAACATCCTCAAATTCAGTGTACACACTGAATCTGTTGTACTCATGAGGTGAGATTGAACGTAGTTTTGTCAGGTGTACTTGAACAGTGATAACTAAACACTGTCTGTGTATCTGTGTATGATCTGGTTTGCCGGTGTAGCCAACGTGTCTCTTATGTGTGTGCTAGCCAGTGTCCTTTGTGTGTTTACCAACTGTGGTGGGGCCTCTATAGGGCCGTCTGACTGTAGGACGACCGACTCTGCACACTGCAGATACAAGTTTCTGTTGCTAGCTAGGCCTGTGGCTGTTTCAGAGCGCGTGAGCCTCAGCTTAGTGTCTGAGCCTGACACTAGGGTTTTCAACGCCTGCTCGGAAGCAATGGAAGAAGGGATTCCTGGTTAGTCTCTCTAGTTACTCTACAACCTAGATACATTTGTCATTATTTCACAAGAAAAAAATTCCATTCTAAACTGTACTATGCTGCCCTCTTGTGATTTAAAAGGGAACTTTGGAATCTAAACAAAAGAATGGGTTCCACATTCTGCAAGTCTACCTCTTCTTTTCTTTGTCTCTCAAGCCTTGCCTGCTTGTGCTCCAAGATTTTCCTCTCCTGCATCATTTTTGCATGAGTGCGCCATTCCCGCAGGAGCTCTTGGTCTCTGAGGAGAAAATAAAGAGTGTGTGTGTGTGTGTGGGGGGAGCACTGTGTAGAATCAAGTTGCCTATGAATACTGATCTTCAGTGAGTTGTAACTCATTCAGGTTAGGAGTGGGTAGGAGTTGGGGTAGCACAAGCTAAACTACATGCTTCATAATTTATTTACATACCCCTTATTGGCATTAGCTATGGGTTTTACAGACATTTACATGATAAATTGATCCCTCACTTTCTGGCACTTAATCATTTGCCAATTTGACACAATACACCCCTGCTTTCTGAAACTGCAAGGTAAGAGAATATTCTCTCTAACCTTCGGAATTGTACCTATTCCCTTCCTAACTAGTAATGTATGTGACTCAATGATCACAACCACCTATAGGCTGTATTCTGGTGCACTCTAGGACTGGGCTTTGGAGAAACTGGCAATAAAAAACTTACTTCCTCCTCTGTTCTAAAATGGCTTGTTTCTCTTTAAGCTCTTTCATTGCAGCCAGTCTTCTCTCCTCTGACCTCTGCCAGTACTGCGTGTCAAATGGATGCAGCTCGGGAAATATGCCCGCTTTGGTAATCTCTTTATTTCTGACAAATAAATTGAAAGAAATGTTTGTATTTGCAGCTCTCAGAAGAACAGATTGCCTAGCAGATTGCCTGTGGGATTTCACACAACGAAGGACAGTATACAGTCCTGTTGTATAACTAGAGACAGCAGCACCAAGGTTCTTCCAGGGACCATAAGAATGTGCAATTCATGTACTTGAATCAAGGACACAGAATACTATGTAAAATTGTATGGGAGTAGTACCCCCTCTTACCTGGAGATATGAGAGTACAAGGATAAAGGGATCAGGACTGTAAAGGTACTGCAATTGAGATGCTCTCTTAGATTCCGGCAAAGGACACTGTTAGCCAAAAGCACAAATCTGGTTCACTTACCTTTTGACAACAGGCAGAGGGTATGTCTTGTGACCTTTCTCTCCCTCTGCTGCCCTGGGCAGACATGCCAGGGTTAGTGCTGCTGCCCTGGGCAGACATGCCAGGGGTGGTGCTGCTGCCCCATAGTCAGATTCAGCCCTGTCCATCTGGATCATCTTCTGTTTGAGTTCCTTGAACCGGCGCATCTCATCCTCATTCACCACCTCCTCACACAGGTCCAGACTGGACTTGACAAGTTCTGCCAACTGCAGCTTCTCCACAGGAGGCATGTCTGGCGCCCAAGCATGAATAGCATAGTTAGCATAAAATGGTTTTGACAGCAATATTAGTGTATTTTCTTCTCCTCTCTGCTGTAGAAATGAACCAATTCTGATTTAATTGGTAAACCAAAGTAGAATTCAAAGAATGTGTAAGGATGAAATATAAAAATGTTAAACGCCAAAAATTTAAGACAGTACAATAGGGAATATATATCTTGCTATTAAATGACATATGCATTAAACACGTACGTAAGTATGATCAAGACATTTAAGGTGTTATCATTTCAAATTAGATTTAGATGTCTGAATTATGACATCTTAATGAGCTCATACTGTCCCTGTGATGGCAACATGATATTCTTTGAGATAACATTATATTTTCTTTGGGAAAATGAGCCTGGCTCCCCCTTTAATAACATTTCACACAAAGAGATAAATAGATAGGCAGAGTCTTTGTTCAAGGTGCAGGTTTGGCTGCGTTTCTGCTGGGAGGCTGAGTCGGGTTGGTCAGGATGATTAGTTACAGACAGTGTTTGATGACAGAGAGCACCCGCTATAGGCCCACGGATTATCGATCATTTTCATCTGGATAAAAATGTTACAAAGTAGATCTGCACAAAAAAAAGTCAGCCCTGCTGCACACGTCGTCTCCAAGGGAACAGAAGTCACACCACTGAAGTGGAACCAGGGCAAGAAGCTATTTTTGTGACCAGTCTTCTTTTCTTATGCAAAAGAACAGATGGCTGGGATGTGTTCGAGGAGGGCAAACACTTATATACACACACACTTATTGGTTTGCATTGTTCAAGTTCAGGCCAAATCTATACAATTTTTTTGTTCACCTGGAAGAGGGTTCCGCACACTGACTGGTCTTACAACCATGGCACCCCTTAGAAACTGAAGGATGCACTGAAGTCCCTGCTCCACAATCTCTTGAGGTGGGAAAATGATGGGGCAATGCCTCAGACTCAGGGCCCTGAGAGTGATCACAGTACCTGAAAAACACACCGCAAATGTATTTGGAGACATTTAACACTAGTGGAAAAAATCCTTTGGGGCACACTATTTATTTTTTAAAGGATATGGATCCTAAACTCCCCCTAAGGACAGAGCTGGAATGTTGTGTGGTTGTCTAATTTCAAGTTTAGTGGAAATCACCAGCTGGTCATCAGGTGACTGATGGTTTACTCACCCAATTCTAATGGTAGCTCCTTGATTGGATTTCCCTCCAACAGCAATGTTTTCAGAGACCTGAATGAAACAAGATGAAAATATATGGGAGTAACATAAAATACAACTAGAACCTCAATGTTTAGGTCTGGTGTTATGTCTTTACATACAGAATACCTACCTATGGCGACCAATTTCCGCAGGGAGTGCAGTGATTTGGTTATTTCTGAGGTCTAACCACACCAAATTTGACAAACTGGTGAACAGAGAATCCGGAAGACTGGATATTTGGTTACCTTCGAGATACAAATTCTTTCGAGAATATGTTAGCAGTTAGATATGACAACACTGTATGAATTAAATCATAATATGAGGAGCTGACCACCTATAAGCATATCCCATTGATTAGTAGGTTTGTTTACCTTTAACATATAGGTCTTCAAAATGCTATCCTCAATATCCTTTAACTTTCTTCTACTTAGATATAGTGTGTCAGAAGTCACATATTCAGTTAACTGCATAGGATCAACATTCTCAGGTGGGATGTGACCTGTCTGTGGTCTGACAGAATTATCACCAAAGTCAATGCTTAGATGGAGATCAGGTATTCCCTCCTCTAAGTATGACATGGCCGCGAGTTTGCTTTGTTTTGTTGTTTCTTGTGGTCAGAGTAGAATTTCTCAGCTCATCATCTAGGAAGCATCTTTTTTGTCAGATTCTTGGTGTCGATGAAGCCTAGAAATATACAAACACATGTCCATATTCAACATAAATCTGTCTATATATTTGTTTTCAACAATGACAACAATGTTATCTAAGATCTTGCACAACAAGCCTGCCACTGTAGGCTTCATCTTGCCATAAAGTTTACCTACTGAGTACTGTACACGTCTTAACGCTACGCAAACGTCATGGCTGTAGTAGCAACTGCTACTGTAATCTACCAGACCGTTTCTAATCTAGCTAACCTAGCTTGCTAGACAGTACAGTTTTAATAATTAGTCTACAATTTGTCTATAATTAGACATCAGTGCTGCAGTGCTAGCTTGATAAATAACAGGCTACAGTACTGTACATCCTTAACTAGCTAGTTAGCTAGCAACAAGCCACAACTTTCAAATGTTGCACTTTAAAAGAAAGAAACGCTCACGTTTAGATTATAGATTAGTACCAAGCAGGAATCAAACATCGTAAAAAACACAAATTCCCATAACATCTTGTCTAGCTAGCCTATTTTATGATATATGTACACATGTAACCATAACAACCAGAGCCTGGCTGCAACAACAAGAAGCACACCGCCGGTAGAGCTAGAGTCACACTACAAACGGTGAGAACAAGTGCATTTTAATGACACAGCCATTTTATATATATATATATATATATATATATATATATATATATATATATATATATATATATATATATATATATATATATATATATATATATATATATATATATATATATATGTATATATACTCCCCCACACAAACACAATTAAATCAAGTTGCACGATGCCTCCGATGTTGAATGTTATTCATTGGGTTGAGCAGCGTTTTACTTAAACAGCTATTGATAAAATAAACTTTACATTCAATTGTAATCTACTTGAAAATGTGCGCACAACATCCTTAGGAATCTCACTAATAATGAATACGACTGTGCACGCACCTAATCCATGTCACCTATTATAAACGCATGGTGTCGGGGAGATAAAGTGTTAACCATTTTTTCAATGAGGCGCCACCCATCTCATAATTAAATCCGTAACTGTCTGATTTCAGTGAGAGGTAGCCTAGCCATACAGCTCAACGGTTCTGGAACTGTGTGTCTAGCTTCCCCTGTTTGACACCTTCATAGGCTATTATCGGTCTTCTCGGAGGCTCTTTCTTCAGATGCATGACAGAGGGGGCTACGTCGACAAAAAGTGTCACACTGTCACACTCACTGCTCACAGAACATAAGTCAGTTCAGGACGGAGGAGAGAGAGCAAAAGAACGGGGTTGCTTGTGATCTGTACTGTAGCTACTCCGACACAAGCAAGTGAAAGGTATTTTGCTCATTAGATCCGATTGCAGACCTCTAACCTACTCGTCTTCTTGGTTTATAGAGGCTAAAGTCGCGGTGCGCAAATGCGAGAAAAAAACTGACAAACATTAACATTGGCGATTGCAATGTATTTGTCCAACGTGTCCAACACAGAGCAGTAGTTTTTCAAGAGGCGAGGAATGCTATCTGAGCTCACGCATCAATGTTTCACTGGGGCAAGTGGAAGAAGAGGATGGGCGCGAATAGTTCTTCAAAGAGACCGGTCTTCGATGAAAAGGAAGATGGTAAGCAGCTATCATACCTTATAATCTGTTAAATAAACGAAATGATTATAATATTCATTTTAAGCTAAACTAAGCCTAACTTTTAGTTTATACACCACTCAGAAGTCCAACGCGAATCCAGGAAGTTACAATGTAACAGCAACGGAATGGCCATAAGTCTCAGGGATGATGTTATGCACATTTCTCATGAACAATGTCATTAGTTTTGTGTAACAAAACGAGCTGTATTTTTGCAGCTATGGAAGTAGTTGTTTACAACTAAGTAGAGGAAAGCTAGTCAAGTCGGGGGTGTGGCATCAAACTTGGAAGTGATTATGTTCAAATAACACAAAATATCGCATCCCTATTATTATAAAGGATTGAAGCTGACAAGACAAGCTTTTCTAGCTGTAGTCGCTGCTTAAAAAAAAAAACATTCCTGCCGTCAATTGAATAATTGCGAGAAGATTAATAACAAGCGTAAAAAGGAATATTAATTTATGGATGGTTGTCAATGCATGAATAAGCCCTGGCCCTTGGAACTGTACCAAAGATGCTTAGAATGTCTGTTCGTTAAAATTCCAATGTTACCAAGGAATTATCTCAAATGATGGATGAGCCTACTAAGACACAAGAAGAGTCAAAGTAAATGAGGTCAGTCCACTGCAGAGTTACATGGTCATATGATTGAGATGGATTGCATGTGTGTGTGTGTGTGTAATTACAAGACTGACCTATTTACAGGCTGCAGGCAACATTCATGTTGTGTGTCTTGTACTTCTCTGCATCAGAGTAAGGCTAGGGAAATTATTTTGCAAGTCAGGGAACACAGACTGCCTTTGTTATGTAATATTCTTAAAAGAAAAGGTCCCTGTTTTTGTCAAATAAGAAAATGAGAGTGTTGGAGATAAAGTGAGAGGTTCAGTTTCTCTCCTTTTTTAAATCCTTCACTTTTGATGAATGGAGAAGCTTGAGGATCAAGGCAGTCCTGGCTAGTTTACTAATGTTCAGTGGGGAGATTGAGATTGCCTATCTTCTTCATAACACTCTTATGTCAACGTTATAAGGCTTTAAAGACACTTGTTCACCATCCTACTATCTCACATGAACCTCCTATCACTCTGATTACTCCCTGCTTTCACTCCATCTCCCGCAGTTCACTTGCGTTATCCCCATCATCCCCATCATCAACAACAATTATAGGCTGATGAACAGAAGATGCCATCCGTGTGCTGTGGTAGAAGAGAGAGGTTGATTATATTTCTCTCACAATGTTATTAACATTCTCCTCGGGGCACAGTTCCCTCCTTTAGCCTACACGGTAGAAATAGAAAGGGAAGACGTGCCAGTTAAATTAAGGAAAGCCTCTTTCAGCATACATATACTGTATAAGACATTTCAAATACTTTAAATAGTCACAATGTAATCTACCAAGTGCCATGATATCATTTCCCCATAGCTGAAATGGGAAAGCAGCCCTTCCTCATGGAAGTGAGGAAGTTTCATACAAAAGATTCTGGATCTTCTTGAGTTTTTAAAAACAGCAAACAGCACATGGCCTTTGTTAAGCAGAACATTTTAACAATGCTTATCTTGATGGTTGCTAACATAATGAAATTCTCCCGTTGATGTCCAAGCCGGACTGCCGGACAGCTATTCATGCTGACTGTTTGATTAGCAGGGGACTAAGAAGTCTATTACATTGATTGGGGCATCTCTCTTTCCTGCACCAGTCTTGATTGCCAGTTTGTCAGATACACTCAAAGGATCATGGCGTGTCAGTCTTGTGACTGTCATTCCCACTGCTCAACACTTAACTGTCGTTTTACAAAGGTCATGTAAACTGGATCTGACTGATCTGTTGAAGTATAAGCCAAGCATCAACACGAAGGAGTGCTTTGAAAGAACTCACCTAAACGTCAAATGAAATACATGTGTTTTAAAATAAGATCTTTGAAACGTAAGATGAGTGCAATATAATTTGGAGATCCATTTGAGGATATGTACCCACAAGGCATGCACTCTAGTCTGCTTGCTTTCTCCCTCATGGACTACACAAACAATGTTATGTGCACTGACATTGTGTGTTTCTTTGTGGTGCGACATAGAGAGAGAGAGAGCTTGCAAATGTCTGTTATTGAGTGTGTGTTTTTCATCAGAAAATGAAGTACAGATTTGTGGTGGAGGGATAAAGATAGACAGGGAGAGCAAGATGGCTCATTACTTGCACTGAATACAGAGTCCCTTTTTTCTTTCATCTCTAGCATTAGGCTTGTCTCTCAATTCATCTCTTTCCCTTGCTCCCTCAATTCAACTAAGATCTGGCCTGCAGCTGTTAGCCTCTCAGGCATAATTGCACTTACAACTAATCCAATATGTTGCTGATAATCTACTAGTTGTATTGCTGCATTGTCTGACCATTGATACAGTATAAGTATGTGAATCTAGAGTAGGAGAAGTACACAGAATGTTCTAGCACAGTAGTGTACTGTACATGTACGCACAGAACATAGACAGACAGTACATTCTAAGATGACTTCCATTATGCTACTATCTGAGCCTGCCTTGTACTTGCTCCAGGTAATGTGGCAGAGATAGCACTGCTAATGTCAGAGTGAAGGTGTCTACAAAGAGATCAGCTCAGCTGGGTGCAGAAATAAAAAACAAAACAGGGAAGAGAAAGGTCACTCAATGTGTGTTTGTGTGTGTGTGTTAATGTTTGTCAGTGTGTGCGAGTGTGTTCACACCCTGAGATTGCAATTGATGTGAACTCAGTGGGATGGACTAGAACCTGTCATAAAGTCAGTGTGTATTCTCTCACACCTGCACACTCCTTCTCTTTTCCTACCACATCTACAGTATAAATGCTTATTCTTTGTATTCCTTATCATACTATTTATAATTATTTAATAGTTTTCCTATTATTACAATCATATGGGAAAACCTCAGAATTTGCCTAAACAATTTTTTTGTCATCAGTGGTGACATCCCCAGAAAGTTTGAGCCCTCCCAGCTCCAGGGACAGCGGCCAGGTAGTGGGCGCGGCCACTTTAAACTGTTTCCTCCTCCCTACTCAGCCAACGAGCCTCACGGCGGAGACTCGTTTGTTAATCACCCCTCAACAGAGAAGCTGAGCTGACAGGGCTCAGAAGGGAAGAGAGCCCCGAGCCAGAAGGGCATGGAGGGAGAGAGAGAGGGAGAGTCAGATTGAGGAAGAGAGAGAGAGAGGGAGAGTCAGATTGAGGAAGAGAGAGAGAGAGACAGCAAGAGACGCCCCTTGCTGATAATGTATCAAAGTATCGTTTTTCTTTTGTTAATTAAAACGCACGTGAATGCAGTTGTCCGCTTTTTGTATGAGACCTGAATTGTATAAGTCTCAGTGCCCTGTCTCTCTGTGGCCGTCACCATTGGTGGAAATCCAGGGGTGGGGGGGGGGGGGTGGATGGGGGGAAATAACCCCCCCAATATGCATTACAACAAATGTGTAAATCTACTGAGTATGATATCATATGGCATGGAAGAAAGGAGATCACAGCTTTTGCTGAGCCTCACCGTGGTAGGTGGCGTTAGATTGACTCTTCTGCCGTGCAAGAGCAAGTCATCAAGAGAATAAAGGTCCATCTCAAAATCTAATTCTCAAACTCTGCTAAAGGAAATGAATAAATATAAACACCAACGTTTTGGGATCAGATCAGAGGTTTTAAATGGCTTCATTTCCATGTCTAAATCCTTGCTTTTAAACCAGGCCTATGTGTTGGGGTATGTTTTTGTGCGTGTACATATGTACGTTCAGAGCGGAGTGCTGGATTCCCTCTGGGCAGAGCAGGAAAAGCAGCAGACTCCCATCTTTTCATTGAGCCGCTACAGTCGACACACTGCACAGAGATGCGCGTTGAAAACAAACAGGAATGTGCTGGAAAGGTTTAGAGAGTACCTATGCAGTCAGGCAAAGGAGCTACTTTATTAGTCGGGGGATGAGGTTGGAGGAAGGCAGCGGTGTAGCCATGTGCGTCCTCTTTATTAGAGTGAGGGACAAGCTGTCTGTTGGGCAGTCCCTCTGATGTTCTGTCATCGCGCCACCGTGCCTGTAGAGCCGTGGGCTCTCCTGTGATGCCTGAGGGGGGTGCCGCTCTTGCCTCAGTGACACGCTCATTCATGAACCACTTACTGAATCATTCTGTGCCACCATCAAAGCTGACAGTAGCCACTCCCCCTCAGCTGCCTATTGGCTCCTGAGGGAGCATATATGCTATCGTCAGCTTAGATTATAGTCCTTTATAAAATATACAGGGCTAAGTATGTAGTCACCTCAGGGGATCTGTCATGGGCCATTCAGTTGCACTGTCAGGAGAAAACATTGGATGATGGTTAGGTTAATGTAACTTTATTGTCATCTGGAATGAAGCAGTTGACGTTGAGAGTATTATGTGTAGTTTACTAGGTCCTCTGTCCTAGATACCTGGGTACTCGGCTGACAGAAGGTAGGTGTATCTGGGCCATAACACAAGGTGTCCTGTTCCTACCCCAGCCCCAAACCCAGAGCTGAGGGGAGAACTGGGCCAGCATCCATTTACACTGCCTGAACACACACCCAGGCAAACTCACACATTCACATGCACAACATATGCAGACACATACACGCTAAGTCAATGTATGAACCTAGAAATGCCATCAATTAAAATTGTGAAACGTGAAAGTCATGAAGTATGCTCTTCCATCCAATGTCTGTGCCAGTTGTTACGATGTTTGTGTGTTTATTTGTGCATGGGTGCATTCATGTGAGAACAGGTAGTGTAAGAATGTATTATTCATCACTTTGTGTACTTTTCACCTCAGAAGAGATTAAAATAAAACTGTAGTCTAGCACACACACACACCTTTTCCTCACAATTACCCCTCAGTCACACTCTCTTGACACAACCTTTGGGCCTACGCACGCAAACACAGAAAATACTGTTACGTGTTCTATTTATACTATCTCTTGCTCCTTTCCCCTCCTCGCTGTCTTCCCATTTCTCTGCGCCTTCATCCTCTCCCCTGTCTCTAAATAGATATTTAATGTTTTTCTCTGTGCTCTCTGAAGAGGCTAATATGGTATTTTAACCCTGCAGCACGGTCCACTACTTTTACTCAGACGTTTTACTGCCTTGTGGTCTGTTGATCCAGTTGGAGTGTGTGTGTATGAGTGTGTGTATGAGTGTGTGTGTGTGTGTGTGTGTGTGTGTGTGTGTGTGTGTGTGTGTGTGTGTAAAAAAAACAGGATGAAGAAGTTGGAGATGAGAGAGCAGCACCTATGCAGAGCTCCAGCCTCAAGGTCCTCTTTCTCTCTCTGAGGCCTGATGTGGTCACTGACCTGGTTTCAGAGTGCTGATTCTGACTCTCTCACAGTGAGAACCATGCAATGACCTTAGAGAGGTTGTTGTTCTAGGACGCTCTGTGGGCCTTTGCATGACTGCCTGGACATTGGCGGTGGCACATGCAACGTCACCGCAGGCCAGCCAATCTCAGCGACTTCTCTCTGAATCCCGGTGAAATAATGGATCATTAAGGAGAGTTTAGTGTAAGGTCACCACAAAGCCCCCCAATGTTTTATTGATGAGCCAAAACTCCATGAATAAATGATGTGCTAATGTAACACCAAGAGTTGTGAATCACAGTGAATTAGTTATGGCAGTAGAGCGAAAGAATGCTCTGAACCATTGGATGAGTTGGCACCAGCACCACAGACAGACATACATACATACATGGACTCACACGCACACGCACACACATACACACACATACACACACACACACACACACACACACACATACACATACTCAAACACGTACGAAGTATTGTCATGGTAACCTCAGAAGTTTTCTTGTGACTTCAACTGCAGTTGTTTTGACAGTGACGCTTCGTTGCACACATCTGTGCAGAAAGTATGAGAGTCCCTGTGCATCATTGGTTCCATTGTGGACAGCTATCTGTCATCCTCTCTCTCTCTCTCTATCTCTCTCTCTCTCTCTCTCTCTGTCTCTCTCTCTCTCTCTCATTCTTTCCATCTCTCACAGCATTGGTTCTTAAGATTCCCTCCTGTTGCGAGTGGTGTGCAAGAAATCACATCCACTTTTTTGAATCTCAGCAGTCCCTGTTTGTTCAGATTTGCTGTGCACTTGAGTGGTCGTATACATCTGAAAGTGAGAGAACACACACACACATTCAAAATCATAGGCCTATAAACTTTATTGACATTGGCAGTTTGGACCTGACTTGTTTTTAGTGCTGCGCATATAGGATTAAAATGGCCTACCTATCAAGTCGCGATGAGCAGCAGTGCGTTAAATCTGTGTGTGCGTGTGTGTGTGTGTGTGCATGCTTCTGCTGGTGGAACCGCAAACGAGGCATATCAGTCCTGTAAGCGTAGAGGCACTCTGCCACCATTGCCAAATGCTAGCTGGTCTATAATGACAGGCTAACAGAGAGAGAGGGGCAGAATGAGGCTCCTGTGAAGGCCTGTTGCAGGGGAGAGGTCAGTAATGCCCTTACTGAGTCCTAATTACCGCAGAGACTTTAAAGGGTATCTGAAATAGAGAATCATAACAAAGGCAAAGTTCAGAACCAATCCACGAAATGGCCATTTCAGTTAGGCTGTAGGTGAGAGAACTACTTCTTTACGGAAGAAGTAGTTATTGAGATAGTTTAGTGGTGAGACAGTATACAGTGTGATCCAGAGCATTGGGGAAAAGTGTTCAATCTTGGAAATGGAATAGACTGTGGGAAAACCTGATTACTGGACCATTTCCCCCCTCGATCTGAGTCTGAAGATAATCATTGATGCTAAAATAAGAGGACACAACCACACAGGAAAAATCAATGGCTTCCATTCGCTGCTGGTGAGCCACCCAATAACACGCTGGGGGTTGATGCGCCTGGTCTGTGCCCCCTATCGATCTTCTCCATGACTCCCAACAGTTCAAGATCATTCTAGAGTGATCACATTAGCACGTTTATGCATGCGTAACAGCTTTTTCTTTGAAAAGTTACATTCCTTTAATTGGTAACAAAAATCAATATTGTGGAAGTCTGTTCTTTTATCATAATAGAATACCAACCTTGTATTAAAATGCCTTTGAGCACGACACATCAAACTTATCACGAAGGACAATTACAAAAGCCTAAGAAGCATCTTCATATGACTATATGTACTAACGTGGAATGGTCATTAAACATATACTGTCGCTCTGCCTCTTTTTCCATGCTCACAGCCTTGTACTTGGGAGATCAATGGAAATGCATCCTTGAAATTCCCCTGATGTCTAAAACAATGAAGCTGCTCAAGCTCATGAGTATTCATGAAAGACTGTTTAGAGAGCCAACAATTAAACTGTATTAGGACTCCAGTGTACAAAGAGAAAATCAGGATGGCTGCTTGACGATGATAGTAATTTACGTAAACAGAATCGTCAAGTATAGTCCTTAGCATGGTGTCAAGGCATTTCCCCCTCAAGCTCTAACTGGATCATGGCACAAGCGGACTTTGGTTTGTAAGCAATTGTTTTGTGGTCTTCTTGTGCTCATAATGACAACGTACCCATGCTAAAAATGAGCTAGAATCTTTTATCTATTTAAAGTGTGTTGCCGAGGATCAGTTGCAGTGGGCAGTGTGGTTCTGCATGAGTTAGGATTTTCCTGTGACCTCGTGCAAATCTAGTTCACAAAAGACGAAGAAGACAAGCCACGTTGCGGTTGTCTCCGGAAACACGTTGTTCCGAGGCCGGCAGAAACGTTGGCTGCTCGCGCGGTGAAGACAGAGTTCCAAACACCTTGCGAGGCTCCTCCCCCGTTTTCCCAACCTAAAGACCTGCCAGTCAAGATCAGAGGAGCGCCGAGGCTGACCTGAAGACGGCTCACAACCAGAATAACTAAGCCCTCATGAAAAATGAAGCTCGCCACTAGCGGACTCTTCATAGATCCGTGTGGCAGGAGGCACAAGGGAGCCGAAGCCTGGCCCGAGATGGCCTTGTTTGGGTGTTCATCCTCTAAGAACCCATGTGGCATAGTAGTGGCTTCAGCTCTTTTCTAGTTCAGCCCATTAGATATACTGTATGGCTTACTACTAGCATGAAATATTTAGTAATCATGTTGAGGGAAGTAGTGTCTGTCTTGATGCAGGGCCTTATGTAGGTCAGCTGTGTGATATGATATAATACTGTGTGTAGGGCGATGGACCAGCTGTGAACACTCATGGGTGCATAAGCGTAATCTTAGAGGAGAAAGAAAGGTACAGATCGATCACGGAGGGTTTTTTATCCCAGCCAAATCAAAGGGTTCCAAACGCTTTTCGATAGTGCACCCTGCACAGAGTGCATTCACTCTGTGATTTGATTATGAGTTGATGAGTTTGTGAGTTTGAAAATGATGGTAGGAAATGTTAGGTGGAGCTGAGGTGATGTTCATTTCCAATGATACAATGCATAGCCTCATTTTCTATGTCTAAGCTTTGTAAGGACTGAGAATTACCAATGTTGGGCCTCTGACTAGATACTGCATGTCATGCCATTTTAGAAACCCTGGAAAGATTAGAATACCTTTAGCAGATCAACTGCTTCATCATACTATTGTAAATGTGTTGAGTGGATTACTTACCCTTCCTCCTTATTATAGTTAAAAGTAGTTGTTTCACATTGGTTATAGGCTTTGCATAATGTGTGTCTTTTTTGTTGTTGAATTGTTAGCAGATACCACACAACCTTGTAGTAGCTGTGTCTGTGTCTTCTCATATTTAGATTTTGCTTCTACACTTGGAAGCTCCACATAAATGGCAGACTCTTTGCAGTCTGTGTTCAGTTGTAGCTGGTAGATCAATGTGCTCTTTTGACATCCAAGGTATTAATTGCCCCCTCTAAAGGCACTCTGGTTTCTTCCCAGACCTTGAAAACGTCCCACGTATTGCTCAATATATCCATTTCAGATAACAGTAGGATGGTAACACCAGACAAGCCTATGGATTATAATGTGACACTCCTCCCAATTAGATATTACCTTTGGGAACCCCGGTGCAATTGAAGAGGCTGCATAATGTAGCATTTGATGTCTTGGTGGTGTCCTATAATTTACAAAAATGAAGGTATCGATGCCTGGCTTATCGCCAGGTATCACTGCGGTTTTGTTAGTCTTATAGGGCCACTTGAGTTATGTCCAATTCACCAATCAGGGTGACAACTGACATCGTTTTGTGGCTTCTTTGAACTTAATGCTCTGTACTTTTGATATAATTTGAATATTCAGGTATTTTGCCCCAAGAATTGTCCTGTTTACTAAGAGCCTGTTTATAACTAGATATCTAGTCTAGAAATATTTGTCAACCAGGCAATGACACTGCATTAATTGTAAAACAACCTCCCAACATCTGTTCATAGTGAATCCTGCCTCAGCTAGCGGTTCCTGATTGTAAGTTGAACTCACAATTCAGCAGCATCTGCGTGCTTGACAAACCCTCACCAAACCCCCCACCACCACCACCATCACCGCCACCAACAACACCCCCCCCCCCCCCCCTCACCAACACTCTTTGTGCCGGGAGCAGTGACTGTGATGGTGATTAATAAAGAACGGCTCATGAAAACTACATCATCTCTATTCATAATTAATGCCAAAATATGACAAAAGAAGCTCAGTGCCTCCAAGCAAATTAGTCATTTTCATTTATTTATGACACTTCATTGGGAGAGATTCTTCACATGGTCTTGCATAGTAATCCGTTGTGTTTTGGGCACAAATCTTTTCTCAAATCTGAACCATGTGTGTTTAGAAAAAAATAATCTTAGATTTAAATTTCACAGGCTGTACCCTAACCTCTCTGAATAATAAGACAATGTTTTCCATGTGTACAGTACTTTCTTAACACTCTGAAACTAAGTGCTTGGGGCAGAAGTTTGTATGTTGGCATCAATGTGGTATTGTTTTAAACCAAATGTTCCCACTCCAACAAACTGCATCTTGCTTTAAGTTTAACTGTGAGTATAATTAGCTTTGTAGGTGATAATTACGCATGATAGAAATCATGTTCGGTAGCTCTCACACACTCTCATACATCCATATTCATACCCACCATCCCGCCTGACTGTGCTCGATCTGATGTTCTTTATTGAGGGCAGTGCTAGCTCAGTCGTAGTGTTGCCAGGTCAGCCATAAATAGTAGATGGAGGACTGCTATGTAGAACTACAGTAAGGCCTACTGTTCAGCAAGACCTCATTAACCCTCTCCCACTGCTCCAGTGGTCAACACAGCTGTTCTGATGGTAGCTTTTGTTGTGTTAGAACATAATGGGGAGGGACAAATGTAACACTTGAACACCTGTCCCACGAGACCTCCCAATGAGATGACGCTCAAAGTCTTACCTTACATTCAAGTGCTACTACTAAGCAGTAATCAAACATAGCTATTTGTCATGGCAGTGAAATGGAGATTCAGTCAACTTCCGGGAGGTAGGTAGACAGACAGATAAGTCCGAAATGCTGTTCAGTCATTATGTTCAGTCCAAATTAAATGATTGATTGTGTTTATTATAGTCCTGTGATGTCCCCGCTAATTTATAAAATGTTACTGTCAAACTTTTAGATTTGTTGGTTGCTATATGACAGATATGTCAGAAAGTGTGTCTCAATAACAATACTGACAATGTATATTATGTCTCACTCTCTCTCAAATACACACACACACACACACACACACACACACACACACACACACACACACACACACACACACACACACACACACACACACACAGCTAATTCTGTCACTCCTGGCTCTCAGCCAGTATCAGCTCTCCCTTGAGGAGCCAATCACCAGGGGAGCCTGCTCAGCACTCTCCCTTGGTGTGTCAGCAACCATCAGCCCTTATAGCCTCAGAGGATGTCACTCCCTGCCAAATCTCCAGCTCTGGAATCTCAAATTTACCCCACCCCGCCACAACGTTCTTGTCATGAGGGTCCCAGCGCTTTTTATGCAGCGTCTACCGAAACCTAAGAGAGGGATGACAGAGTCGACGCAGCATTACCAGACACTTCTGGGCTCTTATCAACTCCACACGTACTCCACTGTCTGCCGTTCAGTGCCACTTAACCTAGATCTGACCCAAATTACGGCATTCACTGTAGTTTGCACAAGGACGTGCCTCTCCTTGGACCCAAGGTAATTTCCTCCAAATGTGCTCGAGCAGCAGAGCGATACCAGAAGATGAGTTGTCATAACGTAATTGTGCTTGCCCTTGTTTTTTGGTGGATTGATGGAAGGCCACCCAGTTACAGCTTGTAATAAAAGATATGTTCTGACCTCCACTGACCTTGACTTCAGATATGCCTTTGATATTAGAATCAGCCCCTGACATGAAACAGTGGAATAAACAGTATTTTTTCAGAGTTTGTCCAAGGGCACTTTTGAAGGAAGGGGACATCCATGAATAAAGCTGAGAAACAAGTGGCAAGGTTGGTTGTTTTTCACGCTTGACAGTGTAAATCAACCTTGAAGGAAATGCAGCAGATGTAAATGTAAGGAACGAGTTGCATTTGTAGTGTCTGACAGAAGTATGTTTGTGGTGGTAAAACCCTTTAACTGGAGTTTGAATTATACTGACTCATTCCCATCAGGGGAAATGTGTCAGTCTATGTGGTCAAAAAGGAGGTGTCTGGCCATTGAAGACAGCTTAAGCCTTGTCTGGAGCGGCAGGCCAGTGACATAAAAGCCCCTTGCCACCTCCCCCATAATTCTCCTCCCAGCGTGACTGTGAGCCAGCAAGCCATAGAGAGAGAGAGAGAGAGAGAGAGAGAGTGAAAGAGAGAGAGAGGGGGGCCTGAGGGAGAAAGGAGGGCTACAGGAAGCAGCGTGTCTTTTCTAATTACCCGCCTGGCGTGAACAGGGCCGAGGATTTAGTTGCCAATTCAAAAGAGTGACTTCATTCACAAGGCGGGGGGATAAGAGGGAAGGGTAGGGGGGCTGGCTAGCTACCTACATTTCTCTCACTCAATGAGTCATTCTTCGAGGAAGCTCTTAGATTCATGATTTTAAAAAGTAGTGCTTGTTCTGCACAGGCCCTTGTTCTGTAATTTCCAAAAGGCAATGGATTCCCCTCTCAGGTTGACAGAGCTCATGGTCTTTAAATCAACCAGACCAGTTTGTTCTGTGACTGCATTGGTGACTTCTATTTGAACATGGGTCCAATTGTATTTCCGAGCAACAGGAAGACAATACTGCTTCAGATCACTGTGCTTCCCTATTTCAATCTTATTTCCTCCAATCCTGCTCCGCTGCGACAACTCAGTCATAACTCTGCCATATGACAGGATTAGCCTTGTACAAGATGTTGAGCTAGGACACACCACACAGGATTAACGCATCTTCCAGACGAGACGAGACATACAAACCCAGGCCCTGTGCCTACTTTCTCCTGGCTGCCTGGCTGGCTTGGTGGCTGCCTTGCTGGCTTGGTGGATGCCTGGCTGGTTGGCTGCCTGGCTGGTTGGCTGCCTGGCTGGTTGACTGGCCAACCCTGTCAGACTCGACCCAGGTACCCAGGTCTGCTGGGTGGGCTTAGCAGCGGGTATAAAAGAATAAAGCAGTTGGCATCTGCCCAGGGAGGGCTTATTCACCCTTGCTCTGATCCGCCCATCTGGGGGCACAGGACGTTTTTTAGAGAGGAGATGGGTGAGTCAGCAGCATGCCCGCTGTGCCCATTGGTGGGGCCCTGTGCAGCCTCACATACAAACTCGCAGACTTGTCTCACACACACACACACACACACACACACACACACACATGCAGTGCACACACACTTAGGGAGGCAAATGACAACAACCACATAGCTGAGGCTAATGTGCTCATAGAACCCCATCTCTAACAAGCCATAAGACACTCTCGTCAATAGAAGTGGGATTGCAAATGAGTCCACACAATCGGTTTGTTTCTCCTGATCCTCTTCAGTCCCAAGGAAGTGGCAGTGCTTTTTTCATTACGGATAATCTGCACAAGTAATGTCGACACAGCTCTATGCTTGTGGGCGTCAGATGCACACCGACAGTTACATTACTCGTATTAAAATTGCTACTTCCAAGTAACTGATGATGTGGAACTTCATCTCTTCTACAATGCCGTAGTGCGTTTGTGTACGTGCGTTTGCAGATTTCTGAACACCGAATGCTGCGTAAAAGGATATTCATGCAAACAAAATTGTAATCTATTAATATTAATAATAATAATATCTGAACAGTACATTGTGTCTCCTATAACTTTTCCCTTTCCCACAATCCCTGACTTTCTTCTGTATTGTTTGGTAAAGGCAACAGAATAACCCATACTGTCCTTCCTTTCCCATTTTTCTCTTTGCAGTGAACTTTGATCATTTCCAGATCCTGAGAGCCATTGGGAAGGGGAGCTTTGGAAAGGTAATACAGCTTCCTTTGTTTTTTATGAACTCTGTGTGTTTAACTAGTTAATGCTGAGCTAAGCCTTCCTATCCACAGGTGTGTGTGAGTGTGATATATAAAGTATAAATACATACCGTATGTGTGTGAGTGTGTGTGTGAGCAACTCTGTTGCCACCGCTAGGGACCCTGGGTAATTCCGTGGCACTAATTAGCCGGCACACTTATTATCTTCGACAAGGAAGCAGAGTGGGGATGGTGAAGTGGGCCTTAAGTAATTACATTTTAATTCCCATTAATCTTATCCATAGCGGTTAATTAATTTAACAGTGGAAGCATTTTGTTGTTTTTCTTTTCTTTGAAACTTTTCGTCTAGTGGCAGCTTGGATCACAGTGGATTTGACCCACCTCTTACTTTCCAATTAGAGAAAAGCATAATAGCTCAGTTTATTTTTTGCACAATGCTTATCCCAAGTTGTGCCAGTTGGGAAACTAAGACTGTCGAGGGCTGTGTGTGTATGTGTTGTGTGGGTGTGTGTGTGTGTGTAAAAATGTGTGTGTTTCTTGTTCTAGTGCCAAACGTCACAATTCCTTTGTATTCTGTCTCAAGGGGCAAAAGTGTGATTGGATTGTGTTGCTATGAGTACAGAAGTTTGAGACCGATAATTGCTTTTTGTTGTATGAAGACTTCTGTGTCTTCATGTAAGTTGGGTATCTGGAACCAATTGGTAAGTTAGTGGATTTTGGAAAGGACAACTGTGACTGTGTTGCACAGAAAAAAAAATCTACAGTTTGACTCGCAAGATCATGACTAATATTTGTTCATAATGCTACAGTTTACACAAGTCTTTGCAATTTCTTCCGTTTTGCTCTTTTCAAACATTCAATCTTTTCGAAAGTAAGTGTCTCTTTTATACAGAAAGCCGGCCTTGACTGCAGAATATATTACCATGTGAATTTATGTTAATTTGACTTATTGCTTCGTTCCTTCAAGCGTCTGTCACTTCCCTTGTGATGTTGGAGGGAGGCTGCAGCAAACCATGAAATCCACAGTAACCAGCCCAGCTCTCTGAGGCCTTGACATTACAGCCCACGTGCTCCATGACCATGAGACCATTACAGCCAGACATGGACGTAGATTGGATATGAAATCCCCATTGGTAGTGTCCTTAATAGTAAGGCACACACACACATTTTCTGGCACATACACAAACAAACACATACACACACACAAACAAACACACTGACATTTGCAAGCACCATCACACATGCACTCATGTTAAAGCGATACCCACACACATAAAGGCAGGTAAACAAATCCATGTTAAATGGTTAAACAAATAACTGTTTGGCCATTTTCGGTGGAAATGCATTCTTAGTGTTTCACCCATATAGTATGGCCTTCCCCTGCCAGCATGGCTGTAGATAACACATGACTCTGACTCTGGGTCCGGGCATTCAAGCTAGATTCAGCTGATTTTTGGGCTTGGAGGAGGAAGCTAGAAGATAACAGGACCGCCCCAGGCCTCCATAATGCATCCAGGCAGACAGTTGACTGCCTCAGACGCAGACAGACTTCAGATATAGTTTTCTCCGTTTGGAGGTAGTTTTTTCCTATCATTAATCCTTCCTCCGAGTTGGTTGGCATTCAGGCTGCTGTTAAAACAGCATGAATCTGACTGCCCAACAGAATACGGTAGAGGGGTTTGAGTTGTTTGTGTGTCAGTGTGGAGATACTAGATATTATAGCTTCAGAGCACGTACAGGTCAAACTTCTCATTTTCTGAAAATTGGCTCTGTACGGTGTTTGTTGACATGTTTGTGTATATTAGTGCGTGTTTATGTTGTTGTGTATGTGAAGGAGGCGGTTTGTGATGAGTGGAAGCTCTTTTCCCCGCGGTGGGGAGCAGAGAGCCAGGCGTGGCTGGGAGCAGGAGCTCGTCCGAGGGGAATGAAACAAGCTACTCAGTGGGAGAGCTGTTTGGAGCCAGGGACCCCCATGGAGACCACCTCTTTCTGAGAGACATCCTCCAGCTGCAGCCCAGTCACTGGCTCGTGGTATCACTCCATCTCTCTTTCTTTCTTGTGGTTCCACTCTTTTTTCGTTCACTTTCTCTTTCTCTCACGCTCTCTCAAATACTCTCTCTCTTTTTCTCGGTGCATCTCTCTCCATCTCTTACTGCCTGGTGTTGAACATCCCATTTGGTCAAGGCGTTGGATGAGGGGGGGCGTTCTCATTTTCTCACCCCATGATGGAGGTGGTGTGGGCCTCCTGTTTGAAGCTGAGCACCCGGCCTTGCCCGCAGCGGAGGCAGAATAGTCCGCAAGGAATAATTGCCTATATTCTGCTCTCTTTCTATCTCTCACTCTACCTTTCTCCTTTTCCCCTTTTTCTCTTCTTCTCTCATGCTTTACCTCACTCTCTCTTCCTCTTCCTCTCTCTCTCTCTCTCTCTCTCTTGTTTTACTCTTAATCCCCCCTCCCTCTCACTCTCAATTCATGCTACATAGCCCCCAACCAGTACGCCACAGGACTCATTAAGGCTCGGTGCTGGGCCATGTGGGAGCAGAGAAGGCACAGGTCCCGGGGCCCAGCAGGACCGCTGCCACCCGAGACAGCGCCGCCACCCAGCCACCTGACACAATGACAACTCCTTAATGCCACTGCCTGGATTGACATGGATAGAGGGGGAGAAGGAGGGGGCGGAGATGCAGGGGAGCTATGTGAAGGGCAGAGGTGGTCCTGGTGCTCAGCTGGTGGGTTTACAGTGGAAAGGTTGTCATCGTGCTGTGCCTGAACTCTCATTATGATGGCGACCTGTGTGTCCATGTGACAAGGCCGCGGAGAATGGACGGGGAGAGAAGGACGGGAAGGGCGAATGACAGGGAAGAAAGAGAGAGATACCACAGGGTGACAGGACATGGAGACAGGTAGTGTTTTGTGCCAGTGACGTGTTTGTCGTGCGGTGGAAGGATCTCAGGGAAAAGGTCAAAGTCATGACAAGTCTTTGTGAGCAGGTCTATATCAGGCTCTACTGTGGGCAAGACACATTGAGAGCTGGACAATTATCCAGAGAGACTGTCAAAGGGTTTGTTATCCTCATTCTTCATGCTTTTATCCTAACACTGCAGGTGTTCAAGACTGCAGATAAAGACTGGTGGGATTGCGGAGGGGAAGGAAGGTGTGTGTAGATGCACCAAGGCCTTGGGCACCCTATTAGCCCAGAAATGCATGTTCAGAGCTGCAAAGCCTTGCAGTTCTTTCCACAGTATTAGAGCAATACTTCATAAGCAGTCACGGATAGGGTTTAGAATGTTTTGCTTAATCTATGTTTCTTCCTTTGGACTATAAACGTTGCCTTGATGAGCCACTTTGCGGATTGGTGACGTTTTCTTTTTCTGGAGTTTCCGTTCTTTGACGTGAGCAGTTGCAGATAATTGAATAAAGCTGTCGGAATATTGATTACATAGGTTTTCTGTGTCCTCTAACATAAATCATTTTTCAACCATGGATATGTTTGAGGCAAAGTTAGCTCTTCCCTTGTGAAAAACCAAAGGGTTGTTTCTTCTCTGCAGTATTCCTCGGGGACACTCAGGAGGGAAAGGGGTGTTGTAGAAAGATTCCCACAAAGCCTCTTCATCCTCTCAGTCACTACTAGTTCAATTGAGCCATGGTAAGAAACTTTCCCAGCAAGATCTAACCCCCTCTCAGCCATGTCTCACACACAGTGTACATTGTGTGTTCTGTTATTAATGGCCAATATTTTGGGTAATAGTGCATCATGAAGCTCTGCAAATGGCCGTCCAAGCTTGCTAAACACTCTCATTTCTTCCTGCCTGTCAGAAGTGGTAGCGGGCGTGAGGCGGTCCAGGGGAATACATCAAGGGAAAAAAGGGAATTATTTATTCTTGTCTTGGAGGATGACAAGTTCATCAGAGCCTGAAAGCATATATGTTCGCCTCAGCCCAAACTCGGTTTTTGTCTTTGTGAAGGGTGTGTGTAGTTATTTGTTTCTGTGTGTGTCAGCTTGTGTTTGTGTTATCCTATGCTTACACGGTCTCTGTTTCAAATCACTGTTCATGAGTGACAAGTCTTAGACCCCAAGACTGACAACAGAACCTTCCTCCCACACACTACACCCAATGTCTGACCATGATGGATGTCAGCACTTGTATTTCCCCAGAAACACAAACACATTGTATACAGGAGCACAGAGGATAGTCACTCACTGATCTCTGCTTTAACCCTTTCTCCCTTTCTCTGTCCTTTTTCTCTATATGTCCTGTATAAATGTACTCCTCCCTCTCTCTTTCTCTCTATTAATATGTACCCATCCCTCTCTCTTTCTCTCACCTTTCTGTCTCCCCCATTTCCTCAGTCAGTTGTCTTTTGCTTCTGCATGTATCTACCCGGTCTCCCTGAGGCTTCTGGTCCATTTACCTGACCTAGAAAAGGACATCTTATACTTCCTGGCTTCACTAAATGTAAAACCCCAATTTCCCCCCCCCCTTCTCAACATGGCCATGGGTCCCTGGAGTTCCACACTGTGACAACAATTGATAGGGCTGCTAACTATAGCGGAACCAAGGGGATAGCAAGAGAGGGGTTTAGAAAGGTAAACTCACTCAGCCAAGACTGCATGGAGATCCGATGTTCATTATGGTAGCTGGTCCCTCTTTGAAGCGCTACTTGAAAGGGCATTTCTTTACGTAATACTTGAGCTAATAAGCATTTAATAAGAGCATGTGTTAACAGCAAGTGCTGACATGGAGATTAACAAGAGGGGGTGCTCAGAGAAGGTGGGACAAAAGGCTAAGGTATGGGACCAAATGACTCATGAAATAAGTCACTATCAGGTTTTTGTCATTTGAAAGATTAAGAACTGGACATTTATGTATTGGTTTTAACTGGCCTAATTTTACAAGGCCAAGCCTTATGTGAGGCCGAAGAAAATCTTCTTTTTTAATCTTCCCTGACCTATATGTGACAAACAAACAGTAGTGTGTGGTTGGAGCAAGGTTTACACATTTAAGTCAAACCCTATTTGATGATTAGATATTCATTGAGGACTGTATTTTCTGCCTGGTTTCCCGTTTTATACATGTGTTCCAATCTCTCCATTTGGAACTGTCACTCTCATGCATCTATGTCTCCTCCTGTCTCATAAATGTGGCAACGCAAAGCTTTATTGTAAGGTATAAAATATGAATTTGTCCATAAAGCTGGTATTTGAGGAGCTGGTCATATTTAAATAATGTTGACTGTTGGACCTTGTTCCCTCCCTAAGAGAGGAAAATGTGTTCTATTTCTGTTCTGGGTCCCAGTTTACAAAGTGCCAATAGCCTTTTGGTTTAAATCCAAGTAAAAAATCCCTTGAGCTTAATTAAAGTAAGTAAACAACTTGCACCTTTGACATGATGGGAATATTTTGAGTTTGAAAATACCAGTATTCCAAATGAATACTTTTGATGCACTGCATTCATGGGATCAAGCCACTCATCTGTGAGCACCACTTATTGTGTGTTTCTGATTCAGCATGATGAATCATTGTGTGATTGTCTTATACACCTATTCATGTTGGCAAGCTCTTCTGAATATTCCCCAGCATTGCTGAGTGACAGACTCCATTGCTTTGTCAAATAAACCTCAATTATTTATCTTTGGCCTGTTTTTGGCATGGCTTTTGCACCGAATCTTGTTTCTGCATGCATGCTTCCTTGGAATTGCCAGTCATGTATCTGTATCTGTCAAATCTGTCCAATTAAAAATGTATATCCATTTGTACTGGAGAGATACCCAGTCGTCTGACAGCTAGCGGAAGGTTTGGAGGTAGAGGTATTAGGCTTGATAATGGATAGGATGATTATCATTTCTACTCCTTCCCAATGCTTTACAAGCAATTTCTTGAATCTCAGCTCTGGCCTGCGTTGTTATTTTTGCATCAACTATCTTCTCATTAAGAGTTCTTGAAAGTTTTAAACCACACTAGATTAAAATTGAGAGTAATTTGTCTTCATTAAAAATGATGGTTGGTAAGTTAGTGTTTATATACGGCAATGTATTTCTGACAAGCTGCCAAACTGACCTTTCGAGAACTGCGCTTGAGCTCCCGCCAAACTCCATTAGTTTTCTCATTATTAGCCGTTTTCTAGTGTTCTCCCACTGATGGCATCATGTTTGTACACGGAAAATGTCCCTTCTCAAAATGATTTGCAGGAGTTATTCCTGTACTTGGACTGTTTGTGGTCCTTTCGAGGTGCATGTCTTTGGAAGGATGGCAGGTGTTTTTCATCTCAATCCTACACTTGTACACATCTATCCATCCTCCCTTTGAATCTCTCACACATCAAGCGTCTTCCTCCCTCCCTATACTGTTCATAGAGAGAATCAGTAGATTCAGTTTCATCTGTGTGTTGGGGTGTTTGTGTGTGTGTGCATATGTGTTTATGTGTGTTGTTTGTGTGTCCGCCCACCTCCAAAGCCGACTGCTCTTCAGGAGGAGATAACAGGTGTGAGGTGCAGCTGGTGGTCAGAGATTACAGCCAACGTTGTCACAACATTGGGCACCTCACCTCCCAGCCGCAATCTCTGCCACTGTGACTGGAATGTGGAGGCTGCCAGTCGCTGTGATGGTGCCAGGGAATCATCCGGCACTGCTGCAGCACACCACACTACACAGCCACTGACAGTTTGCACTGTCAGTGAGCTGGCACCAACCTAGGCCTGGCCCAAAGTAAAGACTCCCCCTGTTCCAGAAAGGTTGACCTTTTACCATCTCAGATTTCAACATCAAAAGTGAAGCTGAATAGCAGGTGTTCACAATGAATATTTAACAATGAAAGCTAGCCAGCGGGACCATGATGCTTTGGACCGCGCTGCACATTAGCATTTTAAAGATAACTGCTCAGAATTAATTACACTCAATCACCCTCAGAAATGCTAAAGCCCCATAGCCAGGACTTTGATAGTGAGGGTCTCTCAATCTCTAATCATTGAATCGCTAAAAAGTCCATATTAAAATGCAAATACTTATGTAATGAATACAAAGCAAAAAACTTTTATATCTGTGCCTCATAGTTGGATTTGGTTTCTTGGTACCTTTTTGGAATTGGTATATTGAATTCCAAATGTGCTCTATGAATATATGAATAAAATGTTTCAAAGACATAGTCACATGGACTGCTCAGGAGGTGTGAAATCAGGGTGAAAAGGGACTGATAATGTGACTAGTGGCTTGAGAATGTCTTTTCTTCTATGCGCTAGACATGTTAACATGTTCTGGAACTACCCACAGACTGAAAGGCCGCGATAGACTGGAATCACAAGAAATGGCCGACATCATGGGTTAAAGCTGGGTGGGGAGTCATAAAGGAATGGAACAGCTTCAAAAGTTGTCTTTTCGGATGCTTTTTCCCCCTCCAACATCAAGCGCATTGCAGCAGAGCAGCTGCCCTCTGTGAGGGAGAGAGCAGGTGGGAGAAAGTGGGTCTGTGAACAGGCCATGGTGACTGGGGAGCCTGGGAAGGCCAGAGGCAGCAGTGTTACCATGGAAAAGCTCCTGTGTGTGTGTGTGTGCTTGCCGGCACGCAAGAGTGAGCAAGGGGTAAAATAGAAGAACCTCGAAATAGAGCTGAATTAAAAACAACTCTAAAAAACAAAGGAGATCCAAAGTTCTACCATTGCTTCGTCTTTCTGAAACCCACGCTGTATCCATTGTTCCTTCAATTTGACAACATATGAGGGGGAGGGGGGGGTAAAAGTCCTCCTGTAATGAGCCTATTGTGTCAAAGGCGCTGAGAGGAAGAGGGATGTGATCAGGATGGAGAGGTACAGACGGAGGAGGGGATGGACAGCTCTCATCTGAACTCTAGCTGGAGGGGAAGGGAGGATGCCAATTAGATTGCGTCTAGATTTCCTCCTGTCATTCCTGCTCTAACACTGTAAAACAGCCATCTGCCTCTCTCTAATGAGCCGACCTGAGCCACTGTGGACAATTCAATTCAGTTAAACCCCTTCTGCTGGCCAGCACATGGCACTGAAACAGCCTGGGGTCGCTGCTTTTTACAGCTCTGCAGTGTGCTTATGTGTGCGGCTAAAAAGCTCTGCCTTTGGCATCTAAATAACATCCCTGGCTTAGACAGATGGCAGTATTATAAAGGTACTTTGACAGCCTTTGCAGGTATAGGGCTGATGCTTATGTTAAATGTTGGAGCATTTACCCTCCAGTTCCCTAACTTCCACTGTTCGTCTTCCACTAAACGTCAACAGATTGTGATTAAATGTTATACGTTGAAATTTAACAGATGCCAGCAAACTAAGTTTCTCAATGGCTTTGTGGGGATGTGGTGTGGATGTTGTGTGGCTGTGGTGTGGATGTTGTGTGGCTGTGGTGTGGATGTTGTGTGGATGTTATGTGGCTGTGGTGTGGCTGTTGTGTGGCTGTGTTGTGGATGTTGTGTGGATGTTGTGTGGATGTTGTGTGGCTGTTGTGTGGATGTTGTGTGGCTGTGGTGTGGATGTGTTGTGGATGTTGTGTGGATGTGGTATGGATGTGGTGTGGATGTTGTGTGGATGTGGTGTGGATGTTGTGTGGATGTTGTGTGGATGTTGTGTGGCTGTTGTGTGGATGTTGTGTGGCTGTGGTGTGGTTGTGGTGTGGATGTGGTGTGGATGTTGTGTGGATGTGGTGTGGATGGTGCATCAGTGATAATGTGCTGTGAGTCTTTTCCCTCAGGCTACAGGTTATTTCAAAAATAAGTCCAACAAGACGACATTCAAATTTTTTTCCAGCTATTGTGTGTCAGTTAGGATCAGATATACTATCTGTCTAATGACTGGGACTGAATGTTAATGTTGATATAATGAGTCCAACCTCAGGTGTCCTATCCTACTGAGGACCCACAGTACTATGACCTTTGAACACACGTCAACTTTTAATGAATGTGTAATGAGCATTGAAGATGTCTGTTTGCAATGATTTTCTCCATTCGCTTGAGTGTTACTGGATTAGCTAGTTGTTCCTTTTCAGCCACAGAATGAACTGCGGGTATCTAAACAAGTGACAGTTTCTGCAAACAAACCAAAATGCTAATCAGAAACACTTTCAAAATCCTGAAACCGCAAACGTTCTTTGGGGATAATTGTGTTTGTTATGACTTGGTGATATCAGTCCAAAGTGTTTAACTGCTACACCTTCTCCTTGTTCTGTTTCCTGTCCAGGTGTGCATTGTGCAGAAGAGGGACACAGAGAAGATGTACGCCATGAAGTACATGAACAAGCAGCAGTGCATCGAGAGAGACGAGGTCCGCAACGTCTTTAGAGAGCTTGAGATCCTACAGGAGATTGAACATGTTTTCTTAGTGAACCTCTGGTGACTATCCCCTGTTTTTTCCCCACTTTTTCTACATGTTTTCTAACTGCATGACATGTTTTGAGTTTGTCACTTGAGTTTGTGCATTGGATGTGTAGAATGCATTTGATGTTACTTACTGTCCTTGCACATCTCTATGTTTGAGATAACGCCTCTCACGAGGCATGTCTACTATAAGTGCTTCAGTGTTGTTAAGGATGACAACCATCCTTACAACAGATTTTCTCCCAGGCTGGTTGGAAAACGTGATAAGAATAGCATTTTAAAGTCAAATAGCACTTGATGATTTTCCCATCAGAAATGTTGGATTTTCATTCAGGAGTGGGAGCTCATTTCATTATATTTGATAATTACCTCATAGTGGGATGACTGACATCCCACTAGTCTGTATGTGGGTGAAGGATACCAGCCTTCATTATTTAACCATTCCCACAGTGCGCAGAGGAACATCTCAGATGTAATTAGTTATGCGGCATTGTTCATGGTATATTGCTCTCAAACTATTTTACCTGGCTGCCATTTGTTAGAAATAGCATGCGATGGCCTTCCCAAGTAATGTATTACCTCATCCCTGTGTGACAGTCGTGGGAAAGTCCATCTCTCCTTATACACCTTTTTTGATTGATCCCAAATAGACTGGTCAAGGTACAGTGTTACACAGTTATACTGTATATCCAAGTTTTAAACAAATTCTTGAGCTCTCCACAATTAAAGTTTCATGGGTGTGAAAGTCTTTTGTGTCTAAGAGAAGCTTCCCAACTAGAACATACGGAGGCAGCATTGGTGAGCTAGTTATTGTAGGGCTGCGTATTCTTCACATTAGAACTCCCTGAAGGAGAATTTCTCTGCCAGGTTCTGTTCTAGTTCTGCTATCTGTTCTGCATCCATACAGCCAAGCCACATGAAAGCGCCATTAGAGACCGAGATGGAAGAGAGCATCATTAAGGCACGGTGGACATGAATGTCCAAAGATCATACCCCTCCTCTGGTCTCAGTTCATACTTCAGAAGGCCAAGTGGTCAGCCTTTCTTGCATTACTATGCAGTGAATGAGGAGCAACCACTAAGGCCTGTTCACGACTATACTCAAGGCCAGCACTTTTCAGTCTTAACAGTCTCCTCCACCTTCCATTAGTTCATCGGGTATTCACAGAATGTTTGTTTGAACAAACTCTTTGAATATCATTTTCAGATGGTATCTGTTTCAAAAGGATCCTGCTTTCACGAAACAATCATATGCAAGCTGTCAAATCTGCATGACAAAGAGCATCAAAGCGTGTACGAGGGTTGAAGGGAAGAAGCCATTCTTCCACAGCAGTTTGTCCGCTATTCCCATCAAACTGACCAGATTGGGCGACAGAAAGGAGAGAGCTGGCGAAGCCGGCGTGTTGATGGCCTGTCAACACACAGCTGTTACTGTCTGTCGACTCCGGGGACTACAACAGACAGTGGCTTCATGGAAAGAGCCAGTATGTTTCAACAAAGTCCTCTTTACTTTTCCAAAACGCTGCAGACCCTGTACCTGAGCAGCTGCCGTGCTTGTTTTGTAATACCACCAGTCTGGTCCCCTGCCAAGCCACAAGAGAACGGCTAAAACAGTTTCTAAAATAACTTTCTGGAGCATATCAATCATGCTAGCCTCATTGTGTTGCCTGGCTGCTGCAGCTATTACTGACCAAAAAGCATTTCCCCCCCTCCTGTTGTAATGCAGGGTTCCTACTAGGCCTGTCTGAAGATGATTTTTGGTGGCCTGCTGTGTCTATCATGCTTTTTCTGTGGGGAAAAGGTTTAGTCTTCCACTAGATTAGGAGACAGAGACAAAGACATTCACTGTTGTTGCACTGTGCGGAGAACAACTGGTTTTCATTTCTTGCTTGGCACTCAGTTTATCGACACACTGTATGGACATTACCTGTGTATCCATTGCATGGTTGTCTTTAAAATGTCTTTATTTGAAACCCAACTGACAGCTGGTCGATCAAACAATGACATGAGAAAAATGCGCACTGTTCAGATGGTGTTCCATTACACTGTATAATGAGTTTGATTCTAATTCTAATTGATTCTCTGTTCTGTATGGATGTAGGCTGTACAGCACGATTCCCCTGTAACGTACCAGAGCGTTGCCAATGAACCATGGTCATGTCAAGTGGAGTGTGCTGCATTCTGGCTCTATGAGTTTAGGCAGCACGTTTCATAATTGATGGACGTGAGATGGGCCAGTGGAGGAGTGTAGGAACTGCCTATATTCCCCAATGTAAACATCAGAGGAAGTGGCTCCGTGAGTATGCCCGCTCTGATTAAGTGTTGTAGGAGTACATTGATGCCATGCCAGAAGAGAAGGAGTGAGGGGGAGAGAAAGAAAGAGAGACAGAGAGTCGAACAAGCCGAAGGAGACGTCGACGGAAAGTAATGATTCTTGAAATCACAGGAAAGACGGAAAGTGAGAAGTGGAAGGGAGGGGAAGTGGAAGAAGCAGCTAAGAAGGGATTTGGGCATTGATTCGTTTGTCAAAACACTGAGTTGCAAAGTCTGATAGGCTTTGTGAGTGTTCTCTCTCCCGCTCTCTCTGTTTTTGAAGCCAGGCTTAGCTTTCATTTAGATGTCCTGAATTCTGCAGCTTCCTTTGAAGAGGCTCCATCCATTGCTTCAGAGGAAATTCATTAGAGGGAACCTGGAGAAGCAGCCACTCAAACCCATCACTCAGGAAAAGGCTGCTGGAAACCCGCAGCATGTCAACTTTGCGGCCCACAGTAATTGCTGTGACCATTCACTCGCTGCAGATATGATGTGTAGGAGTGGGATATACTGAAATGGATTACCTTAAAAACATAAGTATCAACTGGGGCTAAGCAAGAAATTCAACCAAATCCTCTTCTAAGCTATTGCAGCCACATGGGGAAAAGTTCAGTCTTCTCTTTCCTACCCGGATCAATCTGTAGTCCTAAATTGGTGGGGTCACATTACTCCGCCTAGACGTACAGTGTTACATGCAGTTAAGTGTGGTTGGGAGTTGCTACTAGCATTAGAGTATAGCCATGAAATTGATCCCCTGTGCTCAACGGTGTAGATCATTATCGGAGCACGGTTCCGCCTTAAGCGTAACATCACAACAAACCGCTCTCAAACACCATCACCCATACTCTCCAAGGACAGCAGGGATCCGCTGAAACATGACCAAATAAGAAGCCCAGCGGCACCATGGGTAAGTGAGGCGAGAAGAGTGAGCTTACATTAGCGCCTTGATGTTTGTTGTCAAAGGAACAGCTGATTTATAGGAGGGATAGGCCTAAAGATGCTTTCAAAGAGATTTTAAGGCCCACCAAACAGAGTGAGTCATCACTTTAGGCCCGCCAAGTGTACTCTTTCCCCTTTCTCCATCCCTTCCTTGAGGGAGATAGAAAGAGAGAGAGAGCCTCCATTAGGAATATTGATTCCTGGACGTGTATGGAACAATCCTGTAGGAGACAGAGAGATGAATTCGACTTTTACCCCCCAACCCAGACCTCATGACAAACGAACCCTGTGTGGGACTTTTGTCTCTGTTGACGTTTATAACAGATGGAATTAGACCGGATGTGTTCTCTGAGGGCTGGGATTTTGTTGTACGCCATTAGGCCTACCCACCAGAGATACTCTTTCATGGACACGGAACACCTTAGGACTGCGGAACCTTCCAGAAGATCGTTCAAGTGCACAGCTTCCTAGAGGACGTCCCTTTGAAGTTCACCTTGTGAAACCAGGACAGTCAAGCTGTGTGTGTCTGTGTGACCAGCTGTGATACTGCAGGGCTAGAGAAAGTGCTCTCACATTGCATTGGTAGAGAACCCTCAGAGGAATGTATCTAGGTGTCATGTGACAAGAGTCAGTCGGCCTGGCTAATCCAAGCTGTCTATACCACTATCTAGGCCAAAGGAATGTTACAATTCAAATGTTGTCTCACTTTATTTCTCAATCTCTTTCTCTGCCGTTCCCTCATTCTGACTGTTTTCTACCCTTTCTTTCTTTAAATTCTTTCTTTCAATTCTTTCTTTCTTTCTCCTTCCTCTGTTTCCCTCATTTGTCACCATGGCCTGATTATTTCAGCTCCTCGGACTTTTTCCAGCCTGTTAACCTTCGTCTGTGCTTTGACTGTCCCAGCCTATTCCCTAAGCAAACCATACCACCCTAGCCCCAGGCCAGGCAAGCAGGCTTTCAGCCAGATCCCAATGCAAACTCTTGACCGTTCTCAAAAGACTGATCTTCTTAGTAATAGCATTATGCATTTGGCTGAGGACAGTTTACCAGAGAATACAAGAGAAGAACCTGCAGTCTTAATGTTGAATTTCACTTCTGCATTCTTCCTGACTTAGGATTGTCACACCAATTTGTCATTCTGTGTTAAGGCCCCTCTTTGAAGAGAGAAATGTTTTCATATCCTCTAAGATGTCCAATAGACTGCTTATATCCCTTGAATTTCAATCTTCTCCTAATAGCCAGCACTGTGGTTAGAGAAAGTGCTCCCTCCTTCCAAAAACACACTTTTTCACTTTCTCTTGTGTCCTTGGCAGTAACTCCGAAGGTGACAAATGCTGTCATTCTCCAAGCTTTCATACGCCTCACTTGTCAACCCACGGCTTACATTTACCTGTCACCCATTGGAAGGGAGGAGGAAGGTGACAGTAACAGCAGCAATGATCTCACTCAGGGCCTAGGGAATACTCCGGAACACTGCGATCACTCCGGCGCTGGCCGGCAGCGAGGACACAGACTCTCCATCAACTGATAGCGAAGATCAGAGGGTGACAAGGAGGTGATAAGAAGGTGACAATAAGCAACCGGCAGACGGCAACCAAAGATCTCAGCTCTAGCCATCTGCCGGCCATCCCTGTTTGGAGTGGGGCCCAAAGTAGGGGCCAGGTCAGGTTTGTTAGCTTGGTCTAATGGATTTTGGAGTGCTGTCATATCATATTGACCAGCTGCCACTAGACTGTCCCTCTGCATCAGCTGGCCCCTGATCAGAAGAAACGCAGGGTCCTGCTGTGAAGCCTGAACTAGCTTACTTTGAATAAGCTTCCATTTTTACTCATCCCTAGATGTTAATGCAATGTTACACCATTGGTATAGTGTGAAGATTCCAGTCAGTGTCAAACATGGCTGTGTCAGTTACTCATCAGAACACAATCCTGCCCGCAAACCTCTTGGACCATAACATCACCATACGTGTGTTTCAGTAACAAAACCAAAAAGTAATCTGTTTTTCGCGTCTGGCTATCGTGTCTGAACAATCAGATCCCTTTCATCCAGTGATCTGGGTGTTCTTTTTGCGGTGAGATCAGATAGTGCTGTGAATGTCACTCAGCTCAGCAGAACCAAAGTCTCGACCCGATAGAACGATTTTTCCGTCTGCTCTAAACACCCTGTTCCTTTTCTAGCTTATGGAGAGCAAGAAATAGAAACTGGAGAGGGCCAATCAAAATGCCCCCTGAGTACTGCCGGGGCTAAGCCTACAGACACAGAGATCAGATGAGGAAATCTGCTCAGATGAAGAAAAAACATAATAACGCTGCAATAAAAGGGCTGTGATGGAAAAACTAAGAAGTCTCCAAGTAGCAGAGATATTAACCTGAGTTTGGTAGAAGAATTCACAAGGGGGTCAGCTAGTTATCTTTGTGTATCGAGAGCCAAGGTGTGTGGGAAGAATGTTGTGAAATAAACTTTGGATTTCACAGTTAGATGTGTTGGATTTCTATAGGGCAAGGATTATTCTGCATCCCAGGATATTATGTTTTTTTCTTGTCAGTAGAGAGATCCCAATCTAGCAAAGAAATCCCAATCTAGACCATTAACTGGCTGTGTTTTAATTTGATGTGCGTGATTAGTAAGCCTGATTGACAAGGATCTCTAGCCATCCACCAGTCATCTTCAATTAAGACACATCAATCACTGACGCTCTATTCTAGCTTTAATTTGGCAATCACTCTCCGTGTTCACTCCAACAAATGGCAGCTCATTAAGATAATGATCAGTGTACAAAAGTCTCCCACTGTGCTTAATTTAAGCATACAAGCCTGCCAGTGACTGCACACACCAATATGAATATTTATACTTGTGTACATATTCACTATATGTGGTACAAGGTCCTCTGCCATCTCCTCTGAAATAGATTGAAGTGTGCGTGTGTGTGTGTGCGTTCTTGCATGCGTGTCTGAGCCGACGTAAGCACCAATGTGTGTTTGGGAAACTGAGCCCATTGGCCCCTGTCTCCAGGTACTCGTTCCAGGATGAGGAGGACATGTTCATGGTGGTGGACCTGCTGCTGGGAGGAGACCTGCGCTACCACCTGCAGCAGAACGTCCAGTTCAACGAGGACGCAGTCAAGCTCTACCTGTGTGAGATGACTCTGGCCTTGGACTACCTGCAGAGCCAAAACATCATCCACAGGTAAGGCTGAGTCCCTAGACTGACTCATCCATAGTTATCGGCCGTACACGAGGTAACTGAGGTGGCTTGGTGAACCACGGAACAGTATTCTCAGACTGACTCATCAAGCTCAAACTTCAGCTCCAAAAGCTAGTACAGGTTTTGTGCCACTGTAACTGACGTGGTTGCTCCACCACATGGCCGATGTTCACCCTCACCTGGGATCAAACCCGCCACCTCTGACTCATCAAGCGCAACCACTACTAGCTACACCAACAAAAAGCTAGCAATTTGCTGGCGCGGGTGGCCTGTACACATACCTGAAGAGGGAGTTTAACCAATCAACACCGGCTACTGCAGCATCAATATCTCAACGTGGAATGCTAACTTCCTCAGTAGACTGTGGACAGAATATCATACACCAGGGTAAGATGAAGTCATCCTTTCATCATCCATTTAAGAACACGGCATGTGTCAACCTCAAGTTCACATTGACATCTCCCAGATGATGCCTCAAGGTTGTGTTTTGTGCTTTGCGTTGTCAAGGTCTTAGCCAATGTGCAATCAGCATATAAACTAACACAAATTTCTCCAGTAGGCACTCAAGCTTTTTAGGTGACTTGTGAGTACAATGATTTGTGTTTCTCAGGCCAGAACACAGAATTTATATTGAATACTAAAAGGAATGTATCTGTGCTTCTATCTGGTGGAGTCACCTTGCGGGATGTTTTGTGCATGCTGGGTATATACGCTGGTTATATACGTTCCTATACGCTCCTGTAGCTATATTGTCTTTTCAATGGTAAATCAGATCATTAGGATTCCTATACAGTACATTTGCCTACTGTAAGTAAAGTTGCAAACAGGAACCCATCCTGCTTCCCCCTCATACCCACCCTGCTTCCCCCTCATACCCACCCTGCTTCCCCCCATACCCACCCTGCTTCCCCTCATACCCATCCTGCTTCCCCCTCATACCCACCCTGCTTCCCCCTCATACCCACCCTGCTTCCCCCTCATACCCACCCTGCTTCACCTCATACCCACCCTGCTTCCCCCTCATACCCACCCTGCTTCCCCTCATACCCACCCTGCTTCCCCCTCATACCCATCCTGCTTCCCCCTCATACCCACCCTGCTTCCCCCTCATACCCACCCTGCTTCCCCCCATACCCATCCTGCTTCCCCCCATACCCATCCTGCTTCCCCTGCTACACTGATTGTACATCACTTTGGACAACAGCTTGAATGTGCTCTATACGTAGACGTGACTTTGTAAGTTAGTAAGTCCTAGTAACACATCAGTGTTAATAAGCATATTATAATGGCCCTATTAACTTACACTTATTTCATCTTACGATTACAGTACATTTAGTCATTTAGCAGATGCTCTTATCCAGAGCGACTTACAGTAACTACAGGGATTTTCCCCCCGAGGCCAGTAGTGTCTTGCCCAAGGACACAACGTCATTTAATTAACTAGTACATAGTCTTATTAATGCATATTAATGTTAACAAGCAGCTTATTTACTAACACTGCTCCAAGCACTTGGCTCAGTGTTCCTTTACCTACCCTGCTCCAGAAACAGCAACAGTACCCCCCACCAGCTCCTCAGAGATGGATGGTCTGGGTAGGGGTGGGGTGAATGATTCATCATCACCCTACTCTCATCAGACTTCCCTGTTCCCCTAGGCAGAGAGAGAGAGAGAGAGAGAGAGAGAGAGAGAGAGAGAGAGAGAGAGAGAGAGAGAGAGAGAGAGAGAGAGAGAGAGAGAGAGAGAGAGAGAGAGAGAGAGAGAGAGAGAGAGAGAGAGAAATGGGGAACCCTGCATCCCTCTCCTGGCTGACAGGGTCTGCCCCGGGGCGACTGGAGGCTAACAGCACAGTATAGGACCCTGGGCTGGCAGTTTGATGTTGAATCTAATATGTGAGGTCCCTGAAGCAGAGCCTCAAAGCTGAACTAGCTAATATGGTGGCTTGGCCGTGTGGCTGCACTGTAAATGTAGTCTGTGTGGTTTGTTAGCTGGGCTTGCTATAGATGGGGGTTGTACTGAAGTTGATCCGACTAGGGAATGAATAGGGCTGTGTATGTTTAGAGCTTTGTTATGTGTATGTGCTCAATAGTAGAGTATCAGTGCACCTGGGTATTCCACTTGTGTTTGTACAGTTTTGCCTATTTGAGCTAGTCCTCATATTTGTGTTGCCGTAACTGTTACCATATCAATCACCCTTATGGTGCGATGACTTGCAGTCAAGAGCTGTTGTGGGAATGTGCTGAGCACAGTGGTAAGTGTCTGTGCTGTAAATGAAAGTGCCGGCTCCCAGTAGACCGCAAACTCAACTCACAGATGGCCTAAAAAGTGTTTTAACCTTATTCCAAAAGCTCATTTGGGCAAATTGCTTCCCTTAAGTGAAAATAGACTCAACCCAAGTGTGTGTGCCTGCATGTGTGTGTGTATGAGAAGGAGAGAGAGACAGAGAGAGAGAGAGAGAGAGAGAGAGAGAGAGAGAGAGAGAGAGAGAGAGAGAGAGAGAGAGAGAGAGAGAAAGAGAGAGACAGAGACAGAGACAGAGACAGAGAGACAGAGACAGAGACAGAGACAGAGACAGAGACAGAGAGACAAAGAGTGTACTGTATCTTCATGTAGTCTAAGAATCAGTGTCCATTGTCTGTGAATGTCTGTGAAATTCAACCAGGGACAGACTCCCATCTGCACATTTAACAGTTCAGATTCATTTTTTACTGTCCTTGTCAAACTGATAAATGTTTTAATCTAAACACCAATGCAGTCAATTGGAAAGATTAAGTCATATTGTTCAAGCCGGTCCCCTTGTGTTTTAAGCCCTGTCTTCCCCAGCATCAGACGCTCTCCCTCTGAAACAACTGTCTGCTGCAGGACTTCTAATCCAGTCCCTGGGTATCTCTCACCCTCTCCGGCTCTACAATTTGGTTCTACACCGTGGGTTTTTGACAGGAGAATACTATACAATTATTTTGTTGCACCAACTGGGGAAGAAGGGTCTCCTAGCAACTGTCTGCTACCACCATGCCCGAGGAGGTAAAATTAGTGAAGAAAAGGAAGAAAAGTCCTCAAAGAACAAGGGCCTCTCTCTCTCTTTTCTGGCTCCTCACTTCTTCTGTACCGGAGATGAATGTGACGCAGGAAATGGATTTCTCTTTGCTCAGCGGTTGTGTTAGCTGTGCTAGCTCCAACTTGTCAGTGAGGCTCTGCAGCTGGACGTGTCCACACACAGGAAACCCAATTTGACATGCAGTATCCTCTTGGCGCTACCCATTACTGTGTATTTACAGAAATAAAGTGTTTATACATGAAATAGAGTTTTTTTTTAAAGATACAACTATAGGATGGTAGCGGTGAAGAACCTTTGCTACTACTGCAGTGATAGCCACTCGGAATACATTTCAATGAACTCTCAGGGAAAATAATCCTTAATTAGGAAGCATGGGCAGTCATTGCCCTTGGGAGCTTCCTCTAGCATCTACTGCTACATGGAGCTGTGTGGACTAAGTGTATTATTCACACACTATCACACCACGCTGCATAATGAAAAAAGCTGTGTGGGCTATGTTAATTGGCCAAGCAGGTTGGTGGGGATGTGCTATGTGAAGAAAGACACGAGTGTACACACACACACACACAAACACTTCTGTTTCACGTGCATGTTGTGTTGTATGCACAGCAAACACAGATACCACATGCACTCAGCCTGCTTGGATGTTTGACAGACTTGCACATGTGCTGTCAAATACGCATGGATATACAGATACCCAGACCTGGGCATACTGTGGGGAAAAGCTTTTGAAAAGAACCACTGCAGGATTACATTTTGTGTTGGTTTCGTCTATGAGATGCGTAGCATTTGGTGAGCGTTCAAAGTCCTCTCTTTGTCTCTCTTTGTCCCTCTCTCTCCAACAGGGATGTGAAGCCTGACAACATCCTGTTGGATGAGCAAGGTAAGGAGCAGGGCCGCCTTTAAGCCTTTTTACGTTTGAAATGCAAACCCCCTTTTGTGCGTACACCGTATATCCCCACACACAGTGTTAGTCTGTCAGGGATGAGGAATGAGAAGGAAGATGAGGGAGAGGGGAAGAGAGGGAGCGCGAGGAAGAGAGACGACATGCTGTGAAGTGAGCGGGGGAGGAGAACGGGTCCAAGGTGACACGTAGGACACAGAGAGATGACCCCGCAGGCTGACCAGGATTAGCACAGTAGCGGAAGATACCGAATCTGTGTCGGATAGCAAGGTCGCAGGGGCACCCTGGTCTCCCTCAAATCAGATGTTGGAGACGTCAAATCAAATGAACCCGACCCACCGCCTCAAGCTAATACGATATATCAAAGACTGCACATGTTCTCATCCATTTTTGGTTTTCTTTTTGAACTGACTGTTATTTCGAAATGTTCTCCTCTCAGGTCATGCCCACCTGACAGATTTCAACATTGCCACGATAATCAAGAATGGCGAGAGAGCAACAGCCTTAGCTGGAACCAAGCCTTATATGGGTAAGATGAAGTCTATCTCAAACATTGAAAGGATTTCACTGGTTTTACTTGTGGGTCATTGATTCATTCTTGTTTATTGACTGTTTCCTTATTTCTTTCCTTCTTTTTAAAATCTCTTCTCAGCCCCAGAGATTTTTCAGTCCTTTGTCAGTGGAGGCACAGGCTATGCCTTTGAGGTAGACTGGTGGTCACTAGGGGTTACGGTCTTCGAAGTGATGCGTGGATGGGTAAGGCATAATGGGAGAGGGAGTTGATGTGTTTGCAGCTAAGCTGTTACGGAGCTTTTTCTCACTCTTGTCTGGTTTTCCTCTGTCTTTCTCTCAGAGACCCTACGACATCCATGCCAGTAACTCAGTGGAGTCTCTGATGCAGCTCTTCAGCACAGTCAGCGTGCAGTACAGCCCAGCCTGGCCTAAAGACCTGGTCTCTCTCATGAGGAAGGTGAGCTTGTGCAGAGAGGTGTACGCAGGTGGAGAGGCAATGGATGCTGAGGGAAGGGGCGGGGGTTGGGAGGTAAAAAGGTGTGTAATGGCTGGTCAGAAAGAATGAGAGAGAGAGAACTGCTGACCTGGGTGGGGTACAGGGGGGACAGGGAGAGTGGGAGAGAGAGAGAGGGATAAGGACCGGGGCAGAGGAGGATGGAGAAACAGATGGAGTCTGAGAGACTTCCCGGGGTGTGTGTGTGTTTGTGTCTGTGTGTGTGCCAGTTTACATCTATGTGCCCATGTGTGCGATTGTGTGTGACTTGTCAGAAGATGCTCCAGAGTGATGGCATCGGTCCTTTCCGCTCTGTTGCGAATCGATTAACTATGCCTGAACTCCACAGAGATAGACCAAACCAGGCCTCCGGGGAGACGAATGAGTCAGCTTCAGACATTTTTTGGGTGGTGAGGGGGGGAGAGATGGTTTCCATGACAACAGAACCACATCCCAGCACATCGCATAGTGTTAAGCTGTCCCAAGGTGAACAGCAAACAGCTGTTACTCTATTACAAAGCCATCATAATTGATGCCGCTCAAATAGATTGAGTTTCACCCTCTGACAAATGATCTTGGTCTTGATTTTATCCCTTCTAATCAGTGGAGGGTTTCGATTTTTGGATCCTATTTCTCCCTTGACTGACATAAGAGGGCCCCCTATTGGTGAACATGCCTCGACGATTTACTGTTGTGTTCTAAGTGCTTAAACTAGTTTGATATTTCTTTTTCACTTTTGTTTGTTTAAATATGGAGGAAATTTAAAATATACTTTTAGGCGGAACACAGCATTTATGTGACTGTGACATTTTGCTCTTCTGATGTTGTGCTTGTGTGTTTGTCACAAGTATGGCCTGGAAGCCACAGGTAGGTGTAGGTGACATTGGCTGTTTTTGTAATGTGTGTGTCTTAGTTGCTGACGGTGAACCCCGAGCACCGTTTCTCCAGCCTGTCTCACATGCAGACAGCACCCTACCTCGCTGACGTAAACTGGGACGCCGTGTACGAGAAGAAGATGGATGCTGGCTTTGTCCCCAACGTGAGTGGGAACCATCTAGAACACACTCACGCATGCACACACATAAAGCCATATAACATACTTTATGTGCACTGCTGACTCAATAACACCCAGTTATGCTAAGCAGAAGCCAGCAGAGCGGGCGTGGGCAGCAGGAGGGTGATACAGGAGAGACAGGGAAGGGGATGTTAAGCTCCTGAAAACACATCAGGATTGGAGCCACACTTGTTGTAGAAGGTGACATACTATAGACAAGTTTGCAACACAACAGACAACGTGTCTTAGCAGTAAGCCAAAATACTTTTATCACCTTCCTTGGCCTCAAGCACATAGACTGAGGCTGTGTGTGTGTGTGTGTGTGTGTGTGTTTGTGTGTGTGTGTGCGTGTGTGGACAGTTCTGATGCAATTATCAGGGCAGTGGTGTCTAGTGCAGGATAGTGATCAGATTAATAAGGCTGAATGAGAGAGCGAGAGAAAGAGGGAGATAGGGTTACTATCGGTCACATCAGACAGACATGACCACACACAGACAAACATCCTATGGACTGACTATGCCAACTAACTTAATCAAAAGCTGAATTCTGTGGGCTACTTAATGTACAGTGTAATAGATATAATGTTACGTTTATATACGTTTATATATACGCTCATATGTGCAGGTAAGTGTGTTGTATCTCAAGGAAGGGAATAGTACCATGTCATGCATGTTAATTAAGTCGAAAATTTTCGATTTGGGGTGTGTGTGTGCCAGGATGCGTGCATGCACATGTGTGTGTGTGCCTAATGAAGCATACCTGCGCCTCAAACGTCACCGTGTGTGTCTGTGCCTCCTGCAGAAAGGTCGTCTCCACTGCGACCCCACCTTCGAGCTGGAGGAGATGATCCTCGAGTCTCGGCCTCTCCACAAGAAGAAGAAGAGACTGGCCAAGAACAGGTCCAGAGACAACAGCAAGGATTCCCAGTCTGTGAGTGTCCCAGCACCTCTAGGGGTCCCTCTCAGTCAGCCACCTTTATTGGTCATGCACCGTTACCAATGAGCATTTACGGGGCGTTTAGGAGAACTTGACTGAAAATCAGGCTCTGGTCTTTTCTGACTTTACTGTCTGTAGTTTGTTTACTGTTCAACACAGAGCACATGCTATAGCCATTACAGCACACTCTGTTCCTCAGCTGAGATTCCCCTCCCTCCTAGCACCACTCCTTGCACCTAGCACACAGCCACTTTGCTACTTTGAGATTCCTTGTCCAAACCATCTTACTATCTCTGATTGCAACTTTATTTACCATGGGTTTCAGACAACCCATCAATATTTATGAGATCTGACAAGTTTCCATCAGCTCAAGCCAATCATTATCATCTCTTGGTTATTAAAGTCGACCTTCCCTGTGTTATCGAGATCGGATCTCTCTGTGATATGAGAGGGTAAGGCTTGTATCTCTAACAATAGCTGGTGCACTTCTCCAGGCTTGAAAAGTGTGTGTGTGTGTGTGTGTGTGTGTGTGTGTATGTTTGGAGGGGGGAGACTGGGTTATTACCTAAATGATTAAATTATGAAGCCTTCAGTAGTGTTGTCATGCCCCCAAGTGCTTTTGGAAATATGAGGTTCTATTTTCGGCCCACGCCAAACATCCAATTTGAAGGAAAAGCACACAAACAGATCAGAGTCGTGATTTCAAAGGGGGTAACACAGGGCCATTTGTCACGCGTCAGGTCATGTTGTTGAGTGACTGAGGTGATGATTGATCTGTGGTGAGTGTCGGCGTAATGATGACTCTCCCCCTCCTCCTCTCCACAGGAGAACGAGTATCTACAGGAGTGCCTTGAAGTGGTGCAGCAAGAGTTCATGATCTTCAACCGGGAGAAGTAAGAGCCCCCCATCAGCTGCGACAAAACCGAGAGGAACAAGGAACAAAACATATTATGTTGTTCTACATTTCTATAACCAACCTCAGAAACCAAATGCTTCATTAGATCGAATGAGATTGTTTGCGACGGTGGCCCTAGTCTTATTGTTGCCTGATGTCATTTGAAGCGAGTTCTAGTTGTAAAATACTAAATGTCTGAAGCCAATAACCATCTCATAGCTGGTATCTGTCTACTTCCTCAATTGACAGCGACCTCCCACTTCCAAACAATTGAGATATGTAAATTGTAGATAAATTGACTTATATTGTAGGACTTATCTATTGTTTATGCCAGTATGAAGAGCACTCATCATAGGGTTAGAGTGCTGAAGCTCATAAGACTTGGAATATGGGTCTGCTCTTCTATCCAGAATATTGGTTCAGCGCTGCTCTAAATTATTACCTCATTTATTATTTACCAGTGTCTGCCATTGCTGCGTGCTTTGGAAGCCATCCTGCATGGCAAATGGAGTTTCCTTATTGCTGTAATTAATGGATTTTCCAGATTTCTATTTATATGACTGGGTTCAGCCGTAATTTGTGGACCTCATGGTATAGCAGACTCAGACTCCCATTTTGAATCACCCTCACATTTTCTCTCCGCCTCTGTTTGTCTGATTCTGTCTGTTTCTCTCTCTCTTTCTTTCTTTGTTTTTGTGCGTGCGTGCATGTGGGTCCACCTGCGTCTCAGGTTGAAAAGGGGCCCTGAGGAAGGCCAGTCCGAGGGTGCCGAGTGCGAGGGTGTTGCCCAAGCAGGGGGAGACGATGCCAGTGGCGATGGGGAGGCCGAGGGGGGAACAGAGGACGACGAACCCGAGCCAGACCCCGAACCCGAGCCTGAGTCCTCCTCCAAACTGAGCATGTGCGGCTCTGTCTGCTCATCACCCGGCAGCTGCTAGCACCACAGTGCCCCCCTGTGGTGTCTCAGGCTACTACGCGTGTGTGTGTTTGTGCACCCGTGAGTGTATGTGTGTGTGTGCAACATGCCTATAGATACTCAAACCTTTCCTACTTAGCCATGACTGCAAGAACGCACAGCAGGAGCCAAAATAGCTCCCCTATATTCCCCTCTGTAGCATCGACCAGTGAAAAAGCACGTGTGGCACCACAGCCCCCAGCAGGCTCCAGACAGGCTCCACCCACCATGCCCCCTCAGTTCTATGCAACCAACAGTATAGCATGATTGGTAATGAGTAGTCTCATTGTCCAGAGGCCATGATCACAAGCCACTGTTCCAAGAGCATGACGACACAGAGAGCAATAGGAGCCCTGTTATGGGAGCGGTGTTGATTTTAGCAGAGGAGAAGAAGGCTCAGCCTGGTGTTGATGTATCTCCCAGGGCAAACTCAGACAGTGATGTTGAATTATTCAGTAGAGTCAGGCACTTTTCTCTTTCTTTGCCTGCATAGCTCTCTCTCTACGCCCCTCTCTCTCATCACTTTTTTTTCCAACAACAGTATGACAGTTGTTAAGATATCTCAGAATGCCTTTCATATTAACAACCAGTATATCCTTTTTAAGTGTTCACTATTTTGCCAGTATGCCAATACAGTGTTATGCATTGGATATTTTAATTGAGCATTTCCAAGGAGGATATGTGTAGTTTCAGTTGAAGTGAGTGAACCTTTATTGAATAAACGCTTACATTATGGTCCCTCTAGGATAGGGAGGCTTTGTGGGAGAAATTAATCACTTAGACGCATCCAATACTTAACAAACCCACTGGAAGTGGTTTTGATTGTAAATCAATAGTAATTAATCTCCTGGCAATTACGGCTACATGTTCAGTATGCATTTGCTAGTATGTTCTTTTTTCTCCGTAGTGAGTAGTGTTCCAAGTCATTTTTCCAAACCGTATATGATTCGCAGAGATGCTGTAACTTGAAAAGGGAGATGAAAAGAAAAAGATTTCCATCTGGTTGATTTCAGTACCTCAGTGTTGTTCCTCTGACCATGCTTACATGCTCTGAGAACTGTCGCACACAACTTTGTCCCACAAAGGAACCACACAGGATCCACCTCCATCTGTCCGCTTCAAGGACCTCTAAGCAGTGTTACAGTTTTTCGGAGTGGAACGTGTGGAAGATCACCGAAGTCTATTGTTAATCCTAAACAACTCTCTTACGGAAACAGTTGTGGGGCCATGTTGAGTTTGTGTAGCTGTGTAGATACTTTGAGTTCTTTAGTTGATTAGTGATAGTGGTACTTTTAAGGTGGTGCCATTAAATCTCAGCCTGGATATCTGGGAACATGTAGCATAGTCCACCTTAAAAACCCTAAGGCCTGATAAAGTAGAATTGTGTAAATAGCCTAATCTAACTCTCCACAGTTTTATGTGGGACTGCTTACTAAACTACATGTAACTAAACTAACAGTTGTATGAAGCCAAATCTTCATACGGTGTTGTTCTGATCTTATTTCCAAGTGTGCAGGCACATCTTGTAGGCAAATATGCCAAAGCTTTTTTACCATTTGCATAGCCATTTCTAAGGAACTTGAGTGTGTGAATGTATGTTTCTTCTCTGTAGAGTATAGATTCAGTGTTCCTTCTGCGAGTGAAAATCATTTGTATACAATCATTTATTGTTAGTATAAATATACCAAATTCTTTCGGGAATAGTAAAATACCATTAGATTATATATTTGAACGAAGATGCCTCTGAAAGGAAACATTATGAGGCAGTTGAGAAACATCTTTAAAACATGATGGGGATATACTTGATTAGTCTCTAACCCTACTCAAACCTTTCTATTTTGCATGTGCTGACCGTATCAACAGCAGGAGTGTGCAAGATCGTGATGCTAGGGTCACAAAGACTGATGTGTGCATGCGCAAGCCACTGGCACTAGCACACCCCAACTTGTATATGGCTTCAATGATTGACATCCAATCACCTTAGCCCCGTCCTGCTTGACTGTCTGTTTGATTTACAAGTTTGCTGAGCAAGATTAGCTCATATATGACTGTATAAATTATTTATTCCCAACGTTTCATTGACAGCATGATATTTCGAGATGATATGCAGTAATTCTGGTATCCAATAGATTGTCTTAATGGTATGTTCCAAGCTGCTTCCTTGCTGAGTGGATGGTAAATTGTCAAGCTGTTGCGCTCAGTGTTCCTGTGGGTAAGTCTAGGTTTATGTGCTTTGGTAGTGTTCGTGTGGCAAAGAATCCATAGGATTTGAGGAATGTTTGTCCTCAGACTACAGATATTGTGAGTAAAAACTCAACCAATACTTGGTCAGACGTCTTAAAACTGTCTACACAATCAGAATAAACTGTTCTAATGGTCAAGTGTGGGTATGTAATTATGTGTCAATAATTTATAAATTGATTATTATTGACAGGATATTTTTAAATGTTGATGATATCAAAGTTACAATACGAAACCATGGCACTGTCCTTTATGTCAGTGATATCAATGCAGTTTCACCATTTCTGATTTGATCATGTTTGCATAAACACCCGAAACTAAGTTGTAAGTACCCATCTTAACATGAATAACATTTCAAAAGGCATCGAGAATAAGCAACAGCACTTTCCCCATCAATTGGTTCACAGTCATTATCCTCACAGCTATAATGTCCAGCCCTTGTAGAACCATTATGTAATGTAACAGTAGTGTTCAGTCGAGAAAACCCTTTCAATAAGAGTCACCCTTCTCTAAAGTGGTTATGTTTTGCCTTATGTTCTGTATTGTAGAAATCTTCGGGAGAATACACTTCCGAGCTGGGGTCCCAGTGAAAGCCTTGTACTGTACTTATTCAAACTGCTCTGTGTATTGAAACATGCTGCTTTAACTGCTTTGATAAATAAAATGAACTCCTCCCAGTAGAATAGACTGACTTGTTTATTATGATGTTCTGTTTTGTGTAGCAAACTACCACAGGAGGGCCACAGTGAGAAACCAGCAGATATAGGTTCATTTGAGACTTGACAACAACACACTGTTTTGAAGATGGTACAGTACACTTGACCTCAAGATGTGTGTCACCCTTGGTGAGAAAATGGTTTAGAGGCTAAGACAAGCAAAAGGAGAAGAGTGTTGGAGGATTAGACGAGTGTATTTAAGAATTAGTGTCGAGATCTATCAACTGTACCACCTTGTACATAAGCCTGTGTGCTCTCTAGCAAGGGGCTTGTATTGGTGTACAGGATGTATACAGGACATGCTAGGTCCAATGTAGCGTACAATACAACAGTACAGGTTTGGAACTAAAGTAAAGTGTATTTAAGAGTCTGTCCATGTCAGTTACGCAAATCCTCACTCCTACTTCCTATAAGTTAGTACTCCTATAAGTTACTACTTTCTACACCAACACCAACAGAAGTTCTTGTTCTGTTTCCTGTTTATGGTTGGTTTAGGAGCCTCCTTTCTCTCACTGACCATCCAGGATGTCCACCTCAGGTTTGCCTCTGGTGTCCAGCAGGGGGCTCCACTCCGGGGATTCAATGGCATCCAGCAGAAGAGCCAGCTCTGTCTCCAATTTGCTGACGGTTTCTTCCACACGCTGCAAGAGCACAGAGAGGGGACACTGGGTCAACAGTATGCCACGGGATTTTATGTTCAGGGAGAAACACTGATGGGTCTAGGTGGGATCTAAAATGTCTTCTCTGTAAACGACTCCCATTTCTAGAACTGGCTCTTTCAAATTTGACTTAACCTTCTCGACGACATCCAGTCTGTTATGGAGAGATCCATGTTCCTGACAGGCAGTTGCCCGGACAGTCCTGGGCAGGGAGTTCGACTCAGCAGGTCCTAAAACAGAACGACACAGTTCCAGGGTCATCACATTATTCCATGGCACATTACAAAGCATACCATTCGAGTGCAGTACCATTAAGTCAAACTTTCAGACTCATTTTGATTGTCTTTCTCATACACAAATGTTATCTCTCTTCCATCTCCCATCTCCCTCCCTCCCTCTCTTCCTCCCTCCCTTTAATGTTCACTGCTCACTCCATGTGTTTCCTATTAGCTACCCTCTGCATCTCTGCAGTCAGGCAGTCTGCAAGGCAGCCACTCAGTACACCACAGCCCTGGACCAGGCCTTTGTTTCTGCTGACACAGCACTCCTACAAACTGAACTGGGATCAGATAAGGCCATTTCAGTGACCTTAGAATAAATGAAGAGAAGATGCAGCTGTTCCAGAGACTGTAGTCTAGAGCAATGTCCGCACATTCTCATTCACTGACATCCTTTTAAATGTCTGATGTAGTCAGTGCACACGTGGGTGGAGGACGCTAGCTCTCACGAACCATGAGGTGGTCAGCTGTAACCAAAGTGCTTTTTAATGGCTGTTGGTTGCTGGGTGGAGACTGACTCCATACATTGTTCCACCTATTTCTCTTGACTGTAAAGTTTTTGTGTGGCCAATTATCCTTCCCCTTTGAAGCTCACAGTTTGTTCTCTCTCCCGGCTGAAGCTGGAGGACAGTCATTCCAGAGAGAGGCCAGAATTTGCTCAATGTTTTCCTTCAACTGAATGTTGATTATTTTGTGAACTTGTCAAGGACCGCTTCCTGGCTAAATATGAGGTTACATAAACTTAAAAAAATGCTGTATCGAGTCCTGTATTTTTTCCACTGAATACTTCCACTTCCTGTTTTTACATCATCACAGGACTGGAACACACTTCTCTTCTACCCTCTACATGCCAACAGCCTAAACTCATACTAACAACTACAGAGTAGTCAGAATACAACACACTGTTCATGTAACGGTCCACAGTATCATGATTCATCTCTCTCCGATCCACAGCTGTCCATAGCCTACCTGTCTAGAAGTGCAGTATAAACAGCAGATAAGGAACTTGAGTTGTTCTGAAGGCCTCCTATGGCCCTTCAGTGCCCTGCCAAGAGCAGTGGTGAGTTAGCACCGACTCTGCTGTTTTTATAGATCTATCCCACAGAACCGTTTAATAAGCTCCATTACGCACAGGCCCGTGACATGCCAAATATGTCCATGAGAGGAGCCAAGCAGATCTGCAAATGGACATGAGATAGGAGCTTTGCTTCAGATTTCTCTCAATGAACGTATCAAACACACCAGATGTCAGTTTCAGCTTTTCAGATATTCACAGACAGAGGACTGTCCGTGTGTCCTTTCAGTTTGGGGGTTAGCCTATGAGCTATTTGGCAAAGTTCGATTGCAAGGGAAGCTATTCTTGGAAACTAGGTTTCTCCTAACTGTAAAAACGATCAATTTGTTGCAAGCAGATCAAGTAAAGTGAAAGAAAAATCAATCAGATGATCGATGACCATCCACGTCAACACAGGAAGACCCTTTCTTAAAACGGGAAATCCTTGAATTTTCTGATTCCACTACAGTCTAGCATCTGTAATTGGAGTGAGGTGGTTTGTTGTTGCATGCCAGTATTCCCAATTGTTCTGACTTCTGGTTTGGCCATCACTGTAGAGGGGCACCAAAAGACCACAGACAGTAAACCCTGTCAAGGGAGAGTGTGTGGTGTGTATGCGGAAGGGGGAGGGGGGTCATGGGAATGTGTGTGTGTGTGCGTCTAGGGAGTGTGTGTGCATGTGTGTACATCGTTTGAAAGTGGGGGCGAGAGAGCAGGAAGGAAACTGATGATGATGTGTATGATGAGTGAACAGTCCTGGGTGTTTTATGTCCCAGTTGCAGCAGGGGGGTTAAGACAAATTGACCAGCGCACTCAGAGGAAACAGACCATAGGAAAAAAACACACAGCATCCCACAGATAGGAACACACACAATCCTCCCTGAAAACTGGCCCTTACCGGTAATGCGTAGTTTGTGTGTGTGCGTGGGATTGTTTCTGTGTGTGTGTGTGTGGTTTATGCTGTTACTTGTGTCTTTTGTTGGCCCTGTGTTCGTTCTAATGTTCCACTCTGCAGGAGGGCAGACAGAGAACTCAGTGGGATATGTAATTGAGAAGCTAGCTCGGGCCAAAACATGAGGTCAGGACACCAGTGTTCTCCCCACATGCTCTCTAAATGCTCTGGCCATGGGAAAGACAACACTTCCCTTGTTTTGCCAAATGATCCTGGATCAATATGGTTTTGGGAAACCAGTGTGTGTGTGTGTGTGTGTGTGTGTGTGTGTGTGTGTGTGTGTGTGTGTGTGTGTGTGTGTGCGTGTGTATGTGTGTGTGTGTATGTTCTGCAGTTGGTCATTCCTGCAGTGTGAAGTCATTCACATTTACACACAGGCCTCCTCAAAAGTGATTTCTCAACCCTCCATGATGTTACACAGAGCTGCTTACGTGTGGACAGCCAACATTTTTGTGAGTTTCTCTGAAAGGTTGTTAGTAAGATGGAAATGGCCGAAACTACATGCTTGAGGAAGAGTTTTCATCAAGAAATATTTGATTGTTCTGACAGAGTTACTTGAAGCAATGCAAGAGCTTCAGTACAATAAGAAACAGATGTACTTAGTAGATATGCACATGCACACACACACACACATTTAACACGCATTTTCATCCAACCATCACCCCCGTAAAGTACTCCATACTTTCAGACACGTGTCACACACACACAACATTGGGATGACACTCTTACAGTACATGCAGATTAAAAGCTGCATGCAACTCAGAAAACATATTTAGACTGAAAACAAAAGATATGAGCATTTATAGAGAAGTTGTGACATGGTCACGTACCGATAAAATGTCAACTTGTTTTCAGTCCAACAAAGCTACTCCCAAAACAATCCCCCAATGATGATAAAGCAGACATCTCCATCGCAGACTGCCATCTACTCATGGCTGGTTGACACAAGCCTCCGTGTCCACTGAACTCTCCACCCTGACCTCTGCGTCCTGCCACACCCAAACGTGTCACTTACCTGCCACAGCGAAGCCAATGAGGAGCATGAGGAGTCCAAGGGTGGAGGTGAAGGGGCGGGTCATGGTGGACAGGAAGCCTGGAGTCCAGCTGGAGAGAGAGGGAGCAGAACCTGTAACCTTCGCTAGCACGGATAGAAATAGGTAGAAATAGGTATGACAGAGAGAGGGACAGAGAAGCAGAACTACTTACAATGTTTTCAGTGCTCACAGAATTCCTGATTTAGAACTGGTCTGAAACAAGCTCTTTTCCCCCCTCGCTCTCTCTCACTCTCCTCTGTCAGTCTTTGCCCCACATTCACCCTTTCCGTCTCCCCCTTCTCACTGGGTTGCGCCCAGTTTCCTAATGAAAACATTAAATGCAGAACAAAAGCTCTCTATCTGGGAGGGGGCTGGAGGTGGAGGGAGGGAACGAGAGAAGGAGCGAGGGAGGTAGCAAGAGAGGGAGCGAGGGAGGGACATTCTGGGGTAGGAACAGGACTCTACAGATTCGAGACTGCCTGTTTGCAGTGAACACTGCAAGCCAATAGTAAACCACTGATGAGGAGCAGAAGAATGTCTGTTTGTGAACTGTTTGTAAATTGTTATTGGGATGTGCTGACATAATGCACACGCACACACACATTCACATAAATACTCAGTGTCCAGTCCACACACAAACACCACAGAGACACACACACACACACCAGAGAGTCTTATGTACTACACATGGTTATCTTCAGTAAGCTAGAGTAGTCTTTGGCTTGGTCAGGTGGTCACTGTCTGGCCACTTAAGAAGATCTATGGAGGGTTAAGCACAAGTGAGAAAGTGGGGGAAAAGCAAGTGAAGGGATCAAACAAGGGTTGTAGGAGAAGAGAGAAGTGGGACAGTGGACAGGATGAGCCCTTTGCTCTCCTTGTCCTTGGATCCATGTTACAGTAAATACACAGATAAAGGACAAGAGGAGAGGGATGATAGTTATCTAAGTGGATGATTAAAAAAAGAACACAGAACAGGAGCTTACAGTCCTGTTCTATCTTAAGAACAATGGATGGAGGTGGCTTCTATGCATTAAGTGAAGTTTGTATTCCACATCATATATTCTGTAGGTAATATGATAACAATGTTAGGAATAAATGCAGAAATACACACAAACACATGCCCACGCCTGCACGTACACAAACTTTTCAGACACTGGCCCCCAGCCAGTGTCCATCCTCTGTCACGCTGACCTGCAGTGTCACAGACTGCTTGGCCCTGCAATGGAGAGACAGAGGTGAAGGGATCATCCTGTCACTCTTTCAAACAACCACACACAAATACACACACAGGACAGCATTTTTCCCATGGTCATTCCAGCAACAACATTGGAACTTGGAATGATTTGGGAGAGAGAGAGAGAGAGAGAGAGAGAGAGAGAGAGAGAGAGAGAGAGAGAGAGAGAGAGAGAGAGAGAGAGAGAGAGAGAGAGAGAGAGAGAGAGAGAGAGAGAGAGAGACACCCTAACCCAAACAATAGACAGAGAAGGGGGAGAGACAGAAAGAGGGTTAGGGATAGAAAGGGTTAGAAAGAGGGATATCCTCATCTTCTAACGTCTTCTTAATAATATTATAGTTGAAAGCATTTAGGATGTCCCCATGACCCTCAGCAGTGAGTGACTTTTCTCTTTGTTTTCTCTCCTGGCTCCCTCCCTGGCTATTCTGCCAAGCCAATCCCAAGTATAAGCTACGTAAGAGCCTCATGCCACTAATGTTGTTTAATTGTTCTTAGTATACTTTATAAAGAAGGTGTGCCTACCAGCCAAGATTTAAGTCAAAGTTCACCGTCTAAAAGAGAGTTCACATTGACCTGGTCCTGGATCTAGACATTGAAAAAGTACACACACACATAAGCACACACACACCTGACAGAATGAAAAGGTTTGTGGTCAGTCAATTGATTGCAACAGTCAACAGTTTTAGGAAACGTTCTTCTTTCAGTAGTCTCCAACATTACACAACTGCACATCCTGAAGGACTTTGTTCTCTTAAGTGGGTTAAGTCAAAGACTGAAGTCTAAGGAATAGAGGGGATCACTGACTCGTGTCCATTGGTCTTGTGACTTTGTGGAAGCGCTTAGCGTCCTTGTTAGGTAGGTCAAAGTTCAGAGGTGGGGGAGACTTCTGTCCTATGATCTGCCTCAGGATGTGAGTACTATCTGCATGCTGGATCGTTACCCAACACCTCACCCCCTTGCTTCTGTCTCTTTCTCTCTCTTCCTGTCTGTCTATAGTTTTCTCTCTGGCTCTTGACCCATCCCACAATGTCTCAAGCTGACTCTCTTTTTCTTTCAACCCTCCTCTCTCCCTTTCACCTACTTAACACCCCATCTGCTCCTCCATCCGGTGCAGACCACAGTCTCATCTCCCACCCAGCCTCCCTGTCTGCAGGCTCCTACCTCCACCTTTCAGATCATTGTTCCTTAGATAAACCTTAAGTCTGTAGCTATCCTTTTAGAGCTTCTGATTAGAACACGTCACAGGAGGGGGGGTTTAATCCAGGTCTGCGACCGGAATAGAGCATCTGGGCGGGGCCCCGGGGGCGGGAAGCAGGCTGCTGGTCTGGAGAGCATGTGGCCTGAGTAATCCCTCCTTAAATAGCCCCAACGAGAGAGAGAGCGGTCAGCGCATTGTGACCGTGGGAGCGCTCTGAGTCTGTATCCCTGTATTCCTGTTTTCCACCTTGTGAGGCCTCGTTTGCACAGACCCGGGGAGGACCAGGGGCGAGCGGCAGAGGGACGGTGAGCAGTCTGGGACTAGAGCGGTGCAGTGGAGGTCTGCCAACGACGATGAACTTTGCAGCCCAGTTTTTCTACGCCAACTACTTGAGCGATGGCTTCTCACCAAAGGAACTGGGGTCCCGCGATGGAGAGGAGTCTGACCCCTTCTGGCAGAGGTGGGATACTGCGGCCCCTGAGAACCCCACCCCTTCCCAAAGCCCTCCTGTAGAGGAGGAGGGACCCCCCACCCCAGCAGGAGAGAACCCCCATCCTGAGGAGGCTAGGACTCAGGCTGCACTTCCTAAAGCTGAACTGCCACCAGTTTGGCCTCCTCTCTCTGAGCCTCCTCTTGCCCTTCCCCCTCCTTCTCCTGCACCCCCTCCTTCTCCCCACTCTCATCCCTCTCTGAAGGCTCCATTGTCCTCCATTCTCCCAACTCCCTCTCCTCCTCCCTCACCTCGAGCAAAAACTTCCACCACATCTTTCACAGCCCACTCAACAACGACTGTCCCCACATCCAAAGCTTTATCTACTCTCGATCTTCCAGACTCCCCAACTCAATCCGAAATGGTAGAAGTAGTGTGGAACCCCCCTGCCTCTGCTCACGACCCCCTGAAACCCTTTTCAGACCCTGGGAGCAATAAAGCTCTCCTGCCTGCCTTCTTCGCTCTGATATACTACTTTCTCCGCCTCCTTGTCTCCTTCATCCTATACATGCTCCCTAGAGCCAGGTAATCAAAATGGACAGATCGAATCCCCATGGGAAAAATGGGATGAGGGATGAAGAAAAGAGGAGTGAGAGAAAGAGAGAGACAGACAAACAGAGACTGACACAGACATAGAGAAAGATAATTGGCTATTTCAAAACTCGGCTGCATGGTTAGAGAAAAAGAAGGTGAGGTATTACCAGGGGAGGTAGAGAGGGCATGGTGTGAAAGAGTACAGGCGTCACAAGGTCAGACCAGGGAATAAGGTAAGAGGTTACAGAAGTGTTTGAGGCTTAGCTGATGATATTATTAGCACCGATCGGGATCTCCAGTCAGAGGACTATGGCTGGCAAAGTGACTGAAAAATCCTAGTTTGGGCTGATATCTCCATCTGCTGGTCTCCTGTTCCTTTGTGTGTGACATGGATGTGATGGTAACATGAGAATGTGTCTTCACTGGAGAAATGCCTCAGGGCTCAGTACTCATCTGTTATTCATCAAATTCAACTGTTAATGATAAATTGTGGAAAGGTTCATTTGTCACAGCAGACAGTTTGAAACGCTATTAATTACATTTGATTTGACAGTAGAGATTTTAGAATTATGAGAGACTATTGTGAACTTTTACATTCATGACAAGACAAAGTGACTTAGTTGGTGTTTATTCATGAGTTTGAGTGATGACAAAGCGTATGTGGCTGCAATGTTATCTGAATGGTTTGTATATTCATTGTCTCAGTTAAATATACTTTACTTTATTTATAAATGAAAAAAAAATCAACAAATATATATCATACTGCAAAGCCAAAATACAGTTTGTATTCTATTGTTTGTCAGATTGTTATAGATCTCAGATTACTACGTTTAAATGCTGCATGCCAGTAGCAGAGCTGAAATACCTCAGTTAATCATTCAGAAGATACATCTGTCACCAGTTCAACTAAAAAAGACAACATGTAGTCTAATCAAATTAATCTGTCTATCATTCAATCTGGATGGGCCGTGTGTGGGTGCATGTGTTTAGGGACTACGGTCAATTAACAGGTGATGAACTGGTCCTATTTTTGTTGACATGAGGCAGTTGTACCTACCCTGAGAATGATCTGTGTGGATTATCCTCATTGTCCACAGACCAAGGTCGACTCTGTTCATGTCCACACAATAGACAAGGCTTACCTGTCAACAGGATCACAGGCGCACACGTACACATATACTGTACACATCCACATGCACATCCACACACACATGCACAAACACACATAGACATGTGTGCGCACGCACACAAACAAAAAATATTTCTCTCCTCATCTAACTTTTGTGCCTCTCCTCATTTCTCTTCCACAAAGCTCCTTTATATTTGCTGCTTTCTGTGCCGAAAAGCCTCAGAGAAAAGATATGGCTGCACATCTAGAGGGCTCATTCTCTCTCCTCTTCTCTCGCTCTCCTCCTCTCTCTCTCTCCTTTTCTCTTTCTCCTTCCCTCCCCACCCACCCCCAGTGAGGAGGAGCGCCGGGGCGCCAGGAGGTCCAGCACAAAGGGCCCCACCTCGAGCAAGACCAGCCACATCTGCAACGGCGCCCTGAGCCGCCGCACCACGCTCATCGAGCCAGAGCGCCTCAAAGACTTTGGGGAAGAGGATCTCCTGAACGGCGACGTGAAGACCTGGGAGACCAAGGTCGAAGGCGCCCCGGAGATTCAACTAAAGGACCCCCCCAAAACCAGCAAGAAAAGAGACAGTGAAAGCAAAGCTGTCCCCAAGCCCACATCCGAGTACCTCCGCTTTGAGGACATTAGTGCTGCTGCCTTCAAAATACAGTCGGGGATACAGAAGACCCCCTGCACGGTATGCCAGCCCCCCACAGCGCAAAAAACATCTGATGTACTGGGTTTCTGAAGCATGAAAGCTCCTATAGATCAGATATCTCCATGTATTGAAAGCTAACATCCCGTGTCACTGGAAAAAAACTGTCGTCGAATTTTGCCGACTTTGGGTACCACAGCATAAAGATGGCCAGGATGAGAACGTGTTGTTGTTTGTGCTCCTAGTACTCCAGACTATCCAAACAGTACGGGATGGAGATCTACTTGAAGAAGGAACACCTCCACTACACAGGCTCAGCCAAGGAGAGAGGAGTGCTCTACCTGCTCTCCTCCCTCACGCTGGTAACTGAGCCCTCCAAAGTGACTCCATGCCTGCGTGTGTATATCTGTGGGTGCGTCCATTAATCATTGCATCCATGTGCGTGTGTCTGTGTGTGTGTGTTTGTGTGACACATACCTACCCCTGCCACCCCCCCCCCCTCACCCCCCCCCCTCACCCCCACCCCCCCCCCAGGAGCAACAGAAGAAGGGTGTGATCGTGGCTACAGACTGTAACTTCTCCATGGCCGTGGCCCACCACGCCGTGGAGCTGAAGATCCCCGTGTTCGTCATCATGCCGGCCAGCTGTTCCCCGCCGCGCCTCAGGACCTACAGAGACTACGGTGCCATGGTCATCTCTTACGGCAGCACGGCCAGGGACTCCCTCAAGCATGCCCGCCACCTGGCCAAGGAGAACGGATACCTCTGTCTGGAAGAGTGAGTCACACTCGGCCTGATCTGACCTTTCTGATTCTACTGGTACTTCCAGCTTTCCTTGCATGATATATTCTGCAGTTGGATGGACATGAGACACTGTGGTACAGCCTGCACTACATGAACCCTAATGTATTCAACTTAATGTTGATTTTTCTCTCTCTGGTGTGCAGGGATGACAGTGCTGTATACCTGGCAGGTCTGGGAACAATGGGCATGGAGATCCATGAGCAGGTGTCCAAACTAGATGCTGTCATTGTGCCTGCTGGTGGGCAGTGTGGCTTACTGGCTGGCACAGCGGTCGCCATCAAACACCTCAACTCACGCATCATGGTCATTGTAAGTGTCCCCTAACTGTACTTAATATTTCCAAACTACTACCATTTAACACTACTAAATACTTCCAAAATACATTACTGAATGATGGAGGTCTAAATGAATAGCTGAAGCATTTTTTCCCAAACGTCTCTTTCACAGGGAGTGGAACCAGAAGGATATCCTCTTCTACTACAATCCCTTAAAATAGACAGTCCAGTCAAAGACATGCACGTCACTCCCAACGATAAGCTCTATGGAGGTAAACTATGTCTCTAGTCTTTTTCCTTTGTTCGTTCATTGTCCCTCAGCCAGACTGTGATATCAACCTTCTCTCTCACTACAGACCTGGTTGAACACTCATTGGGTACCCACAACTTCCAGCTGGCTAAGAAACTAGTGGATAAAGTCATCTCAGTCAGGTATGGTTGAACAGTTGCACTTGGTTACAATACAGATCATTCCTTGGCCCCACCTGCTGAAATACGGTCTGATGTTGTTTTAGATAAAAGAGTCTACTAAATCAATCCATCTAAAGTTAATGTACAATAGGCTACATGTGTACGGGACTAAATCCACACAAAAGGGATTTACACCTTCCCTGGAGCATGGAATAGCACCTGTCATTGTCCTGTGGTCAGTGATTCCTGCCTCTGTCGCCTCTTAGCGAGGAGGACTCCCTGGTAGCCATGTTGAGGTTCCAGGAGTTTGAGCGTGCCACTGTGGACACAGAGGGAGCCATGGGACTGGCGGCCATTTTGGCCGGCCAACTACCTGAGCTGAAGGGCAAAAAGTGAGATCCACACAGCCAAGCAGAAACTTAAACATACACATATTCTGTTTGTTTAGACCCAAAACATTTATAGTATAGTCTAGTATACTACGCTTTTTGGTATAGTTTTGGTGTTAAGTACTAAATCATTTTAATCTTCTATTGAGCAAAAAGACAGAAGAAAAAGAAGAAGAGTTTATCCCTGCTATCAACGTGAGTACTAAATCCTTTTTGTCAATTGAGGGTTGCTGTGGTGGTGAGCAGCGCCAACATGGAGCTGGACCTGGTCCGGCAGTGTGTGGACCGGGCGCTGGTTCTGGATGACCGGGTCAGCAAGTTCACAGTGCAGTTGGGAGACTTCCCAGGAGACATGGCCAAGCTACTGGACATGCTGGCCCGAGAGGATGTCAGGTGAGCTGGACACAATGGGAGCAGGGTGGGAGGGAGGTGGAAATGGACTGTGGCACATGCCAGGCCCGATGAGATTAAGCAGTGGGTTCATGGATTATAAATGAAAACACATCCACACACACACACAAATGCACACATGGACCAGACAAACACTTACTCCAAAGTGAGTTTTCAAGTTGAGGTTGCCCCTAACCTTGTACTGCCACAGTGAATCATTTGCCTCTGTCTTAATGTGTGGTTGATGTGGCTGGAGAGATGAGTGTGTATAGTTAGGCTTCTCCCAGTAATGCTACTGACCCGGTTCTCCTCATATCCGATCTAGCAGAATAAGCCACAGGAGGCTTTAGCTGGCACGACAGCTTCTCTGACAGGATGGGGAGAAATGATCTAATTAAGTTCCCTTTCCTCCCTCTATACTTATTTTTCCTCATGTGTCATGTTGATGTGACTCTGTGCTTGTCTCTCTCTCTCTCTTTCTCTCTCTCTTCCTGTCTCAGGTTGTTGGATGTTTGCCACAGGAGCCACGGTGACAGAGCAGATCTCTTCAAGGTTCAGGTACGCACAACTTCCCCCCTCTTCCTTTTCCCCCCTCCCTCCTCCATTCCATTAAACAGCTCCTCCTTGCACCAGCATCACCATGGCAACCTTGGCTCAGGCACCACTGGGGGTTTTGCAGGATAAGTGGTGCATTCTGGATCTAGCACAACAAACATACTTACATTACAGTTCAGTGTGTGATCTGGAATGAACTGAATGGAGGTATTTGGGCACGTGTTTCTATTAACAGCAGGTTCTCAGCGGACACACATACACTTTTTAAAAGAAAGAGAAACGCTAAGAGGATCAATGTACCCCCATGGGACGCTATACATCCAGCAACTATCTAACCAGACAGACACTGAGGGTCAATCTTCATGTGTAATTAGCTTAGTTCAGCGCACGTGTGCGTGATGATGTCATGAGTGGCTGGGGTTAACTGTGTGCATGTCCTGACAGGTGGAGTGTGTGGTGGAAACCAGGGATAAGAGCCAGGCTAGCCAGCTCCGCAGAACTCTGTCTGAGCGCTATCCCACACTACGCTGGCTGGACCGGTGAGCGCACGGACACACGCCGTCAGCTTCTCTCAACTTCAATGTGCACACGCACACACAAGCATAAATAAATAGACACACACAAACACACACACACAGCAATACATGAGAAGACAATACTAAGCAGAAAGCACATACAGTACAGAGAAGATCGACACACAGGACAGCATCTATAGATCCCTAGTGAAAAATAAAACACACACACACTGTAAAAGATGAACTCTGCTGCAACAAAATGTGAAGGCATTTGCTGCAGCTGTTAAAATAAAGATGATTTCGAGTACAGAAAAGCCTTTTGAACATGTTCAGTTGAATAAAGAGGTTGAGGTCTTCAACCAAACAGTTCTGCAGTTAGGAAACTGAAGGATTACCTTATTGTGATATATTGATACTTAACAATGCTTAAGAACCGTCTTATACAACTAATGTATGCATATGTATAAGTATGATTTAGCTATTCCACATGGTTAACTTATAGGTTACAGAACCCAGTATGTAGTGGTTCCTTTACAAATAGCCAACTATTGTACTGTTGCATTAAGAGATATTAACTTATTTTCAAAGCAGATTGTTTTTGAACTGATGTATATATTTCTATATTTATAATGTACAATGTATGTATAAGGTAGACCTAAATTAGTAGATTGTATATAAAAAACCTCTCAGGAAATAAAACAAATGTATATTCTAAAGTTTGTTTGTTTATATTTAAAATGTTCAAACTGAGTATCGTGTGAAGTCAAGAAGAATTCAACACTTGCATTGAAAGTGTCTCTTGACAGCCAGTAACATTTACATTTACATTTATGCATTTAGCAGACGCTTTTATCCAAAGCGACTTCCAAGAGAGTTTTACAAAAGTGCATAGGTCACTGATCATAACAACGAGATAGCCCCAAACATTGCGGGTTGCCAAACATGAAGCGTACATTGTGAAAACCAAATAAGTCCCAAAGGGAAGAACAGAAGTACGATTGGCCACATCCGTGCTGGTGCATCCATTCAATTGGCCAATCGGCCGAAGGTTCCGCTGTTTACAGTTGTGGCAATATAACAAATGAGATTGCTGCAAATGAAAGTTGTCCAGAAGATGTCATCCGCTTGATTAACGAATAGAGACAGCACCAGAGAGACAGACGATTAAGTGTGTCTAATTCTCTAAGTTCGTTAGCAGAGGACGATCTGACCCCAGCGTGCTGCTTTGGCTTTGACCATAGTAGTAGGCCGTCTACCATCCTGTGGGAATGGAACTTATTGAGAGGGTTTATGCAGATGGTGTCTCCATCCTCCACAATGCTGGGCGAGGATCTGTTGAGCAACTTATCCAGTCACTCATGGATATGATGAAAAAGACTGACCCACTGAATACTAAAGACATGCTGTGTATTTTTCCTGTAGATCAGGGCAGTATCCAGGACAGGCTCAGTTTGGCTCTCTAACTCACAAATCACAGTTTATAACAGCCCAGTAAACCATCCACTCATCTGCTGGAGGCGGACAGGCTTCCTGAGGGAAATGATCAGCCACCTGTGACACGAGTCAGGTTTGCAGCTGGTGCTGCTCAGTCAGATGTAAAGCAAGTTTCTTTGTTATGATATTGTTCCTGTCTAAGCTAAGGAAGCTAAGAGACTGCGTGAAAATGTATAGATTTGTTAATTAAACTTTATTGCTCACACTTTACATATTAAAATAACTCTTATCTTGTATGGCAAAATTGGTACAGCAATTCAATTTTAAAGGTAAATGTGGCCATTAAAAAACATCTGATGCTGATTTGTGGCTTCTCTTTTGAATTTTTTTATTATTATCCTTCAAAACTATTGATTCCAGCTGAAGCAACAATTTATTTAATGCCCTTACAAGTCTTAATTGCATAAATCAGACAATGATTTGTCATAATCCCAAATTATGTTCCAGATAAACATGGTTCATAATGTATTGTAAACATTGCTAATTATATTTGAGAAATAATCTGACAAAGTAAACCAATTCCTTTGGGAGGAATGTGTATTATCTACTTTAAATCGAATGTATTATTTACTGCAAACAACTGTTGTTACATTTCTACCCTCACAGTTGATCAGAAGGCCTCAGGTTTAGAGAGTGTATTTCTCTTGTTACTATAGTAATATACTATACTAACAACGAAAAAGTTAAGTAGCCTACCTAAGTTCATAATGAGTGAATAAATTCCATGGTTATCAATGTTAGCAACCCAAAAGAGGTTTCAGAGATTCACAGCAAACTTATTCATAGACACTCAATACTGGCCCAGTTTAGAAGTTGCTTTAACCCATGTATCCTTTTACTAAAGTACAGCATTGTGGGACTTGGAGTCTCATCCGGGAAGACTCACTGGTGTTTGAGCCGGTCAGGTTTGTACTTGATGAGCAGGCCCAGCGAAGCAAAGCCAAACAGTATCGTTTGGACAAACCAAAGAAAGCGAGTCGTCGGTCCGGCAATCCCTTTTGCTCTGTAAAGACATAGCAGCGATTTCAATACCACATTTCAATACCACATTTCTAAATACAAGTGTAGTCTACAATTTGACACATACCATATGGTTTGAAACAATCTCCACCACATTCTCCAACAGTGACTACAGAGTTTATCGTCTTGTGCAACATTTGTAATTGTGTACACAATAGGTGTGGCAATGCATTGTGAGGAGAGATGCTGAGCAGCAGAACTACAGTGACCCCTAGGGGACGCAAGAAGTAGTTTTACTCACCTACAGATCCTCATGGCAACAAGAGCTTCAAACACATGGATGGCCCAGGCTGCCCACCAACTGAAACAGAGCAAAAGGATGTGAATGTTCCAGCTCAGTTCTTATGCTGTCAAATGGGTCATGTGATTGATTAACAGGGCCATTATCAGCTTTTCTGAAATGGCAAGGAAAAGGCTAATGTTGATTAAGATGACTAATTATCTGCATTGTGTGGGTACTTAGCGCTTCATAAGGATAGGATCCATTGGTGTGTGACAAGATTCATGGCTAATCTATCTTTCCAATTCATTAGCATCATACAAGCTACACTACATTGAAACAATAACATTCAACAACAATATTCATCCCTTACACTCAGGCTATTTGCTGAATGTATTTGCATGGGTCTGTAATCGGGTGTTAATGTCATTGGTGGATACTGTGTTAGTGGGCGTCCACAGTTTCTTACCCTTGTACCATGAGATCATGATGGTTGTGCACCAGGTATTTGGATAGCGAGCCGAGTGGGCCCAGGTTGTCATAAGGGACATGTTTCGGCATGAAGACTACACACTGAAAGACATGAACATTTAGAGACTGTCATCTCATAGAACAAAATAACAGATAATTATGTAAGATATGCTACTGTATGGTACCCAAGGCCTATCCAATAATCCATCAATTATCCAAGTCAATTTATCCTAAACTGTGTCAAGTCCATAGTTTCATAGTATCATACTAGAATATAGGCATGGATCACACAACACACCGGACAAAACATCTATTATTCAGGTCTCACTGGGCCTCCAGCTTGTGTACTAACGTTTATTGTGAAATAACCCACCACCTTTGACCCTGAATGAGGCCAAACCCTTTCGTCTTTGTTTGAACGTGGTATTGTAACTAGGCACTCAGTTAGCAAACCCTGACATTTATCTCAGAGGGAGCAGTTTAGATAATGAAGCAAGAGATGGGGAACTCGATAATGAATGAAATGGCAAGCTTGCCACATCATTAGAGTCTAGCTAGCCTAGTTATCCATACGTATGCCCACTAGCCTTACTCAAAAACCTCGACGTTTGGGTTTGCTATTACGTAAACTATGTAGGCCAGCTATAATACATGCATAGCCTTGACTTTTGACCACGTACAAATATACGTATCCAGCTAATATGTAACCCAAATTGATAACAGATCACTTAATCAACACGGCTGAACTGATTGATAACCTGAAAAGTAGCTACAGTAACTAGCTACAGTACCTACAGTAGTTAGAAGAAAGGTAGTGCTAGCTAGCTCGAACTTAAATTACATTCTAAAATCAAATGTATTTTGAAGTAAGGTATTGTTTCATTGATTCCATACAAAACAAAATCAGCTAGCTATATAATAAACGCGTACAATAATATTGGTTAATCTCTGTCAACTCAGAATTTAGAATTGTTGTATTTAGCTATACAGTAGCTACCCGGAATCTATTGAAAGTAACACGTTAGCTTGCTGGACGTTTTAGTAACACGGCGGCACTGAAAAATAAAACATACCTTATCGTACAAAAACGATCTTAAAACGACATGGGTTCTGTTAACTTACAGTGAAGTATCCCATTGAAAGCGTTACTGTAATTATCCAGAAAAGACTGGTCCTCTTAAAATAATCGCACCCATCACTTTTTGCCATTGTTGCTTGTTTGGTCCCCTTCTGTAATCTGAATGTGCAGTCACAACACAAATGCACAGTGTAAATTCACCCTGCTGACTGACTGTGTAGTTAATAATCTACATCGTCGGTAAATTCCCCATAAAGTATTTTATAGAGTGCCATTAATCGGTATGAGAGTGAGGGCTCATATCTTTTCGAATAACATAACATATTGTTGCAGTACTGATCATTTCATAGTGACTGATCAATATACATTTTCTGGGATTTGTTTCGTTCGAACTCAAAAAGTGCTACAGCCATCTAAACTGGTCAATGACCCAGGATTAACCATCTACATGACAATAATGACACAACCGTTTGATGTATTTGTTGCCATCAATTGACTGACCACAGACCCTTTCAGTAGTCAAACTATTAGTCGTCTTCAATCACTCACTCACGGATCATTGTATGTAAACGTGTGGACAACATAGGTATAAACTGTAATCAGATGAAGCAGATTCAATATTACAAAAGTAGTCCACGACTAATGACGTAGAGTTATGTTTTAAACACAATGGAAGCATTCAAATGTTGAAGGTAAAGTGCATCCCATGGAAGTATCCTAATTCCTAAATGTAAGCTACTTTTAACAAAATAAACACTCTATAAAGGCAGTCTGGCTTCAGCTGATTTTGGAGTGTGCCATATGTCTATGAATAAAATGTGATTGGATTTGGATGATCCATCCACATTCGTCTTTGACCTGAATGAGTGGGACTCTTAGGAGCCAACCTCAACGCATGGAGACACTGATCCTCAGTCAGTCAGATAAGGGGTGAAAGAACCAGAAATGCCTCTGTGTAGAGTAGATGCTGATATTATAAATCTTTGTATTTGTAGAAAACATGGGCTCCTTGATGTGCAAGCTAGGTATACGGTAAATGTATATTGTATTAACCTTTTTTTTCATCCATATGAAAGAATAAGTGATGTCACAGAGGTGAAAGGTCACCCTGACAAGGCCTGGACATGTCAAGTTGTCTTAAGAACTCAGTAGTGGGTACAGGCTGGCCCATTCAGTCTAATGGCTCTACTCTATCTGAATAAGGAGATAGTGGTCCAATTAATCATTAAACAATTAACAATCCCAGTTCTGCATAAAACTCAGTATACTGACAGTTTTGCATTTGAAAAGAAATCAGAAGTTGCAAAAGTTTCTTTTGAATTTTGCTTATCCTGTTAGTCATATGAGATAACCATTTTCAAATGTATTGTTTTAATGATTAAGCTCTGGTATTTTGCATATGCTATTAAAGGGCTTCAGAAACCACCTTTTAGTGACTGGTATTGAAATCACTAAATATTATATGGCAAAAATCAAACAGATATGTAAATAATACACTTTTAAATTGTTATTGTACTTTTAAACAAATTGCTTATTTAAACATATTCAAACAACATTTTCACATTCCAAATATATTTGAAACATAGTACTGTGTGAAAGATGCCACTGATCTTGCATGTACTTTGATGGGGACTGCTGTATGGTTGGTTCTGCGTTGGGGTGTGTGTGGGTTGGTCAGATGATCTTAACTTTAGTATCGTAAAGACAACATACACACCCCCATCCCCCATTCTCTCATTTGCTCCTTCAAAACAAATTGTCACCAATAAGATGACACAGCACAATCAGCACCTCTGATGGGAGGAGTGCTAAGGTGGGCCTGAGATCTCAGGTGATTCATATAAATAGGCCCCTGTTGCCTTCAGGAAACAAAGCTATTCAGATTTTCAGTGCTGGAGTATCTTCACCTACCTACACTCAGAAGAACCGAAGGAACCAGAGATCTCACAGAATTATGTGGAAGGACACTAGCATTGGTAAGGAGATGTAATTGGCTGACATTGAATGTAATTTGCAGCTTTCTGGCTGAATGTAGAATGGCCTGGTTTCTTCTGTAAATGCCTAGATGTGTATATATGTCTCAGATGCATTTATAATACTGCATGTGTCAAAGACAACATAGACACATTGCAGGACTCGAGTTTGCTTGCTTGTTGATGTTCTACCATTACACAGCATCTTTGCATAACTGTGTTTCCTGTTTGGTTTAACTCTAGTTCACCACAAGTCTTCCATTATAGGGCTATTTTAGTGAGGAACAGTGTTCCCCAGGACAAGCACAGGATAAGAACTCCCCCGCAACCCACTGTCCTGCCCTGGAGCAATGTCTGACCCAGTCCCTGTCCTGTGTTTTCCCCCTAGAGGCCCCCAGACAGGTGACCTCCACCTCAGGCCCATCCCGGAGCGCCAGCCGCAGGAAGAGAACCAGCTTCTCCAAGGAGCATGTGGAGCTCCTGCGCATCACCTTTGAGACGGACCCTTACCCTGGCATCAGCTTGAGAGAGAGCCTGTCCCAGACCACTGGCCTGCCCGAGTCTCGCATCCAGGTAAGAACATGGCCAAGATGGAACCTTGCATAATCATCTTTTGTATTTAATGGCAGGTCACTGATTTTCATGAAAATAATGTCATACAATATGACAACATAGAAGACAACGTGCAGGGGATTGTTGTGATAAACAGGGCTTTGTGTTCAAATAGCCTACGGGTCAGAACTGTTGATACTGCTATCAGGCTTTTTCGTTAATCTGTTTCATCATTAAGATGAAGTAAGCACTTTTTATCTGCTTTGTTTTATTTGGATTGACTTGTAGAATGTACAACACTTACTGCAAACAGAGCAGATACCAACTAGATAAGAGCCAGTCTTTCACTATTTTGTCTGTGTTTGTTGGTAAACTACGAAAATAATTAACAAAAACACAAAGCAAAGCAGACTATCTTAGTCAACAGCGATAACATCAACAGTATGGCCTTGCAAATATATGACAGAGTCCCTTTCCTCTTTAGGTATGGTTCCAGAACAGACGAGCTCGGACTCTGAAGTGTAAGGGAGCCAAGAAGGCCCTGTGGCAGTCAGAGACCACTCCCCTGGATCCACTCCCCATGAGCACCGGTGGAACTCAGCCTAGCACCACCCCTCTGCCCTCCCAGTGCTCACCGCCACCCTACCCAGCACAGGTAAAGCAGGAAGTGGAGGCAGACTGCTTCTATGGCACTTGCCCACCTGCTTACTCTACCCCAAAGGACACTAGCCACTACAGCTCCATGTTTGGCCTTCGCCATAGTATTCTACTGGCTGCCAGCTCCAGCCATGCAGTTGGGAAACCTGGTTACCAAATGGTCCCAGGAGGCTGGCCCCAAATGGGAGACCAGCCATCCCCACTGCCGTCCACGTGGAGTCCTCTGGAGGGGAGCAGCTACAACTCAGGCTCCGGCAAAGGTTTGCTTTACCCAGGATCATCAGAGCAGCAACAGCCCTTCTACATGGCCTGTGGAGAGCCCATGTCCAAGGGCCAGGCTCCATCCACCCCTGACTCTGGCTGCTGGGAGGTGGGCCAGGATAACTCCTCACCTATGGATGGCCAGTACTGCCAGTTGGATGGTCCCTGGAGCAGAGCCTCTCCAGAGTCTTATCTGTCTAGCCACCCAGGGCAGGACCTGCATCACCACACCTCACTGCCTGAGCTCCCTGCCCTGTCCTTGCAGGAGATCCTAGGAGTACTTGAGGGAGAGTGGTGGGAGGGAGACCATCTGGACCTCACCACATCTGAGGACACCAGTGTTTACTAAGAATTTCATGGACTATTTGGTTATTTTGGTGACCTCTTTATAGTACAGGATACCATTTGGATTGTGTTTGTAGGACTGTCACTGGTTTTAAAATCCCAATCCAGTTTTGTTGATTTATTTATCTATTTATTGTTTCTTGCACTTGTATCATAATAAATTAATCATCAAGTTATCAAAGTGTGTCCTTATTTTATTACAATTTTAAAATATACATATATTTCTGTTGTGGCACACCATAGAAAATGTCCAGATTCTGAACTAGAAGGGTTCTTGTATTATATGTGCTTAAGGGGGAGTTAAAGTCTTTCATCTTTATCAAAATCCTTTGGTTATCAGGTCTGTATCTGTTCTCCAGACTGGTGATTCTAACACTTTTTCTATTTCAAACGCAAAGTTACGAAAAACAAGATAGGACAGGATGCTTGGCTTGTTTTTTTTCCACACAGGGATGCACATTTGTTATCTTTGGACTCTGTTTGTACTGAATTGGATTCAAACTAGGATGTGAGTTTCATTTGTTCATTCTTGTGCAGATTAATCTCCAGAACAAACACGATACAGACAAGGCAGTAGAGAACCCTGCCTTCTTTCTTGTGTTCCATCTATACAGTGTGACTAAGAAAGGATTTCAAACTGTTAACAACAGAGACAATGTGAGAGTCATTCACACAGTTAGAGCATGTCATTCGTGCGCAGCTAAAAGAGAATATAGCAATGGAAAGCCGCAGTTATCCTATTGCACCACAAGATGTCCCTGTGCAACTACTAAGGTAGGATTTAATGTATCACAGAAGTTTTTTGAGAGGGATATCTCAGAGGTGTAAATACACAAACCGTGAACAAATCAACCACTGCCTTGAAGGTTTTCTAAATTCTTTATTTATGGTGGTAAGAATTATAATTTATACTTTATCAATTAAAATCATCCTGGGTAAATGGATTTCTTAGACTTTCAACATAGCTCCCAACTCAAGTGGATTCATTTTCTTTTACTAGTGATACAAAGGATCAATTCAACCTTCAGATTGCTCAATAGTAGTCAATGGCTGTTCAATGGCTGTCTCCAGACAAAGAGTTTTAACCAGATTGCTTCCTCCCCATGACCTCTCCTTCCTTTTCCCCCCAGCTTATCAGCTGAGCAACCACGTGTATGTTTCTGTTGCCATGACCAATGTTTTCCTGTGACTGCCTTGGTACCCTCTGCACACTACACACACTGCACGCACACCCCTGCTCCATCTTGGAACCTCACCTGTAGAAATATACCAGCACAGTGAAGAAACAGGCATTAGAGTGGTTCTCCTGCAGGAACACAATTCATTTTTATTACAGTTCCACAACCCAGATGAAAACATCCATACACAAAGGTAAATGAAGCACACAGAAAATGCACAAGAAGCTGCTGTAGCTCAAAATGTTGAAATCCACTAAGGCGAAGCAAACACACACACTCTTATCACACACACAGATGTGTTATGCTTGCACATCCTTTCATAGATAGTGTTCATTTGTCTTCCTGTCTAACAAGCTGGAGGAAGACAGGCGTATGAGTGATGGTCCTCAGCTGCTGCCAGTCCGGGGATGAGCCCAGCCTTCACTAAAAATATGGCCTGTAATTTAACCAAAGACTCCCAGCGAGTCTGCCCTGCACACTCTAATTTAGGAGCTCATCTCAGCTTTGTGATTGCCTGCACAACTCTCTTCTGTCTTGGTGCTACGCATCTTCACTTTAAATGACCAACAGATGACGGATGTTCTTTTGAAGATGTGTATGTGTGCGTGTGCGTGTGTGCGTGTGTGTGTGTGTGTGTGTGTGTGTGTGTGCGTGTCCACAAGGGGGGTGTTGTAATGAAAGGAGCAGTGAGACTACCACAGATGCAATGTAGTATGCAGACTGTGGATTACTTGTACATTTTTTATTGCTGAACATGATAGATATATAGTGCAGTTTAAGTGAAAAGTTGAATCTAAGTCCTATTTACATTAATTTCTGAATATCTTAAGAACTCCCCAAATTTGTGAAAAATGACCCATGTTATTCCAGCACAACGTTTTTCTAAAAAACTTCTTGCAATGTCTGTTTGGCTTTCTCAGTCTTCAATTCTTCCAGCAAATGTGGTATTAGACCATGGTACCACTGTATAAATAAATGTGCACACAGTTTTTTTTTATAAAGTTAGGATAATACAACTTTGCATTGTCAATATGGGTCATTGTGTGTAGTCAATTTACTGTAGGCTGTAATGTCATTTTTTTTTATGGTATGAATGCTGTGTATATATTGATATACTCACCATTAAAGTAGTCTTGTTACAGAAATAACCAGTTGGTATTAAATGTCACCCACTACGAAATAAGGCCAGCAGCCCACTAATGAACTCATGCAGCTGACAGGACCTACTTGTCAACAACAAAGTTGATACACACTTTAAGTTGTGGAGCAGGGGTACAGAAATGTACTAAGAATTGCCATACGCAACAGTTCATTTACAAATAGCCAGCGTCTAGTTATGTGATTTCAAATGTTCCTTGGCCTCCAACTCCTGCATAGCTACTATAAGTAATATATACAACACCTACAGTGCAACATGATTTTGACAGCAAGGATGAGGTAATTGTTTGGTCACGTGACAGCTGCAGCAACTGTCAATTGTGATGACAGCGCTACCAGGACGGTCGGAGCGGCGGCGCATCCTCAGCGCACTGCTCCTGCTGCTCACATGGTCACGCCCCTTCGAGCCGATTGGATCAGTAACATCTGGCTAGGGAACATCGTCAAATACAGTTGATAAGAGATGAAAGTGTACAAGGTAGCGAGTAAACATACATTTTGCACTTATTGAAAATCCACTGGCTTTAGTTTCAAATATAAAAGAAGATAATAGGGTAATATACTTAATAAAGTCTGAATAACAAGATGTCAGCTGAATTCTAATAAGCCTTAGCTATGCAAAAATTATCTCTCTTTCTGGAGGCTATGCCCCTCCCCCTCCACGATTTTATGAAATGAGTGGAAAAGTTATCATGCATTTCAAACTTTATGATCCCGTCACATGATGTATTTAAAAATCTTTAGACTACTGCAAACTGGTCTGTTGCAACTGAGATGACTGTAGAACTGTGAGTCAGTGCTGTTTCAATTCCTGGAGGCTACGGTTATTATCCTTCAAGTGATAAGCGGGAGAAAAACGTACGGAACACGCAATTGTGAACGAAAATTAGGATACCACTTGTGGAGTTTGACTAGAGCCCCTTGGTCTCAAGTTCTAGCCCCGCCTCTCCAGCAAACTAACCCACATTGTCTATAGGCTACTGCCAACCTAAACGAAGCGAGGGACCGAGAGCCAAGGGGCGAGCTGGGGAACAGGCGCCGTGACTTCCACGCTCGCGTATTGCAGACTGTACTGACAGACCTGGGCGGGGGACAGAGAGATCTTGTCACTGAGTTAATCCATTTCTGAATAAGAAGTAGTGAAACCTGCATTGCGTGTTTCGTCTGTATATGCGGAGCGAGAGGAAACCCCCTTCATATTTACTGGCAAATTTGTGAAACGTGGACGGTGGGAGAGATGCAATTCCAATTGATCTCGGTGCGTCGCGCAATTGAACTCAGACGCTGGTGATGCCTGTCGATTGGGGATCACCGTGCAGCTCAGGAAAACAGGGCGTCGGAGGATTATGGTTATGTCCGGATCATGGCAAACGGAACCGGTACTATTATGTTGAAATGCGTTGTAGTTGGTGACGGTGCTGTGGGTAAAACATGTCTGTTAATGAGCTATGCCAATGACGCCTTTCCCGAGGAGTATGTGCCCACTGTGTTTGACCACTATGCAGGTATGGGTAGTTATTACTTTAAACCTTAACATTTATCTATGACCATAACCATTAGTGATTGCATAATCCATATGCGTGCACTCAAATTGCATAAACGCCTGTCTAGCAAAAGTTGTTAAAAGGATGTAAACTAGGCTAGTAAAATGATATCCCTGGAATGTGTAGCATAAACATTTATTTAGAAAACAACCGTAGTTTCACAATATTACTCAAATTACATTGGCTTGCATCTAATCCAAACCACTTGTTTGCCTTCATTTTATTAGGGGGAGGAGGGGATTAGACAACCCTTTCTGCCCATAGCGCTCGATCTAGCTCTCTCACTCTCTAGCTCTCTCTCTGTAGCTCTCTCTCTCTCTCTGTGTCGTTCTCATCCAGCCTTTGTGATTGCTTTGCAGTGAGTGTCAATGTTGGCGGGAAGCAGTACTTATTGGGATTGTACGACACAGCTGGTCAGGTACAGTTTATTTTAACTCTGGCTCAGTGCCAAGCATGCCACGTCCAAGGACAGAATTTCTCAGTCTCTCTCTTTCTCTGTCGATCCCATTTGTCTCATGGACTGGTAACCAAACAACGTTGCTCTAAACACACCCACAAATTTCAGTTTGGAAGTTAAGCTGCAACAGGTGATGGTTTTCACACATGGCTGTAGAGCCAGAGTCTGCTGTGATTGACAGTGCTGGTAGTGAGTGGTCTCAATAGGTCTATTATGTGGAGAACAGGGGTCCTATGTCCAGTAGTGATGTCACCATCTTAATGGGACTGGCCAATGCTTAGGCTTTGTCTTTACAATGTAGCATTATGTTACAAGAGTAATAGTTCAACTCCCACTGTGCGCACACTGAAACATGTGTATTCACACACATACTGTAATGTTTCACACTCTGTACACCGCGCGCATATAAACACGGCCACTTTCCGTGGCCCTCCACTCTCCCCAACGGTTTTTCCGCCATCTAAAAGTGGCAAGTGACACACAGCAAATAATAGTTCACACTTCTCAGGACCAGATTTAACTGTGTGAAGTCCAAATGTGTCCTGAGCTGAAACCCAACCCGCTCGCCGGAAAAGTGCCGAGCGCCAAGAGGACGGCTTGGAAATATTCAGGGAGTCCATTGTTAGAAAATCAATTCCAGGAGCAACCTTCCGTCTCTTCAGAGTCAGTACAGAATCAAAACCCCAACAATCAAACATACGGTCCAGACCAATTATATTCTTTTGAAGAAACATGTGGTTGTAAATCAGTTGCCAAGGGACCCAGGCGTACAGCTTTGTGTTTGTTCCTATGATTGCAAATGTGTGTCAGAAGCAGCATATTTGTTTTTAGCTGATTCAAAGCGCTTGTGAAATGGAGAAGTTACCCAGATGTCGAGTGTGGGTGCTGAGGCCACGGAGAGTAGAGTTACTGCTCAGCCTGCACAGCCCCTTCGCCCCCACCTCATCTGACCTCTTTATGCAGAGCACAAGGCCAGCTGGTAATGTTTATAGCTTCAGCATCTGATCAAAGACTGGATAGAGAGAGAAGGGGAGGGCGAAATAGAGAGGGAGAAACCGAGAGAGGAAGAGGCAGAGACAGGGAAAGAGGAAGACACAGAGACAGAAAGGAGGGGGTGTGGGTGAGAGAGAAAAAACGAAAGCGGCTTTTCAGACCGCTAATTCGGCCCATAGAGGTGACCCAGAATGTGGATAAACTAAATCTTTGTACATTTTCTCTCCCTCTGTCTCTATCAGTACAAACCACCAAGCCACAGACACAAATGCACCCTCTCCCTCTGTAGTCTTCACCTCTGGCTCTGCATTACACATGTTTTATTGGCTCCAAGGACCTTTTTAATATTTATATCCCTGGCAGGGGGCTGGAGCTCCCACAATTCTTTGTTGTTTCAGAGGATATCAGTGACCCATTTGCACATGATGGAGAGTCATGTACAACCCTGTGACCCCATGTAACAATAACATCAGAAAAAGATACCAGGGTAACATAATTATACCAGACCAGTAATAGGGGTAAGTTATTGTGCTCTGATTGTGTTTTTGTATGCCGTCCCATCCGGACATAATACATGTAGCCAGACATGTAGCCCATTCTATTAGTGTAGATGCAGAACTGAGGAACGAGTCTTTATTTATTTATTCATCCACCCCTGCTGTTGCTGCTCTAATGTGAAACTAGCAGCATCACTGTTCTGGTGGAGGAAACAGGAAGTGGATATCAAGTGCTGCTGTACCCATGGCAACACTGCCCCAACCGCCGCCGGCCCGCTTCCCTCTCCCAGAATCCGCCTTACTCATTCCTACATTTCTACTACTTTGCTACATTTACTCGTCCCATAGCCAGCCCTTTTTGGTACAGTTTTTGACTCATTGCCCTAATGTGGCCCAGTGACCCCCAGACATCACAGCAGGGGGGAGGCAGTAAGTGGGCTTTACTCAGCCATAAGGGCCATCCTTACTGAGCTGTAGCTTTATGTAGCTAGATGCCCCTTCTGAACTCTTAAGCTGTCTGCTGTTGATGAGCATTGAAGCTTGTTTATCACGGACCATGATTGCAAACAGAAGGAGTACTTAAAGATTAATTTCCCCTCCATTGAACAGCATCCATGTGGTTTGCCTCAAGGTATTGCCTAACTTCATGTCCAATAATAACCCATAGATAGAACTCAGAAGCGTCTCCTTGCGCTTGTTTTCCTAGCCAGCGGCCATGTTTGAACAGGCGTCTGTGTCTCTGACACCGCCAGCCAAAGTGACTGTGGAGGATGAGGGGGAGGAGGAATGACTCACTGATATCATAGCTCTCATATGTCACTGACTCAACAACACACACACACAGTGGGCATGCCATGCAATGCCTCACCCTCACAGAAATGTATAGACATGTATAGGAGAGGTGGTATGCATATAGCCTGCTTATTAGCACTCCAAACACACCCTGTGCTCCCTCTGTCTCTATCTCACTCTACTAATCTCTCACTCTACACCTCTGTCTCTTTTTCTGTCTTTCCTTCCCCTTAATCGGCATCTCTCTCCTACGACTTGATATACACACGTAATGTAAAGGTGACATTTACATACATGACATAAGGTAGGCATGTACTAAAGAAACAGTGTGGTAATCAGAGAGATCTACAGCTTCAGCTGTTGTGGTGCAACCTGAGACGTTGCTGTGTTTACAGTAAGCTGCTGAGACGACGGCAAGACTGTGTTCTGCACGTATACTGGGGGATGAATGTTGCCCCTGTACACACACACACACACACACAAATACACTCACTCTCTCACAGACCAGTACAGACACAAACACTCACATGATCTTACACAAGACATCTTGAGACATCTCAGCCCTTTTTCTATGTGATTTGGTCATGTTTCCAGGAGGGCTGATAAAACTGTCTACAACTCAGCAGTATATCTGCCCAACTTCTAATCGAATATGTACATAATATAAAAGTCCTGGACAAAGTCATAGACAAGCTATATAATTCATTAGCATACAGATTTGTTTTCCTCATTAGATTTATATGTAAACGACTTGAATCAGATGCCAGAGTGCTCCTCTCTCAATAAACTTCACAGTAGCACTGCACCAAAGTGTGATTGTTGTGACAGTGAGAGAGTGAAATAAGAGAGAATGGTGGCAATTTGTATCGTAACATTTTATCTTCCGGACAGAGGGATGTTGATTGATTGAAGGAGTTTGACTGGATTGGGCTGATTAGACTTTTCATTTGTATGACCCCACTCAAATCATACATCACTACACGTCCACATCATTCAGAGGGATGGCTCATGAATATACTGTAAGTAGGTGGGGATGACACCGGACCTAATATACACATATATTTACTTCTGTGCACATACAGTAACAAGCTGCCAAAGGTGTTTATCAGTGACAGGCAAGAGAGTGTGGGATTGCTTTTGGTAAGGAAATCCTTGATTTTGCACTGTGCATAGTTTGAGGCATATCGGAGATGGCAGTTGCAGTGGCGAAAAAGGTCTCATGTCTTTCTTCTGGATTTCTGTGAAGTACTGCAAATGTGAGGAAATCCCTTGTGGCAAATTGTGACAGAGACAAAGCGAAATATTGAAAGACAGAGGTCATCTGGTAGAATCTGCATATTCCTTCATTTTATAACTTAATGCTGGAATGGCATCATTTTTATGCGCATCGCTCTTGTCATAAAACTGCTCACTACTCTCATAAAACAGCCTAGTCGCTTGGAAGAACCCAGCAGATACTGTAAGCATAGCAGTGTAGTCTCTCTCTTTCTGTAACTCTCTCATGCGGTCTCTCACTTTTTAAAAGGATGACTGTACTCTCACTGGACTCATTTTTCTTACAATTGAATAATTTATGAATGATAATTCCGTACATGTGATGAAAGGGAGCTGCAAAATGATCGACCCTCCTCCTCTCCTGTCTCTCTACCTCTCAAACACACACTTTTCCAGGAGGACTATGACCGCCTACGGCCCCTGTCCTACCCCATGACCGATGTCTTCCTCATTTGCTTCTCTGTGGTTAACCCAGCCAGCTTCCAGAACGTTAGGGAGGAGTGGGTGCCGGAATTGCAGGAATATGCACCTACTGTCCCCTACCTGCTCATAGGAACCCAGGTGAGTGTGGTCGATGCAGCTAGTGTCCCCTACCTGTTAGGAGGAACCCGGGTGACACCAACCAAGTATATACAGTGTACATTAGAACTCATTCACGCTTTATGGATATCACTGGTGCCTACAAAATGCTACTACCAATCACCACACACAGATTACACTGACTTTGGACTATTTAGAGCTCTCAGATGTATTTATATTGAGGACCATCTCCATGATAAGAACTCGCTAGTCTACACATCAAATCCACAATTGTTCATACTCTGTTCGTGTTCCCTGACAAGCAGCAGCAGAGCAGGGGCACGGTGGTGGAGAGGTTAGCATTGTAGACGTTTGATTTATTCTACTGTCAGCTGATATTTACTACTCTTTTATCCCTTGTCAATGAATCAGTCGGTTGCGTGAGTTGCATGCTAATGTAGGTCCATAGGTTCAGACATGAGACCGGAGCCACATAACCGCCAATCGGTGCACACTGTGGTAGCCTCAACGAGTGTTGCTTTGTCTGAAAGTACTGTATGTACTTAAGTTATGCATGGGGAGTGTGTGTTTTATAAGTGCATTCATTAAATACCGTAGTTTTTTTTACATGTGGTCTATGTGCTTTGAAGTGCATGTGTGCACAGTAGATGACGGGACTAGTAGGCCTACTATTAATTCCATGACAACACATAGAGTAGGGTAAAGGAAGTAGATTTAATATAAAAATGCCACACAGCAAGCAGGCTTCCCTGATACATTCATCATTGTACAACTGTACTCTCATATAATAGAATGCAAAACTCCAGACTTTGCCTGATCCTTCACAGTTGAGTTGTGTATCTGCTGACAGGAAGCCTGCTGCGTTATCTCCATTCATTTCAGATTGACCTGCGTGATGACCCAAAGACCATATCCAAGCTGAATGACATGAAGGAGAAGCCAATCACCACTGAGCAGGGCCAGAGGCTGGCCAAAGAGGTACACTGCTGTTAGCAGTGGGGAGGAACTGTGATTTGAGAGGGGAGCTCACTGAGCAGGAGAGTGATATAATTCCTTCTGGTCTGGTTCGAATTTTGATGAATTCTCATTTGTGTCTTCTGATCTTCTGATCTCTTTGTTTGTTTGACGGCCTGTGCATCGTTTCTCTTCCCAGATTGGAGCATGTTGTTACGTGGAGTGCTCTGCCCTGACACAGAAGGGACTGAAGACTGTGTTTGATGAGGCCATCATCGCCATCCTTACCCCCAAGAGGAAAAAAGGAGCCCTGAAGAGAAGATTGGGGCCGCGGTGTATTAATTGCTGTCTTATCACGTGATGCTAGGCAAAAGGCAAAGCCAACAACCAACCTGGATACACATCTGAACTAAGGACAGAGATGTCATAAACAGGGGAGAGAGTGACCGAAAGACGATGAAATTGATATAAGAGGAGACCATCTTAGATTTGGGCACCGCAAAAGCTTAATGTTTTTCCTGCTGTCTGCGGGGTGATGTTGCAGTTTTACAACCAAAGGAGCACAGACCCAAGTCAATCTCCTCAGCAAGACTGTATAGGCCTCCCAAAGTACCTTCTTTTTTAACCGTTTTTTAATCCTTTTACTTCTACAAACTTACATTATAAACTGTAAGGAAAAAAGTATGCATTTTTAAGTTTTGAGTAATTGTTTTCTAATATAATTCATAGTTATAAATAGAGGAAGAAGCTTGAAGGTCCACCTCATCTAAACAAACATTTTCTTTAAGAAACAGAATGGAATCCCTTTAGTATAAAGAGTGAATATTCATGTTTGAAGAATGTCTCCTCCACCTATCCTTTGTTAAGAAAACACTATAAGCTCTATATGGTTTGACTTGCAGTGCAAATATAACATGAACCTGGGTTTATGCCCAAAGAACTAAATGTGACTGTATAGAATGGATGTTAACAGGGAAGGAGACAACCCAATATGTCCATTTCAATTAAGCACATACTATGTCTTATCCCTACTCCACATCCAAGCACAGTCCCTAGACAACCTCCTTACTCACTCTGGCTTCTAATGCCAAGGACTGGAGCACAGAGTATTAGTTTGAGCACAACTCCCCTACCCAACCACAATATCCCCACAACTTGCACACTTAAACCCAGTTTGACCCTCTACCCCCTCCTGATACACTCCCTCTTTCAAACCTCCTACTCTTCCATACCCTGTCCAAGTTAGAAGGAAAATACCTTGAATATTTGTCTGCTAAACTGAAAGATCACCAGGATTGACATTTGAACGTTTATTCGTTTATATTGATGTATAAAGGTGCCAATTTCATTATAAATGACTGATCTTATTGTTTTTTTTTCATTTTAACATGTTTATGAAAAGCTTTAATGGTAACGGTGCTCCTGTTCTGCCCAAACTTGCATTTTATTATTTTAGTTAAGCACTCCCTGCACAGTAGGGAGTTAACCTTCTCTCTCTGAACAGGGAATGTTGAGCCTGAACACATGCTGTTGAGGTTAATGCCTCAGGTCATCCTGAGTACTGCAGACACCAGTGTAGCCTCTTCCCATTCAACTTCTTTATTCTGAATAAATGTGATTACTGTCAATCTATTTCGGGGTCTTATTCAGAAACGAGCGGGTTTACCACTAAAAGAGGCATTAAGGCACAAGCAGGTGAGAACACTGCTGTTTAAAATGAATGGGTACTGATGAAATATCCATCTCAATCAAAACGTTTCCACACAAAAAATGTAAAAAGAGGGCACCGCTCAAAAAATGTATTTTTAAAATCGTCAATTGAAATGTTGTTCAGCAAGACCTCATTTGAGTTTTTCCATAAAGTGCCTGTGATGCAACACGTGTGACTTTTTAGGACTTTTTTTTAAATTTTCCGTGAAAATAGCTTCTCCAAAAACATTACAGACGACACTTTACCATCTTGTGTCCTGAGCAAGACACGATTTTTATTGAAGCCCCGGTTTGCAAAATAATCGAGCCATGGACACACAGAGACAAACAGATTCCTGGAATTATAGATGACAGAAGCCTTCTTGAAATTGTCAAACTAACGAAATCTTTATTTATTTGACATGAAATTAATAGGTTCTTCATAGCCTTAGTAACATTGTCATAATTTAAAGTTATGGAAGTGTGTTTGTGAAACAGCTGTAGTTACTGTAGTATTATCACCTTTGGATTAAGTCCCATCAACTCTAGATTGGCAGCACTTGCTATTGTATAAATGTGTTGTTGTTTTTTACTGTGTACATAATATACATATATACGCAACAGTAAAAATGGTGTAATATCAACATTATCACAACCTCAGGACTACTTATGATATTACATATAACAATCATAAACATGTATAAATGATGGGAACCCTTAATAATGATAATGGGTCCCTGTTTGTTTTTTGCACCAATCATTGGACAATAATTCTATAAATGCAGCAGCACCAGTTGAGATGAGCCCTACAGAGACTTTTTTTTAGGGGGGGAAAACTACAGAAGAGAATGCTTGACATCAACTTAGACTGTCAGTGAGATACATAATACAGGGAGGAGAGAAAAGAAAAAGGCTTTGCTTGGAAAGCCCCACAGATAGTTTGATTGTGCTAGTTCCTCTTGATCAGAGACAGAAACTCCTCACGAGTCTTGGGATCCCCCTGGAACACTCCAATCATGACGCTGGTTGCAGTTCTGCTGTTTATTTTCTGGACACCTCTCATCATCATGCACATATGACTGAAACAAATAACATAAAAGATTAGAGTACCATCTTCAGTTAATCGTTTTAATTCATTGAACGAACTGACAAATATTTGTGATACATGCTCAATTTCAAACTTAAAATACATTTTAAAGCTCAGAATGATATGTAATAGTTTGACAAACTATCCCCGGGCATAGTTTTAATGTTTTATAATAATATGAAAGTTGTAAAACTGGTGCAGTTTTAATGTGCTTTCTCTCTCCCTTACTGTGACATTTTGTTTAAAACAAACTATATGTTTAGCATGCAGAATTTACACTGCCATGGAATTTTTTATTTTTGAAATATAATGTACAATACATCCAGGAAGAATATGACAATGGCATGCCACTTACCCTGCCTCAATGATGACTGCAACTCCCTTTGGTTCCAATGCCTCTGAGATAGCAGTCGCAATCTGTCTGGTTAGACGCTCCTGAACTGTAAACAAATAAATAAACATGTTACAGTAATACATAGAACTGGTTTGAGGGGATTAACTGTTGACGTTAGTCATCAGCATGCCACCTCAAAAATGTTATCAATGTGAATATGATCATTGACCTGTGCACTTTTGTAAAGCTCCCTCTTGGAAGTCGCTTTGGATAAAAGCGTCTGCTAAATGAATAAATGTAAAAATAAAAGGGATATAGTTTAAGAGCAGACATACCTTGAAGTCGTCTGCTGTAGATTTCCACAATTCTTGCTAGTTTACTGAGACCAACTACTTTGTTGTTTGGAATGTATCCTATGTGAACCTATGGCGGTGAATGAAAACAATGTGTATTTAATTTTGGTTATTAAATAACAGGATGGTTTCAAAAGCCAGCCATGATCAGATAGTGAAATATCTTTATTCTTATCATTATATGTTAACATTGGCCTATTAATGCAATGTTGTTTTACCCTGCCAAAGAAGGGCACCAGGTGATGCTCACAGAGGGAGAACATGTCGATGTCCTTCACTATTACCATCTCACTGTGGTTCTCATCGAAGATGGCATCATTCAGGATGTCTGAGAAAGGAAAGGTAAAACTGGTTAAATATATATACCCTGAAGTGACTTGAACACATGTAAATCATTTTTATTACTTCTGAGAAAAATTGTGGTTTTAGACTTTAAGCTACTGAATAGTTCTCATGCAGCTTCTTCGTCTACGTATGACGCATGTTTGCTTAATTTTGAACGCATTTTAAGGTTCAGAAAGCGGCTTTGTTGGATGTGATTGCCTGACTAATGAATTATATAGTAAAATAGTACACAGTATGCTACTACAAAGAAGATTAAAACAAAGCTCTCAATGACTGTTGATTTGTGATCGATAAATCTCCTGAATTAATGTTTCAAGGGCTGTTAATAAAAACGTCTCACCTTGTACAGTCTCGTGGTAGCCTTTGGTAAGGAACTGCATAGCCTTTGCTGCGCGCAATGGTGTGCGTAAAAGGCCCTCGCGTTCGGTGTCCTCGCCCAGCTCTCTAAGGACAGTACTGTAAGCCCCTTCAATGGCAGAAAGCATAGACACATCTTCCGAATCCTTGTGGGATTTCACAGGTATGCGCCCTTCTGATAATTGGAACTCAACGCTTCTTTTGTTCAATCCGTTGAGATGTTCTGGGACTATTTTTCCATTGTTGACACTGTTCATTTTTGAAGATTTTTGCTACTAGAAACTGGGTTTTGGTCAATTGATTAAAAAAAACCCAATATTTTTGGGTTGACTGATGGATGTATGGATATGCAGGCTCTGATATTTGCTGGAAGAATGCAGAGATTTTAAGAACAGACGGATGGGATGGTTTTATCCTAAGCCCTATTTATGGGAGTACCTTTAACCGTGAACCATAAGCGTAGCACATCAGTTAGAAATATTTCGTCACGCCTTTGGTCCATTGGTAAGGAGTGACTTTATGAAAGTGCAACTAAATGGAATATGAACTATAAATCAATTTTTGGACACCAGGCGAACAGTAGTAGCCTTAATCGTTTTGTAACAAATCATTCTAAGAAAACGTGGGGCCAGTGAGACAATCTTGTGAGTGAATCTCGTGTGATTCCTTCTTCCTGCCTCGTGTAGGGTGGCAGCATGTAGGCTCACATGACTTTGAGAAAATCCTTGCGAATGTGATATATGTGATATTGATAGGACACAATGCTGAGTCATTGGCCCATGTGCATTAAACTGCAAATGATATGCACACACTGTAGCATTCAGAAAAATGTGTTTGTGCAGTTAAGATTGTTGCAGGGCTCTCAAGTCCCACGCATTCGCCGCGCGACTCACTTTTCACGTTGAAAAGTAAGGGATAACTTGTCCCGCTATATGGACGAGGCGTAAGCATACAGAGGGAAATTTACTGCCCAGTTGATAGCTATCTCGGGTTATACAGAGTTAAATGCCACCTGGTTCTGATGAATTAAGCAAGTCATATGTTGAGGAGTGTTAAATGTAAAATCGCAACACTTGGAGCTTGTTACAGTGATTCTGGTCTTTCGTTTAAACAGATCAGATAACTCAAAGGTGCATCACAATTATTCAACTCTTAATGCACATATTTCTGAATGATCTTGACAGATTTGTCAAGAATAGATAGATCATCTAATCTCTCATAGTTTGTCTCTTTTTTATATATATTCCCAACAATTCCCGAAAAGGTTAAAAGTCAAGAAGACTATGACAAAAGGCATTTTGCCACAGTTGGGGAGGGGGCCAGAGCAAATTATTCATTTTCAGCTGAACGGTCACATGAGTGTCAGAAGCTGATATACTAATAGATTAAACTCAGCTGGCTGCCTCAAAATCATTGAGTGCCAAATATGTACACTACAATGTAGACTATAATAAAGGAGCCACTATAAACTACCAACAAAGAGATATACAATATGAAGTTCAGGTTGAGAATGTCATTTTCATGCAACACTGTAATAAATAGATAGAATTTTTAGAAGCCTTGATTAAAATGAATAGCATTTGGGAATTCAATTGGATAAGTAACGTATTCTCTTTTTGCATGGAAAGCTATTTCTCCTACTTGACCCCTGTGAAGATCCGAACAACTGGAGAGTTGGATATGAGCTGGTGTTTAATGGTTTGTTTCCAACACTGCACCTTAGATTTTTAGAAAAGGTTTCATCAGAGGAAATATAGTGAACATTGTATACTGTTAGGTACCTTATTATTGTAATCTAAGATAGCTGAGGCAAAACTATAATTCACTTTGTTTAGTTTACAACAAATGCATATCCATCTTGAGACTGTATGACAATAAAGAATTATGAAAATACTGGCAAATATGTCTGGACAGAATAATGTATTTCTCTCTTCCAAATCAAAAATTGATTTAACTATAGTATACCTGTGGCATGAATGTGATAGCCTGTAAAATGGAAAATCAGAATCCGATTAATGACCATGTTTTGTCTTTTGTCCTAGTGTACTTGTATTTTAATTCCACCAGGTGGCAGCCTCCCCTCTCTCCCAGGTTCCCTCAAGGGTGCGCACATGCACTCCGCTAAACCGTGGACTAAGTCACAGCAATCTACAACTGACAACAACAAAAAAATGAATGAATGCAAATGACAGTAGAAAAGTATAAGTTCGGTTTTTGTATCCTGGGGGATGCATGTAAGGTATTTTGATGAAACACAATTTTGCACCACCCTAAACACTTGAGTATATTATACTTTCTTCTGTCAGCCTTTTCCCACCATAAAAGATGCATTTATTCAACTTATATGGAGTAATTATAGATGAAAATTCATACCAAATATCATTTGATCACGTATAAACTTGTACCAGTTCTACCAGTTATCACCTTTGCACACCTATTGTAAGAACATACTTCTTATATCACACACACAGCAGACTAGCCCCTACACATTCAGTTTCCTTGCTATAGTATGCAGAACTAATTAAATAAATAGAAGCAAAATGGACTGAAAGAAACAGACAAGACACATAATTGTTTACAACATTTGAAATAGGCTGTCCAACAGGAAATTATAACCAGTGTCTCCTGGGACTTTGCTGCATGCTTCATATTCTTTGTTGGAAAAATATGAATCAGATCAGTGACATGCTGTGAAATGTAATGTAAAATGAGCTCAATGAAATCAGAGGGCTGGCTTTTTCCCTGGAGGTGGGGGTCACTGTTACTTATCCACACTGTAACACTTCCTGTTCACATTGAAAAATGTTACATGGTCACCTGTAGGTAAGATTATGAAAGCTCCTTGGACACCTTTGATTGTGTATTGATTTAGGCTTTTTTGTGTTTAGTAGCTACATGTATTATATAGAGGTCAGAAGAACACAGTTTGTTGGTGATTTCAAATTTGATAGTTAACTCTTTAGGGATTAATGGATATTTAAATGTTGAATAAAAATGGTGAATGTTAAATAACCTGTCATTATGTTTGACTGCACATTTGAATGACATTGTATAATACAACTCGAGATTTAATTCAAGAAAGTGTGTTTGGCTGTTTAAAATGTATTTTCTTGTGATTTATAAACACGACGAAACAATAAGATGCTTATTATTCAGGAGAAATCAAGACAAAATCAAGACATGCCCAAGCCCCTCTTGAAGCCCAGAACTAGTTACAGCCTAATTTAAGACCAAATAAACAGAATATAAATAATGAAAGGCAATATTTACATCTATAGCATACAGTTTTGTATATCGGAATTGTATCGCATTTTTTCAGGAGGGATGTGTTAGCGTGTGACTGTATAGATCAACTACAGGGCATTTCATTTCGTAAAGCTAAGTATAATTGTAATCTCTCCACGTTTCCAAGTTGCAGCTCAGAAGCATCTGGTTCTAGTCTCTGCTGTCATTGGAGACATGTGGTGCCTATCATACCTTGTAGGTTTTCCTTATCCGTATCCACCATCGGAAATTCGCCACCGTCCTGCTTTCCCCATTGGACTTCAATGATGCCATTCTTTACCCGCCAGCAATCCACTGAACGCCTCTTCAATTCTTCTCTCGGCTTTGCTTAGCGACCGTCATATTGGCTGTCAGGAACAGGAACGACCACGGGCTTGATGTCGTTTCGGCCATGAGAAAAAATATGCTATTTTCTGTTGTTAGCGGTACTTTCAGAAATCCAAATTAAAAACAGATTATGGTTTTTAGGCATTTGAAAATCAAAAGCTTTCGGAATGGTATTGAAAACGTCCCGCTTACAATTTTGTGTTTCGTCGGACACCGTGGACCGCAAGGGGGATATGTGCCTGACTTCTTTTGATAGCCATTTTTTTGCAGACAAAGAGAGCGGTTGAGTAGCGGTTCCTAAAGACAAAAGGGTAAGCTTCAAATTATTTGTACTATACATTTATAATTTAATACATATTCTATTTTTGTTTACTGTTTGTTACTACATAGAAGCAATGTACGCAAGTGTCTGTAATTTCCAGCATAGGTAGCTAGCTAATACGTAGCTAGCTAGCCTAACTAAGTCGCTATACCGTGCTAGGATAACCAACTGAATGGGTCTCTTCGTTTAACACACCATAAAAAGCCCTGCTCTGTACTGGGTTGTCAGTTTCCTACAATGATAAAAAACGAATGCCTAATTTCAATAAACCCATTCAAACAATTAGCCTATTTCACTGTGTGCTGACTACATAGTCTATCTTAATTTGCTGCTTTATATCCTCTTATGTTCCGCAAGAACGACGTTAATTTACTGTACCTTGCTGTATAGAAAACGTTAGCTATTTAAAAATAATAATAATTTAGGTTACATTTTAGAAAGATGCGTCATAACTTATAGTTTCACAGTTGGCTAACCAGCCACGAGTAGTGTGCTCTTCTGAGGGAGCCTCTGACCACATAATTTGGCCGACCCCATGACTGTCCATCATCCAATGTAACCAGAACGAGTGGGTCTGCTGTAGCGCTTACGAAGCTAGCATTAGCTAGCTATCGAGAGAAAGAAGGGAGAGCTAATGTTCTGTCGGGTGATAACGTTCTGAAAGCGTATCTTTCAAGTTATTTTCTGTCCTCCTCGTCTGATAAATGTGTCGTGTTATGTGTACAGAACCAGCGTTTTCGCTCTAAATGTCCTAACTGCTAGATCTTTATTCTCCGGCCATGATGTAACGTTAACGAGACTAGCTAGCTCCTCTAGCTCCCTGGGCAATGTTCTTTAAGCTAGCTTGCTAACATGTTTGCAGCCTGACCAAGGATAAGGCCTGCACATCACATAGCTAGACCTAGGCCGATTCTGCATCAGTTTAAAAAACATTACTAGGCTGCCTCCCCCATTGTGGTGGTGCGCTCACATTCGCGTGCGAAATATGGCAATGGCCTCTTCCAAATGAATAGCCTACCAGTGTAACCAGTTGGTATTAGAAATGGGCTGACCAGTGACAAGATGATTAGAAATTCGTCACGTGGAAAGGGACGTTTTGTGCCAAAAGATTCACGTAACATCTGCAATCTACTTCGTTTTCATGTTATCGATTCATTTGAAACGAAGTACAATTAATCGTTCTTATGATTTATGACTATTCTGCAAGCCACAGTGTTCTACCAATGACAAGTAGTTTGTTTGACAATAGTCGATCAAGTCTATGGTCATAGTTATCAAATGCTTTTGAAACAGTGAATGTATGCATATTCACTGTCAGATGACTGTGCCAACTCCAGATTGCTTGATCAGACACAGACAACCCTGCACAATCAGTAACCATCTTGTCAACGTTTGGTTGATGGGGGGGGGGCTGCTTGTTAGATGAGATGGGAAAACTCTGTTAATGTTGATGGCCTGAAACAACCCCTCCCCCCCCCCCCCCCCCCATGGCTCCCTGCCATCCCACACATCTTTCTAAATGCGAGACACCACAAATATCTCATTTAGCCCATTCTGGTTTGGGCAGAGAGAAGGCTTCCTCCCTTAATCTTGTCTGCACTCCAGCCATCTCTTAGATCACTGGGATCCCCAGGGGATGGGTGTGTTGAGCTGTCAAAGAGTAGAAGAAGTCCAGTTCTGTTAAAGGCAGACCTCAAAATGGGTTGGGAGTCAGTCGTTGTCAGATATGTCCGTCCTAGTGAATTAGTACATTTGAAATTTCTGTTGAATTGCCTGTACTGTACAGAGTGCAATTACCTCTAATGCTCCACTTTTACATCCATAGCTATAATTAAGCTTGCAGTTGCAGGAGTTTAAACAACAACAAAAAGAAAAAGATGGTGCTACTGGTACGAAGGCGTACGTTTGTGTTGGGTTTGTTGCTCTTGGCAGAAGGCCGTCTTTCTCCAGCCTTAAACAAATTCTATCTCTTATTGTTAGCCGGGCATTAAATGTCTTGGGATGAAGGCAGATATGTATGTATATGTATATGTATATGTGTGTGTGTATTCTATGGATAGATCTTGCCCACATCTGCCATATCATTTTGTGTTCCACTTCTGGAGCCCTCTTCGAGTTCTGTTTGATGGCTAATCAGAATGGAGCCATGCTAATTAGGCAAGGGTGGAGACAGATTAGCTAACTGACGGCATTGGTCATGTCTCCCTTGTCATGCTTTCAGAGCAGAACACAATTGGAGAGCCATGTGTGAATACCACTCTAGTCTTCATGACCTGGTAGGTTGGAGAGGGGGCTCTTTACAATACTCTCTACAAATGTTTCTTAAATGTCTTGATACCTTTTTAAATGGTACCAAGTTTCTGTATTCTTAATTTGTTACTTTGCTGTCAGGTTTTTTTAATTATAATTTTTTTTGGAAGGTGATTAGCAAGCAGAAAGAGGATAATACACACAAACCCACATGGAAAAATCCTGCCTCCCAAGATGTTCCTGATTTAGTTTCATATTACCAGTTCATCTAAAACGACAGGGGTGGTGGGTCTGAATATCCTTGGTTTAGCTTAGTACTTCTCACACGTTTAATACAACCCAGGCTGTTATATTATTATGTTGGCTGTAAGCCGCATTGTCTCAAAATAAAGCAGGTGGACTGGACAGGGTTTTCTTTTCTTTTTTAACCCCATCAATGCTTCTGAAAGGCTCCATTCACATTCTGGGATAAGAGTATTACCATATTTACAAACATGCAAAGTAGTTTACACATAGAGAGAAGGGTCCTAAACATAGGCATGGAGAAAGTAAGAATAGTAAGCTATGGACCTGAATTAGCTCAAACTAAATTTAGGTAGTTAAATGGTAGCAACATCAGGCCACTGCAGTAGTACTAATGGAAAATATGTAAAGTGATCCCTTACTTGTGTCATAGTAGAAATATCTTTGGGGGCCAGGGCCATGAACAAAAACTCAGGGGTCATGCAGCACAGGGATGTGGGTTGAAGGGGAACATAAGGATCCAGTAAAATAACGTATTTTGCATGCATGTTACCACATACATCTGTGGTTTATTACTTCAGTCCAGTACAATTTGACAACTGTGCATCCTAAACATTGTTAGTAGAACATTAGTTGCAAATGCTGCTTAAGATGACTCCAGCAGGCTGAAGTGTTTTGGGATTGTGTTTAGACAAATGAACATTGAAATCCTATGCGTTTGCTGTCATCTGCACACAGTAAACAATCAACATCTGCAATGTGAATACTGTTTTAATCTTGGAAGACTAATCTGGCATCAGTGTTCAGGTAAAAAAAAAAGTTAAAAGAGATTCCACTCGCTTAAGAGATTTTAGAATCGGTGTCATTGCAGGTTTCCAAATCCAATTGCAGTTGGATTTCAAGCTCAGACTATTTAGGCCTGGACTTTGTCATTGATCCATCTATCGTATGTTCTTCTCTATGGTGATGATGTGTTTGCAGTGAGAAGTGTCCAACTGCAGACACAGCACTAACTACTTGTTTGCTGCTGCAGAATTTGTTACTGTCTTTGAGTACCGGAGAAGGGACTTAATTGTTCCGAATTTTTGTTCCCCCGAACTCCACTTTAGACCCTGGTTCCTGTGGAAACGCAGCTTTAGTCTCCATGGTGCCTTGAGACCTGCATGAGAAATATTTAAATGGTGCTGTTTCTCAGTGTTTGCACACAGCTGCATACATAAAAACTGTTAAATGCATATTTAAAACCATTTAATAACATATAATCCTCATGGTCATTTAGCCGTTCTAGCTAACAAGGTCCCAGCTGATCACCTGTACAATGTAGGATGATATCCGTGGTCACTGAGGGGAAACAGCAGGAGCCCTGGGCCGGATGTCATCAGTTGGTTTCATGATTGGCTGTTCCAAGGAGGAGAGACCTTGGTGTTCTAAATCAACTTAATCAGTCATGTGGCTGCCTGCCGGTATCTCCCTGAAGCCTGATTCCTTAGTGTTTGAAGCCTGTTGCTGCTGACATTGCAGATCTCGCTAGCTTTAAGACAATCAAGGTCTAACTGTGCGTGCCAACATTTAGTGAGTAAGGTAGCCATGCTCACTGTATCTCATTTTAAAGGGTCAAATGTTATCTGTGGAAATTGGCTTTTAAAGGGATATTTTCCCCAATAACACCATGAATGTACACTGTATCACCGCTTAATCAGTCAGTTGGTTTGTAAATGAGCACTGCTCACGTCATTTCATTATTAGGGATACGTTGTGGGAAGGGTGAAAACGAGTGATACATGGCTTTGTTTTACATGGAGAGAAGGAGAGCTGCTGGTGCCACTGCTTCTAAAAGTCTTTGTTAACCCCAACACGTTGGAAGAATCATTTCTTCCGGTTTTGGTGTGTGTCTCGGCTGTCTGCTGTCGTGACAGGGAAAGTTCTTGGTCAGGTCCAGACTGGCTCTGTAATACAGTACATACCAGCAGATCAGCTGGGAGCAGATCACTGGGTTCATTTATAGCCATGGCCTTGTGTCCCTGCACGTCTGCCTGGCAACTCTCTCTCGCTCTCTCTCTCTCTCCTTTACACTCTCATGCTCTCTCTCACATATTCTGTGTCAATGATACCCTCCTTTACTCTAACCTACATTTACCGAAAACGAGGTTCATTGTAATCACGCAGAGAAGAAGTTTGTAACCACCTCCCACCATACTAAGGAGTTGGGTGTTTTGCTTTAATGTAGATTGTTGCCTCATTCAATGCAGTATGTGAAATTGCCTCCCCAGTAGCTTATTCTGAGATGTTGCTTGTGTCTCGCAGGTCTTGGCCTCCTATCCATGGAGAAAGTGGGCAAGATGTGGAGCAACCTGAGGAGCAGATGCCAGACCCTCTTCCACAGCGATGGTGCGGGACCTAGCAGCGAGAGCAGCGTGGAGGTAGATGGCGTCCACTGCGTGGTCGACCTCTGTCGGGGAGGCACCGTAGGCGAGTCCCAGGCTTCCCGGGCCTCCAGCCCGTCTCGGAGCCTCCTGCCTCTCCCGCTGGTGACTGCGGGCCGCCGTCACAACTGTGTGTCAGACATCCCTCAGATCGTCGAGATCACTATAGACAAGGACGGCGAGGACGTGAGGGGGAGCCCTGGAGGGGTCCCTCTGGCCCGGAGAGACTCTTACTCTCGGCACGCACCTTGGGGGGGCAAGAAAAAACACTCGTGTTCCACTAAGACCCAGAGTTCCCTCGAGGCGGACCGGCGGTCGGGGCGCTCCCGGGGGGCGTCCAGCCGCAGGGACCGGCGCTACGGCGTGAGCTCCATCCAGGAGATGGCTGACTCAGGGGCCGGGGGCCGCAGCCTCAGCGCCCGCTCTCTGCGGCAGCGCCTGAGCGAGACGGTGGGCCTGTGCCTCCCCCTGCCCCCCCGCCGGCGGTCCCGCTCCTCCAAGACCCCGGTCGCCTCCAAACGCAAGATCCACCTGACGGAGCTGATGCTGGAGACGTGTCCCTTCCCACCGGGCTCGGACCTCGCCCACAAGTGGCACCTCATCAAGCAGCACACGGCGCCCGTCAGCCCGCATTCCTCCACCGCGCTGCTGGACGCCTTTGATCCGGCCCACCCCTCCCCGGAGGACGAAGAAGAGCGCCTGCGCGAGCGCCGCCGTCTCAGCATCGAGGAGGGCGTGGACCCGCCGCCCAACGCCCAGATCCACACCCTGGAGGCCTCCGTGCAGGGCTCCTCTCTGTATAAACTGGGACCAAAGATGGCCCCCTGCACGGCCGAGGCCTCGGGGGAGGCCCGCGGGGCCAGCTCGTCGGCGGGGTCCACGGCGTCGGGGGCGTCGTTGCAGGTGCTCGGCGGGGCGTCGTCGCTGGACTGCGACTCGGAGGAGGACTCAACCACCCTCTGCCTGCAGGCCCGCCGGCCCAAGCAGCGCCACGCCTCCGGGGAGGGTCACCTGAGCCGCAGCCAGCCGGGGCCCTGGAAGGTGCACACCCAGATCGACTACATCCACTGCCTGGTGCCAGACCTGCTGCAGATCACAGCACTGCCCTGCTACTGGGGCGTGATGGACCGCTACGAGGCTGAAGCGCTGCTGGACGGCCGCCCCGAAGGCACCTTCCTGCTGCGCGACTCGGCTCAGGAGGACTACCTCTTCTCCGTCAGCTTCCGCCGCTACAACCGCTCGCTGCACGCACGCATCGAGCAGTGGAACCACAACTTCAGCTTCGACGCCCACGACCCCTGTGTGTTCCACTCGTCCACCGTCACGGGCCTCCTGGAGCACTACAAAGACCCCAGCGCCTGCATGTTCTTCGAGCCGCTGCTTACGGCGCCGCTTCACCGGACCTTCCCCTTCGGCCTGCAGCACCTGGCCAGGGCCGCCATCTGCCGCCAGACCACTTACGACGGCATCGGCGGCCTGCCACTGCCCCCGGCCCTGCAGGACTTCCTCAAGGAGTATCACTACAAACAGAAAGTGCGTGTGCGCTGGCTGGAGAGGGAGCCCCCACTCAAGGTCAAATAGCGTGGCGGGGGGGGGGTCCCCCCGCGGCCTGCCCGGGCGCACTCATGGGGCTGGAGGAGGCCCAAACTAGAGAACCTTCCCATCAGCCACCTGGAGAGACCGACACTGGCATGGCTCTCCGTCAGGCTGGGGGGAGGAGTTTAGGTGAAAATGAGCTATACCAGATTCATTCTAATCTCTTATTGTTTTAGTTATTACTTACGTCACATGGAATACATGCGTATGATTATATTCAGTATAACGCTGTCTGGCAAGCACATGGTTTTTAGCGTTGAACAGGTTTTTATGGAAAGGGAAGCAAGTATGCTTGGCCTCCCTCTCCCTCTTTTATCTCTCTTTTGGTTCTTTGTGTCTGCCTGATCCCAACAGCATTACCCTGCCTGTTGACCTGCCTGCCTGCCCCCCCCCCCTCCTCCCCCTGCCTCCACTTCGGCCCACAGGGTTAGCTGTGCTGTACAGTCCATTCTGTCACCCATTCACTTCTCCTACTGGATTAAGCACCAAGAAGAGCAGTCTAGAGGGATTGGTGAGAAGAGAACAGGGTTTTCACTCTGGTTTAACTCTTTTACTATAAAGTTCAAAACTCCCTCAAGGCTCGGCCCGTGACTCCTCCCTCTCCTATGAACACATACCTAGCCGTCGTGTTCCAGACGCTTGAAGTAACATCACCAGCCATGGCTCACAGGTCTGGAGGGAGGGAATTGTAGCCGATAACGGCTTCTTTCAAGCTCGGCTTCCCTCTACTCTCACAGGGAGCGAGGCATACACAGGTGTGTGTGTGTGTGTGTCACTGTTACGGTCGCCTGTATTGCGAGGGTACTGATCTTGCAGGCCTACATTTAGTTTTCTCAACACTTTCTTGAAGCATAGGCCAATGGCCATGTCCCGCCGTCATAAACGGTATAGGGATACTGTTTTCAATGACTGAATCATTGAACAAATATTTGTTGTCTTGCTCACAGCAGTCTTGTCAGTGGTTCACAACTGGCAACAGGCACTTTAATTGTGTGCATGCAGTGTGGTCGTGTACCTTTTACATACAGACACACACAAACAGACTCAGTCCCCAAATGCTTCAGGCGGGAGATTGCGTTAGCCAGTTACGATCTGACTGGTTTCTTTCCGAAGCTGCTTTACGGTGTCTGAGAGGCTGTCTTTCCACCCCCGCGTCCCGCCCGGGCCCATCTCAGTGGCATCCTCCATGCTGCTCACTCTAAATGATTCATGACTAATGTTTAGTCACCCATTGACCCCCAAGAATACTCTACACTGCTCCGTCTGTGTGTGTGTGCTGGTTTGCTTGTGGTTGTTTGTGTGCGGGGGGCTAAATATCTGCACAGTCAGCACCCTCCACTCTCCATTGATGTTCCGCACACTGTTATCTCAAAATCCTCCCCCTCCCCTTCCTTGCATAACGACACCACCATTATCCCTCCGCTCGGTGAACTCTGTTTACTTGAGCTACGTAACCCAGACTGCTAGCCATGTCCACAAACGAGTAGGCCTACATTGTGAAAGCTTGCGCGAGGAAGAAAATTGGACAAACAAAAGTGTGACCTCTGTGCCTTTTCAGAGAGCCTCCTGTCATGTCGAATGAGGCAGCCTGGTTCTCCTCTGTCTGAGCCTGGTGGCATGAAATGTTCCAGTGTTTTCTATTCTGACGCTCTCTAAAGAGGCTGAGGATGAGGAGGGGGGGATTAAGAGCTCTGAGCTCGCGCTCTCTCTAACGTTCAAGGTGCACACTCGTTATCTGGAGAAATCTGTTGGTGCGTTTGGCAGTGGTGCTATTCCCCCCCCCCGCCTTCTGTGTTGATTAGTACATCTGGAACCTAGTCATAGCTGTGTCCTCCACTTAAGGTAGCATGCTTCCCTGTCCTACCTGACACGAGTCCCTTTGTCCTGGTGCTGAATCTCAGAGGAACTAGCAATCTGGTGGTCTGGTCTCGTCCATTGTACCCTGAAGATCTTAACCATCAAGAGTAAACATCATTTCCGAATGGAAAAAGATTCATTTTAAACGTGTCCAGGTAATAATGTTTCTATTGAAACTCGAGACTGAAGGTGGTAGTGATGGGGCAGGAACTGGCTCACAGACACAGTGTCTGTAACGGCACAGCTGTAGAGACACACAGGCTTGCATCTGTAAACCCTATGTACAACTTAACAACATATGGGGGAACTCGCAAAGAACATGTTTGAGAATCCTATCTGTAAGCAATGTATACTAATATAGTTCTAACTAATATGTGATGCCCATGATTATTTTTATCCTGGTTTGGAAAGACCTAATCTCAGATCCTGTCTCTGATTTATACTGTAGAGCTGTTTATTTGAATTACCCGCAACCAATCAAAGCTACTGTGTGTGGTATGTGTGTGTCTGTGTGTGTTGAGGGTGGGCTGTGTTCAGCCTCATCAGAAAGAGAAAGAGAGAGAGAACCATAAATGAAAATGTGCAATGCCTTTTTGAAGTGCGTTCATAAACGTCTCTGAGTGTCTGTGACCAAAGCTCTGTAGTTGGAAGGTGTTGCATACAGGAACCTGATGTAGTGAAGCTTGCCACGGTGTCTCAGACGTTCTGTAGGATGTTCTCAACAACTGAACAAACATTTCAATAACAGCCGACTGGAGCATTAGAAGAGATGTGCCCGGTTGTCTAGGGCAGGTCTAAAAGAACAGACTTTAAATACCACCCCCCCTCCTCTTCCTCCTCCTCATCACCACCTCAAACCCAGAACAGCTTTTACCAACCAATCGTCTCTGCCAAGCCTGTAATAGCGCTATGGTCTGTCAACAAGTGAGAGACTGGTTTTGTTTTGAAGGGAAAACAGAAGTTCTGATTTGACTGTTTTCATTATTGGAGGGTGGTGGTGTTGCAATGGCTCAAATCAGCTAATGTCTCGTAAATCCTCCCATCTGTGTTCTGAGTTAAGTCAGACCAAATCCACATTCAGTCAGAAAACCTTTCCCATCTTGCACTTTTTATTTTTAGAAAGCTTGAATATTGCATGTCGACCGCAAATTAGTGCTCATGATGGAATGACAGAAGGGCTGGTGGAGTAAAGAGAGATGACGACAGTCTCCTGCACTCACACACGTGTGTGTGTGTGTGCCACATCCATGTGTTCTCAGCCTGACGACTTACATGGGGTTTCTGTTCAAACATTCGAACACAGACACTCTCTCTTCCTCTATGCCACCTGTCTACTATGCTACCGTTTAGTACAAGCTCGCTACTCCTGGCACTGCCCCACCCCACCCACGGGCACTAATCATGGGCTAAATTTACCTCTCTGGGATCTAAATTTACCAGGCACTAAAAGGGCCACTCTGTGTTTCTAATGGGTGCTGTGTGACTCTTGGTGAGGGAGATTTTTTTTTTTTTTTTTTTTTTTTTACATTTTTGGTGCTCTCTTTTTTTAACCCCCACCCCCCTTTTCTCCTCTCTCTATTCTTTGACCACATCCTCAACATGTCCCTGCTGATGCTGGGATAGGTGGAGTGGAGAGTGGAGTGTTTGTGCCCCCACCGCCTCCACACCCATGCTCTAGGGGCTAAAGTTAAAGTTAGCAGTACAGAGAGCGCCTGCCCCAGTCACACAATGTCCCATTGAGTAGCCCAGCTTCCTGCTGTGGAAACTGGGTGCAGAGGGGGAGGGATGGGATCACGTGTAGGGGAAATGTTCAAGTATTGGCACTTTAATTGTGTGTATTGGTGCACGATTCAGTTGGTGTGTGTTTGGAGACTGGAGGTCCTGGAGTATCTCGTCTGTTTTTCCAGGTAAAAGTGATGTTGGAGGCCCAACTAACTGACCCCAGAAGATCTCTGCTGCGCTGCAGCCTCCCAGGTGAATGTTGTGTGGACAGAGCCCCACAAAAGGGTCCTTTTTGGAGGGGGGGATGTGGAGTCACCTGTGAGGGGTGTCCAGTGGCGACCCCTATGAACAAAGCCTCTTGTCCCTCTATTCTCAGGCAGGCCGATGGGGAGGCTTGTTCCAGGATCTTCTCTCTTCAGTTTTCCCCATGGGAAATATCTGTGACAGTTACAGTAGCACTTATGCCATATAACCTGTAGAGTAAATACTGTACCCATTGTATGAAGAAGAGTCTGGAGAAATCGTTTTTTTACATTTTATTTTTTTGTGGTGCATTGACCGTTTTGAAAAAACACACGCATAAACACACACACACCCTGTCACACTTGGTCCCTTACACTAACCCCACATTAGAGACACTCACCTGCCCAATACCGGGGACGTCTAAATAAGGACCACGTATTTTCCAGCACCACCCCTCTTTGACTCCCAGAAAGGGAAACAAAGAAAGGTGTTTACATGTATATTCTGATCTATGTTGAAAAAGAAAAAAAGAAGAAAAAAAAGAAAAAGATTTTGAACTATATCAGTGGTAGAACACACTATTAGCTGCACTATGAACGCCTTGTTGGATGAGAGAAACCCCTGGGTGCTGAGACAGGCTTAGCTGATAAACCAGACAGATTTGCTGCACTCGCATTTCATTTCATTTGGAGTGAATCAGATTGTGATCTGGTGAGGTACAGGCAGGTCACGCCAGCAGCTATCCTAGTCCACCCTAGCACGACCCCCCCTGCAACAAGGTCTACATGTTCCTGTGTAGGGTCACGGTTTCGGCTCTTATGAGGAATTGGAAAATATTTTTTTGTTTTCTCTAATAAGAGTTTTATTCTCATCTTTCCCATATTTTGTTTGGAAAGCTGAGTTGATGCTATATGCAAAAAGAAAAGATGTATGCCTAAAAAATAAATATAATTTTTCATTATTCTCCCTAATATGCAATGGAGTGTACTGTAACAATGGTTGCAATCCCTGTCACTTTAATGCTGTATGTGCACATTGGTTGCTGTGTGAATGTGGGTGCTGTGGCAACAGGACTTGACAATGATGGGGACTAATGGTTGTCATTATACAGCACCGTTGTGTTCCCAGACTGCCTTATTCGTTCTGACCAATCACAAGAGCTCCTCAAATCCGGGGCTGCAGCCACTGCCATGGGCTAACCAAACTCTCGTCAGACGAATATTGCTGTTCCAATTATTATTATTTTTCTTATCTCCCCCTTTTTTTTCTCTTTTTTTTACTGCTGTCAAAAAGGATTTGAAAAGTTCGACGTAACCATGTTCACATTTCAGTGTCTTTGTTATTCTGTGTATCTGCTTCACCATTCAAAACAGCCGTTTCTTTCCAGTATAACCTGTTCATTTAAAAGAGACGAATGATGCGACACTTGTAGTTGTCACTCTTGGTGCTTGGCTTATGCTTCATTGTCTTAATATTCCAAATAAAAAAAAAACTGTTAAGTGTAAACCACATTGGGCTTCCCCATTGTCATGTCCAACTAATTGTCCTCTACACATACATATTTGATGCTACTTAATGATCTATAGTGTGTTCTGTGGAAATGCCGTTGACCTGACCCTGGAGGGATCTGGTTTAGGGCTGGTAGGTAGGGGTCTGACAGTCAGGCTAAATGGGCAGTCAGGCAGGGATCAGTATGAGGATTTGAAGCCTGCTCCTCTGCCCTGAGCTCTGCATTGCTGAGTTCCACCCACATACCCCAGAGCCCCCACCACCTACCCCAGATTCCCATCCACATACCCCACAGCCCCCACCACCTACCCCAGATTCCTACCCACATACCCCTCAGCCCCCACCACCTACCCCAGATTCCCATCCACATACACCACAGCCCCCACCACCTACCCCAGAGTCCCCACCACCTACCCCACAGCCCCCACCACCTACCCCAGATTCCCACCTACATACCCCAAAGCCCCCACCACCTACCCCAGATTCCCACCTACATACCCCAAAGCCCAACCACCGACAGTCCCCCAGAGCCATGGTAGTTTAGAAACCATGACATAAGTCCTTCAATCAAGATTATAGGTTTCTTTGGAAATGAGTATATGTATGTCTCTTTTCTATTAAGCGGTATGGTGAAATATGCGATGGCTGGTCTTCTGTGCTGCCCTCCCCACGGCGAGGCTGCTGTCCTGGACCAGGAGCTGGCTGGAGACGTAGGCACTGCCAAGCTGCCTGGAACCCGACAGTTTAGTATTTGTTCCTTTGAAATGAAGTATAAATAGCATGTGGGTTATCGGTTTCAAGTTAGCTACCCGAAGCTTATAAATAATTGACGCTCGCCGAGAGAGGGAGAGGGTGAGCAAGCACACTGAGCAGGAAGCATTCTATAGGGCCTGTAGGGTGTGTCTTTGAAGAAACCTGCTGCTGACTTAGATTCAACAGTTGTCCACATCTCAACAACAAGCTCTTGTAACCCTTCAGTATATTCCTTTAACTCTTCAACACAACTCCACTCACATTCAATCACACACTCCCAAACTCCAGCCATACCCCCAGGCATTCTGGGGAGTTTTCAAAATTCTGAGCTGGATCGAAGTCATGGTTCTGCAAGTGCAGGACTGAAATGTTTGGGTCTGAGCCACGGCAATGTCAGCTTGTTGAGTTTCATGCAGCCTGAGACACCTCCTTATCTTCAAGACACCATGGTCCTCAACAGTACACACCGTTATATCTCTCCCTAGCACATTAAGCCTGAATAAGCTGTTATTGTTGGCAGTACCATCAAAGATAAGCGCTAGAAGAACATCTGGGCACCTATCAAGATGGAGGTGATTGTTGTACTTGTCTGCTATTTGAAAGACACAACCAGCTGAGAAAATTGTGGTCATAAAACAAATCAATTTCGCTGGGGCTCTAAGGAACATGGGAAGACAGGCTTGGAATTGTAATTTTAAGTTGCAGATCATGATTATGTCGGGAGTCCTATGTAACATAGTACCACTACTTTACCTACATTGTACTTTTATCAACATATTATGCTCTTCCTCTCTATAGAATATGTTGTTTGTCCGAATCTGATCTCAGTACAGCACCAGCCTGTGTATGCTTTCATTTCCTTCCCTCTGGACTCCCTCACTTAAGCTCATAGCCCACTCTTTCCCCACACACACAGTGTTAGGCCCAGGTTCCAACTCAGACACACACCATATGGTTGCTTGTAATCTGCACGCAACTTGAGTTGGGAAAAGGGAGGTGGGGATAGAGAGAGAGAGAGAGAGAGAGGCTATTCTGCTGTCACTTCTCAAGCGTTGGACTGGCGCCAAGTCTGTGGCGGCAAAGTTAGCAGTGACCTCTCGCTCACCTCGCGCAGACGCACACACACACACACACACACACACACATAGGCTCCCATCCATATTTCATACCAGAAATATATCCCCTTGACAGTATTTTACACCCGCTCCAGAAATCACCTCCCAGTGGCTGAAAGAGGGGGCTGGGCCTAAGCAGGCGGCCCTCTGGGCCACAGCCAGTGAGCCCCAAGCCAAGAGCAACACACCAAGTGTACAGTCATCGCGAGAAGAGGACAGGTGACGGCAAGGATAAACATCCAAAACAACATTTTCCTCTGCTTTACTTGGTGTGTCTACTGAGGATCAATCTTTCCACTTGATTTGACTTTCCCTCTCTTTCTCAGCATGACCGTAATATTGAGGAGAGCTACTGTAATAGCTTAGCCCCCTGACCTCCCTTCTCTGACATCTTCAACCCCCAGAGAGAAACGAGGTTCCCACCTGTGTACCATCTGGCAATCAATTCCCAATTCTCCCACAGTCCCCTCACCCTGTCTCTCCTTCCACATACCCCACTATGGCTGACAGTCAGTCAGAAACCATTGGCTTGCTCCCCTCTCCCTCACCTCTCTAACATCATCTTCTTCATCTTCATCACCCCACCTCCCTTCCTTTTCTCAAGAGTCGGACCACATGGGAATAGTGAGCATCTGGACTAACCTATTTTCTGCTTTTGGCAGAGAGGCTGGAAAATGTTTAGCGGGCATGTCCTTCCTTTCATTCCTCTATCTTCCCACCTCCCTCCTTCCCTCTTTCTTTTTGTCTTGGGATGTCTCACAGTGCAGCCATCTCATTCTCTACAGTGTGCAAACCCACCCCTACACATTCTGATCGTAGGTGCTTTGAGCACCTCTCCACAAACCTACTTTGTGCTTGTCTGTGCCTCCTCCCCAACACCCCTCCCTCTTTATCTCTGTCCCCCTCTTCTCCGAGCGTGCTGTATCGGTGTTCCTTGGTTGCCCTTCCTGTAAACCCCGATCCAGTAGCTCTGCTCACTCTCTCCCTCAGGTTCTTTGTCTCTCACAGGCTCTGGAAAGTCCAAACTCCCAGCGCTGGCATCAGGGTCCTGCTCTATACATGTGTTTATAGACTTCTGACAAATTCCTTCCTCCTCGCTCCCAGTCTTGAGTTGCAGACTTAACATGCCAACATTATATCTAATCCCTCTATCCTCAGAAAAGCAAGGTCCATGTGAAGGAGCAGAGCAGGCCTTTAACTAGAGCTACGGGCCCTGTGATGGAGCTGCGAGGGCCCGGTGGTGAAGCTGAGGGCTCAAAGTGGTTGCTACGGTCCCTGTGGTAGAGCCATGGGGTTTGTGGTAGAGCCATAAGGGCTCTGTAGAAGAACCGTGAGGGCCCTTGTGTGTTGCTGTGAAGGTCTAGAAGGATATAGTGTATGAAGGAGTTGCACATGGAGCAGTGTAACAGTGTTGACTCGGATGGACCCTGAAGCGAAGCAGTAGACTCAACATATTAGTGTTTTTCATGTGTAAAATAGTATTACTATCTTCAAATGGGATTTTCAGTCAGGCATACGATCTAAAAGATGATATTAAGATGGAGACCAGGCCGCTTACGCTTTCCTTCCACGGCTGTGTTTCCCAGCAGCCAGGATGAATCAGAGGGAGAGAGAGCGAGACCGCAGTGAGTGGCCCAGAGCCTGCCCTTCTCCTCCTCTGTTCTAGCTCTCAGTGCAGCCCCAGGGGGCCACGGTGACTCACAGAGCTGTCAGCAACACGCCCGCCACCATCTCCACACTTCTCACGGAGGTTAACGCGGCTATTCTCTCTAATGTGTCGGAGTGGGAATCTGTAACACTTTGTTTTTGGGTCCCCAAAAAGGAAAGACATTCTTAGGCTATGCCGTGAAGAAAGAATCTTGCAGATTCTGTGTTAGTCATCTCGGACTACTTTCTCAGTCCCAGGCCAGATGAAAGATGAGACACATTCTTCACTTCTCTTTGTTCAAAGTCTAGAAAGGGATAGGTTAAACCACACAATAGACAGAATTCAATCGCAATGAGGGCATTTTTGTCATTATCATGTGGGGGTTACTGTACTTTTTAAATGCTGTGGAACGGAATCCTTCTTCAGAAGGGGATATAAATGTATAACGTTAGTTGTTCAGAACGGTGTTACTGTCAAAGCCATGTGCAGACACTGTCTGTCAGGCTGCTTGTGGGCTGAACCGAAGGAACAGACACTGAACCTCCAACAGGAAATGACAGAACTCAGCGGCGAGGCTAAAAATAATGCCGTTGTTGAGGGAGAATCAGTGTTGGACTGGAGAGCCTGTGAAGTACAGCAAATATTATTTCAATTAAACCACATGCCTACCACATCACCATCTTTCAAGGAAAATCCAAGGAGACACAGGGAAACCTTAGGAAAAAGGGGGATAAAGGTGAAAAACAGATCGAAAGAGATAGATCTCTCACAAAGACAACCAAACCAAGTAGGGAAGTAAAGAAAGAAATCCCATTAGCCAAGCCATCACTGACCACGTAAAGACAGCCTGCCTGCATGCGTGCTTTCCCAGCAACCTTCGTGTCCGACATGCGTGTGTGTGTTATTGTGACTGGTGTGTTTGTTTTGCTTTTCCTCAGTGGTCTAGTAAGCTTTCCTCTTTGACTCTGGTACTGTTGAGAAAAGAGGGGAAAAACGGCTTCCAGAACTGTGCTGCTGGCACCAAACTGACACCGCTACCCTCCTTCCCCCCCAACACTCGCTGCTACTCCTCCTTCGCCCACCCCCACCCCCTTCCCCCCTGGCAAGCCAACTCACCCTGGCACTCCGCAGTGCCGAGCTAAGAATGGAGCACTCCTTCGGCTCACGCAATGTGGTGTGCTGAAATTTCCTGCAGTAAAACCTGATTGGGAAGATACCCATTAAAAAGTGTGAGGAAAGAGCTGCAAGCATGCCAGTTGAACTGCACAGAGGAGGAGGAGGAGGGGGTGGGTGATGAAGAAGGGGGATTAGGGAAAATGAGAGAATGAGAGAATGTAGAAAGGAAATGGAGGGATACCATCATTGGTTACCTTGGTACCACTGCAAAAGAAACACAAAAAACATCAAATTTTGAGTTCCCACTTGGACTATTTATTCTATTTCTCTATTTTTCTCTCTCTCTCTCTCTCTCTCTCTCTCTCTCTCTCTCTCTCTCTCTCTCTCTCTCTCTCTCTCTCTCTCTCTCTCTCTCTCTCTCTATTTTCCTCTCTCTCTCCCTCCCTCTCTCTCTCTGTCTCTCTCTTTCTCTCTCTCTCTCTCTCTCTCTCTCTCTCTCTCTCTCTCTCTCTCTCTCTATTTTCCTCTCTCTCTCTCTATTTTCCTCTCTCTCTCTCTCTCTCTCTCTCTCTCTCTCTCTCTCTCTCTCTCTCTCTCTCTCTCTTCCCCTTTCTCTCATTTTCAAATCCTGTTTTCATTTAACATATGGCAAGCTCCCTCTCGTTGAGTTTCCCAAACCAAAAGCTATTTCCTGATTCACTCCCTCTCTCATATAATTATTCCACTGGACTGTGTTTTTTTCTTGAAGGCTGCCTTTCCAGCACTGCCTGTCCTCCGCGGGGGTGACATGATGGCCTCTGTGGGACACAAGTCCTCAAGGGTCAGGCTCTGGCCCTGCAGCTTGAGGGGTTCACCTGGGAGTCAGGGAAGGAAGAAACACACACCATCAAGCCAGCTCTGAGAGAACAGCACTTTATTTCTGTGATCATGCGTGTTTCACAGTATGTGAGTGTGTGTGTGCATATGCGTGCACGCTTCTATCGATACTGCATGTGTGTCTTTACTTTATGTGTTGGGGAGTTAAGTGGGGGATGGGTTTAGGGGGTTCTGCTAGACATGGAACACTTGTCTGAGCTCAAGTGGGTCACATGGCTAATATGTTAAGGGTCCTGGTTACAGGCTATTGCATTCATTCTATAAATGGTCCCATTGTTCCCATTCCCACACAGAAGGGTCTTTTACACCATGACCCGTCTGAGTCAAAACATGTCTACAAATCTGCAGTCAAACCCTGAATACAGTATATCCAATTCTCAGGGGTGTTAACCAGACATTTATACAATGTGTTTTTCAAACATGTCAAACCTATTTCCTCGTTGTGTCTGTGGTACTAAGCTTTGTTGACCCTCTCCTCTCCCCCCCCCCCCCAGCTGTGTGTCTCTGTACCCGGCCCAGCTGCATGGGTGTGGTGGTGCTGCCCGTTGGCATGATGGGAAATGTCCACAAACTTTGGGAAGTCTTGCTCATGAGCTGACTTGCTGACCTGAGGGCACAGGAGGAGAGGTTTTCTCCAGTCAGCTCCATGTTTGCTCAACAACACAGACACACACGCTGGCATACTATACACACTGGTGAGGCACATTAAAGATAGATTTAAGATGTGACCCTTCTACAAGTAGGACATGTAGAATCAGAATATGATGTATATACCTAGATAAAGTATACATGTCTACAGTGGTCTAATTGTGTATGCACAAACAGAACTTTGCCAGTGTTTCAGATTGCGACCATCATGATAATTCAGCATCATGTACACAGCTTGATTCTCACATTTCTCCAGATTGTATGCATCCCCCCGTAATGGATACAACCTGACATTCACTCGGGGGAAAATACACTATTCAATCATCCTTTCTCACCATCTGTGAATGAAGGATTTTGGTCATGGCAGATGCACAACATATTCTCCCTAACTTGAATGATCAAAGACAGTGTTGTGATATTTTACAGTTGTGGTCACCTCAATTTGTGTGTGATTAAGGGTGTATATCTGCTACACGTGTGGTGCTGTTATAATAGGAGAACATGTTAAATGTTACTTGAAAATGTTACTGTGGATGCCGCATGTTTGTATGTGTGCTAAATGTATGTGTGTGTGTGTGTGTTGTGTATTTGTGTTAGTATGTTTGTGTGAGATTGAAGTGGCAACAGACACTCTCAGGGTAACATGGCTGAGTAATGGCCTATTTTATAGGTCCCCATACGTCAGCTATTACATGGAAGATATATAGCCAATTCTTACGAAGTGACCAGTTAAACCCGACACCGTCATACCAAGGACTTGACAATACATGACAGACATGTTGGGACATTGCTCCTGTTATTAGATCATGTAAAGTCTATTTGATTTGTTGGATTTATGATGCACCATTTTCTCTGAAGAGAATGACACCAATAACCTTTTTTCAATGATCTGTTCTACTTTTTAAAAATAAGTCCTTTCTTGATTGCAGCGTTCCTCGTGACGTTCACTCCGGGGTTGGTGTAATTAAAGGAGTCATACTATAGAAGTCAACATGCTCTGATGTGTGGAAGAGTGCACAGCACTACATACATTGACTGTTTTTGTGTGTGAGAGTGTGTTGAGAATCGTATGTTTATGTCATGTTGTGTAACCCCTTGATTCCTTCCTGAGAAATGAGGGGTCTCATCAGAAAGACCAGAGGCGCTGCATGGGGGTGGGACTGGTTGAGATACTTGGCAGCTATGACATGACTGAACGTAGCACGTAGAAACGGCACTGGCAGACCGCTACACTGTTCTGTTGGAACAGGTGCTGTAACCATGGTGACTGGCGCCAAGGTGTTGATACACGTCCCACCTCCTAAAACTGTTAAAAGAAAAAAAAGTACTTTGAAACCCGTGGGCGTCATTTTCACTCCAGAAAGTGAGACTTCCTTTCGCACAATACAAATAAAAATGTAGGTACGAATGAAGACGAAAAAATGTGAGGGGGGAAAAGAAAGCGAGAACAGGTGAGGAGGAAACGGAGGAGGGGAGACACGACTGAATGTGGCGTGTGGCGTCCTGTTTGCACTGGGGTTTCGATGTTCAGCTGTTGGCAGGACAGGGCTGGAGGATTTGCAGAGCTGTTGTCTGGATGCCTCCCCTGTCCAGACTCCCCTGGCGGTGTCCTCTTTCCCACCCCCGGCTTGCTGAACTGCCTCCCCTGACCACCTGTGGTCCTACCAGTCACTCCTCAACAACACCCTGATACCCCACCCCTCCCTGCACTCATCTGTAGAGAGACGGACAGGATGGGCACCTGGTCCCCCTCTCTCTCTCTCTCTCTCTCTCTCTCTCTCTCTCTCTCTCTCTCTCCCTCTCTCCCTCTCCCTCTCCCTCTCCCTCTCTCTCTCTCTCTCTCTCTCTCTCTCTCTCTCTCTCCCTCTCCCTCCCTCCCTCCCTCCCTCCCTCCCTCCCTCCCTCCCTCCCTCCCTCCCTCCCTCCCTCCCTCCCTCCCTCCCTCCTTCCTTCCTTCCTTCCTTCCTTCCTTCCTTCCTTCCTCCTCCCTCCCTCCCTCCCTCCCTCCCTCCCTCCCTCCCTCCCTCCCTCCCTCCCTCCTTCTCTCATGAACTCTGCCCGTGTGCTTGATTCCCCAAGGCTACAAGGAGTCGTCACAACCCTGGCAGGCCCAGTTATGATCCTGCACCAGCATTGGTGTCAGTTGCACCGGCCCATGTGTATCGCAGTACCATAGAATAGTTGAGATAGCTCCTTATCAACAGCTCATCATCCACACTTACTTATTCTTACTAACTAGTTCATTTCTGCTAGTAAAGCATATCTTCATTAGGTCCCAAAACGTGCCTCCAGAACCAAATATATCTTTATACCATAAACTAAGTGAAACTTACACCCGGTTACAGAATGATAAAGTAGACACCTCTAGACATGCCCAGTGGTGACCGGAGGATTCATGGCCTAGTTTCATCGAGGATGAACCTGAATGCCCACTTGGCCATCCTGAATGCGGTTTCATCCAACTTGTGCATCCACTCACTACAGTAGGTGGCAGAGGGGAAGGAGAAGTTGTATGAGATCGGACCGTTCGATACGTTGCGACGTCACAAACAATGAATGAGAATGTGATCGCGACCCATGTAGACCTATGGTGTCAAACCCTCTCCTCTCATCCTTTCAGCTTTCCCCCTTTTTCTCTCTCTTGTTTTCATTCTTCATCTCTCTGCCTCACACACACGCCGGCCAGCAGGCAGGAGAAGAGGAGGAGAAGAGGAGGAGAGAGGGGAGTTGGGTTACATTCCTTCCATCGGAGCTGTGCGTCTGCCAGGCAGGTCACTCCCAGTTCAGTCCCGAGAAACTGGGAGGGAAGAATGTCCTCTGTGTGTCCATACTGGACGAGACCACAACCACAGAGCAGCATGTGAAGGGGTCCACATGCATGTGTGTTTTCTGTCATGTGTGCGTGTACACATGCACCCATGTGTGTGAGTGTGTGCGTTTGTTTTGAAAAGGACTAAAACCAAGCCGTCTACATCTACTCTGGAAAACCAAATATAGCTACTAACCTAGCTCCAATCCGTTCCCCCTCTATTCCCCATTAGGGGCAGTTGAAGACAGATTTAGCTTGTCTCCTCTGCTGGGGAAGGGCACATCACCTACCTGGCTCAGGCCTCAAGCCCTCACTCTTACAAGAAGAACCTGCCTTCAGAGATGCAGCACATCATTTCACAAGACTGACTGACCGACAGAACAACTAACCAACCTCTTTACCGACAAACTGACTGGAGGATTTCTGCTTATGTCAGTGCTAGTTCTTACTGGGAGCTGGGATCTGGGGAGATAAATGGGAGATATGTAGAGGATGTGACACAAGCTCAAGCCCAGTGAGTCATCTTCAGGACAGATAGATAGCTTCTGGCCTTCACAAACTAACTATGTGTCATGAGGAATCAAATTAGTGCTCTTTGCGTAGGGAGCTTGCATTTGAACAAGGGAAGGGATTTTTCCAGACATCTACAATAAGCAAATTCAATCTGAAGTGTAATTATTTGGCAATTTAATAAGAACATCTGTGAGACAGCTAACCTCAATCACTGAGTTGTGTGCAATTGAGTAAGTGATTTGATGTTTTGCAATCTTTGGGTCATGAAACGAAGTGTTTCTACGTAGATGAAGAGCTGTATATTCTGTATGGTTCAATAGTAGAGTATAGAAGAGCAGTGTGCTAAAGTATTGTAGAAGAGTCTAGAAGACCTGTACATACTATAGTATTGTAGAACAATTTGGAAGAGCTGTACATACTACAGTATGAGGAACAGTTTAGAATACCTGTATGTACCACTGTGTTGTAGAAGAGGATAGCTCTCCCTACTGCTTCTGTTTGATCTTTTGATTTAATGTCTCTGGGCAGGCACTTGTCAGCCAGATCAAATGACCCATGACAGCACTATTACAAGTATAAAGCAGGGAGGGGAGTACTTGGAACCTCATTCTCTTGAATACACATGCATGCACACACATACATACACACACACGGATGACACATGTTTTTTTTAACTTATTATAATCCATTAACATTTACATGTTAATATATATCAGACTAACATGCTATACATCTACTCATAAGATGGAATTACATTGCCAGTACAAGGGTTAAACAAATAGTTTGACTCAGTGATGACTGACGATTTTTGAGTTTGTGCCCAGTGTCCACTAGTGTGACAAGGAAAGCCATTCTTCGGAACTAGCCCAGACTCAGTTTAGCATCATGGGAATGGCAGCCAACACTAAGATACTGGCTACACTCCCATGACACCAAAAGAGTTCAAGCGAATAAATTGAAGAAAGGGAGCATGGTCAATTGAGTGAACGTGTTCAGAGAGACCAGCAGGCAGCAGTGGAAGGAAGCGCAGATTAATAGTGTAAAGTTATGTGCTGTGAGTGTGCTCAACCCTTAATTATCCTCCTACATGCTTTTTACAAGGAGAGGGCACAAGAGGACATGATGGTTTGACTTCTGGTGGTACCAGACAACTGGGTTCAAATCTTTCACAGCCTGGGGATTCTGTCACCACCTGGTGGGAGAATGTGGAACTAAAACAGTACGTGCACTTGCAAGTGTCTTTTTGTCATGAAAGCATGTACAATAAAATGCAAAGGTAATAAGTAAATTTATCAAGGAACACTGCCATCACTGATACTCTTGTCAGAGCTCAGCCCTGGGGCCAGACAGACAGACAGACAGACAGACAGACAGAGACAGATGGAGGAAGACAGACAGAGACAGACGGACAGACAGACAGACACAGACATACAGACAGACAGAAAGACAGAGAAAGAAACAGACAGACAGACAGACAGACAGAGACAGACAGACAGAGACAGATGGAGGAAGACAGACAGAGACAGACGGACAGACAGACAGACACAGACATACAGACAGACAGACAGACAAACAGACAGACAGAGAAACAAACAGACAGACAGACACAGACAGACAGACAGACATAGAAACAAACAGACAGACAGATATGTAGATTGGGTAAAGGTATAAAGCAGGTAGGTGGGTGGGCGTGTGGGAATAGGAATGTGATGTCATGGTGTTGTCTCCATGAGGACACAGTGCTGCTGACTGTCACATCCCAGAGCACAAGTGACCAGAGCACAGGGACATGGCCCAGGGAAAGCTATCAGTGGACACCGAGAACAGCCTCCACACCTGTGCTGAGATGTACTCTGACACAGCCACAGTCAGCTCCAGTGTTGGTGAGTCAAACTGTTTCTTTTTTACAAGAACTTACTTTTTCCAAATGAATCACTTACTGTTCCGTTATGTGCTGTATCAATCGAAACAGGTTAACCTGCAAATAGCATTTATTTTTATATAGCTGTAGGTTTTTACTATGGGAGATTAAAATGAACAACATTGATTAATGCCACATGAGCATTGTAATAAAATATATTACAATTGTTAGGTTTTACTGAAAACTGTTTAAAAATAGCATTCTGGTACTAAGTCATAGTTTTCAGGGATCTCCTGCAATGGGTCTCCTATAGTACCATAGTAATGTAAACAATGCTTGTCAGCACGGTCAACCAATTTTTTTAATGAGTCACTTTGTTAGTTATTGTTGACCTAAGCTTGGTCTGATCCGCAAGTCTCTGGTATCTCTGTCACACGAGATTGAATTTGGACAGCAAAGCCTCCTTGCTATTAGGTTGCCCCATGTTGGTGGGAACCACAAACTCATCATAATCCCTCTGTCTGAAGGGACAGTCATCAGTGAAATTTGCTCTTACAAATGTAAGCCATTTCTTATGTGACGGCTATCTGGGAAACACAAGTAGGCTTGGAGGACCTGTAGACAGAAAAGTCCAGCCAGGAAACAACCCCTTTTTAATCCCATTCAGTGAATGCCAAGAGCTTTTCAAATTCAGTTCTTTCTCTTCTTAGACATTGGAGAGCCAGCCAGGAAAGGCTTGTGTGACCGGGTGCAGGTGGTGGGTCTGAGTAGGCGTGGTGGCAGGGTCCACCCGCCCCTGACCCGGAGACGCCATCGCACCACCTTCAGTCACAAACAGCTGGAGCAGCTGGAGCTGGCGTTTGGACAGAACCACTACCCAGACATCTACTGTCGTGAAGAGCTGGCGCGCCTCACCAAACTCAATGAAGCACGTGTACAGGTGAGTAAAGACCTATTTTTATGGCCACATAGGTCTTATATTGTGGCATCAGCCTGTGTACAGTATGGCATTTACTTATGGAATTATAGATATACAAATATCTATAAAATAGATGGTCAATACATGACATACAGAAAGGAACAATGCATTATTGTTAGTTTTTTAGTAAACGACATATTTGTCTTGCTTAACAGGTATGGTTCCAAAACCGCCGTGCCAAACAGCGCAAACACGAGCGGGCATCCCAGAAGCTCCTGCCAATGGGCATGATGCCAGGGCACGGGGCACTGCTGGGGGGGATGTGTGTGCAGTCCACAGGGGTTGGTCGGCAGTACTACCCCCACTCTCTGGCCCACATCCCCCGCTTTGCATCCATGCTGCCCCCTGGTGGTTTCTCCCACCACCCGGGTCCTGCCAACCAGTGTCCCTGCCCCACAGTCCCACCTCAGCCGGCTCCCCCCCGCCAGCAAGACGAGTGGTACAACTCCTTGAGGACCATCGGAGCCCCGCCCACCAACCTCGCCACACCTGTGTTCTCCCTGGCTGCTATGCCTGCTCTAGACCCTGCCTCTCACTGGAGCTAGAGAAACTCTACTGACATCTGACTGTATACAGATGGTCTGATGACGAAAGACATACAGTTGGTAACTGGACTCTAGATAAGATTATTTCTTTGAGCTGATTGCAGCTGTGCAGTGATAGGAGGAGCATGGACAGTGAGGAAATTGTATCTTGTTCCCACCTCTGTACCTCCTTTCTAACAGGTAGCTTTCTATGTCTGTCTTCTTTTTTTTTTTTTTTTTTACACATGTAAAAATGTGTAAGTAGAACCCAGAGTGGACTGTCACATATGCATTTATTATATACAGACACAACCCAGTTGGATCATTAATACACTTGCAATACAATGACCTGAATTGATCAAATACCCAAGCAAGCAACACTGCATGAAAATAGAACTCTTGTAACAAATAATTTATCAGCTAACATTTGAACTTTGTCTGGGCTTGAACAGACATGCATCTCCACCGCAAGAGAAGAGTGCACATGGTGTTACCACTTCAACAAACAGCTCAAATGAATATCTCCAGAGCAGAACCCTGTACTCTACAGTATGTGTATATTTTTGTAAAAGGAAATAAACTTGAGTATGCTGCTAACTATCCAGTGGTCTTACTGTGCTGCGAGTCACATTTTACTCCAGTGCTGAAGAAATAAAGCACAACATGGCTCACTGGCTTACAAGGAGAGTCTGTACCAACAGATTCATCTAAAGTTTTAGTCTCCTTGTGAGTATACTGAAGTTGTGCATTCAGGTTACTGAAAAGTATGTAAATGTACTGTGATATCACCAGGGGACAGGTAGGGGAGGGATGTTACATCCCTGGACCAGAGAGGTGGCAACACCCCAAAATGGTGGCAATGGACCACACTACATCTCCCAGAATCCCTCACCAAGAGGACAGGTGTAGATGTGTGAGCCACCCAAGGACTAGGACTAGAAAAGGGGGGAGAGGAAAGAGCAGGAGGAGAGACCAGAGAGACAAAGGGCACATGGCTGGCTAGTTTGGACCAGGGAGAAGTTGGGTGAGTGACGGACAGCTTTTTGAAGGGGAAAGTAATTTTTGTTTAAACTTTTGTGGATTTTCGTTGGCTGGTGGAAGTTGGAAGAAAAAGCCCTGCCTGAGTTGATTTTTGTTGTCTGCTCCCAGAAAATAAAGTGCCCTCTTTTTGTGGAACCTGTTTTTGCGTGGTCCTTCCCACCCCGTTGCACTGCCTTACTCTTGCCTGCCCTAGTCAGCTCTTCTCGTGACGCTACAGTACATATACTTGTTTTCTTGCCCAAATACAGAATTCTCTATTGGGTCAAGAGGCAAATCTTTGTAATACATTGTTAACCTAACATCTGCTACTTTAGCCTGTTGTACAGATAGGCTACGCAGGTTGTAATACCCTTCCTCTTGATCAATACTAAAAGGTCACTTCGAAAGTTAAAGATTGACCTCCATTAATGCAATTGGTTTCATCTTTTGGTCCATTATATTAAAAGGCGGAGGTGCTACTGATTAAACCACTTGACAGAGTACTAATTGTCCATTTGTCCACTGCTGGCATGACAGATCAAACATTGCACCACTGGTTAATTGAGTGTCTGAAGTGTCAGTAAGGGGCATGTGGTTGAGTGAGGTGTGTTCTGAACAGCAACCCAGAGAATACAAACAGTGTTTCCTTTACTCTAGCGACTTCGCAAACTCTGCATAGTCTATGTAGCCGTCATCATTTTTATCATCATCCCTGAGAACATCATCAATAAGGCTTATGAGGTCCTCTTCTTTCATTGGTTGGCTGTCCTCTCCCCTCTCCTGTAGGATGGGGTTGAAAGCAAACACGAGGGTGTATATGGGTTAGTGTACATTTTATGATTGCAAAATTGTGTATCGATCATTTTAAAAGACAATGCTTGCATTTATCAAACATACAAGTTTAACACACACAAACGCACGCATGCACACACACACACCTCTTTGTGAACGTGTGAGATGGCTGTGGCCAGCTCCAAGCCATCCAACAGGTTGTTTCCATCATAGTCGTGCATCTTAAAGTAGTGCAGCTGGAGCTCCTGGGGGGACATGTCATTTTCTGGCTTGTCTATCACTCCCTCCAGATGCTCCATGATGTGACTGAGACACAGGAGACAGGGGCAAGGTGTCAGTGCTTGTGTTGCCTTGTAAACAGTATTGTAATATGGGTAGATCAAGCTTTGCAACTTAAATGCTTATTTATTTACTGTCACCAAATTGATTGTTTTCAATGTTTCTTTGGTGGGTAACAAATACTGCAAACAAAGTGATCAAAGATCACTGCTCCATGCAAATATGCTCAACGGGTCTTTATCAGAGGAGAGCATTCAACTTTGGAGTACTCACTCTTTGTCCTGCACCATGTTTTTGTCCAGGCCATGGTGGGCATGGTGACCCTCTGTGGTCTCTGGTTGCTGCTCATCGGAATGGACGTATAGCAGACAGCTGGAAACCAGGAGCAGGAAGGACCAGGAAACTCTCCATCTGACTCTCATTTTTATCGACACCATTGTTTTATACTAAAGCTGGACAGACCAGCAGGTGACAGGCAGACACACAGACGAAACGTTCATCGTACACAATTTAGAGATATTTAAGTAAAAATGCTGGTTGTGTTTGAAATCCCAATAAAAACTGGTTTCAAATGTTGCCCGAGTAATAGTTCTTGTTTATTGAAAAAGCTGTGACAATTTATTCCCCCTCAATTATATGCCGCAGTACTAAGTTTGACAATGCTTAGAATAATTTATCATCATTTTGATATCGTAGCTGACAGGCTTCAAGATGTAGAAAACATCCATTAGCTAACTAGAGCGACTAAGCTAAGCTAGAGATTGTTACAGATAATTAGCTGTGGTTGCATTAACATTCTAAGCAAGCAGAGAGGCTTTCTTTTCTAGATAATCGTCACTTTGTAACTATGATTATAATTACAGGATCATAAGTGGAATTCTTTTTTTTTTTAAACGTGAACATAACAGACTCACCTTTCCACAGTCGTCTTGCTGTTGATTCCTACTACGTGCTTTCTCAGTATTTTTGGACAGAGCTGCTTCCCGTAATCACCTTTCAACTCATGGACACGACAGCTTATTTCTGATTGGATGTCTACAGAAAGCGTCAGAGTTTTTTACCAGCCAATCTGTGCACTCCATTAATCCACTCACAAAACATATTCCACCTTGACGCTGACAGTCTCGCACTGATGTCATTGCAGTTTAATATTTCTTTTTCTTTCTAACAAGCTAATGTCAGGCTTTCATAGAGAAAATGAAGCCGCCAAAACTCTTTTCCGAAGACTTGAGGTTCTTTTATCATTAATCGGAATAGCAGTACTGTGTGTAGAACCATGTTGTACAGTGGTAGCTGTTTGTAGTTGTGTACCTTAACTACAATGAGATTAGTTATCTAGCTACGATTGTAACAAGCTGGCATCAAATAATTAAGTTGTCCACACCTGGATACATTGTACCTTATTGTTATCTAGTTTCTTAATAAGCTGGACTGGAGTGAAAACTTGAGCTGTTGGAAGACTCTCAATGTGTTGTGCTTTACTACTATGTCAAGGTAGTTTTTGCCTCAAAACTTTAAAGACAAATGCTCATGCTTGTTGACAAAGTATATTGTAGTTGTCATAATGTCTTCACATTGTTCTTTTGACTCGTACAGTATTTTGCCCTGTTACTGTTTCGTTTAAATTAAGAACCGCTTGTCTTGTGCTGCTTATTATACTCCGCCCCTTTCCTATGCAAAGTACGCTCAGGTTTATTATCGCCGATTTGTATTTCAGTTTGAGAAAATACTTTATATTGTTACAAGTGAATGATATATTGCTACTTTGTAACTGAGTCAAGTTGACTGCTATAAAACGACAAATGCCGACTGCATGACCCAGTTTCTTCCTGCAGGTGCAAACCTCATAAGCCAAGGCTAAACCTATTTTAATCAGTGCCCGTTGGCAAGCAACTTCTATTGAACATTGGCAGTTATAACCTAATGATTTCAAATAAAACATTGTGTAAAGTTCAATATGGACTTTGCTGTTTTATGCGTAGGCCATACATTAAATTCGTATTCACTCTAGTATTAGCGCTTATCCCTGTAATTGATCCAGTTAAGCAATTAACAGGGTTAATGAGAAAGATTGAGGACATCGGCGACTAACTAGGACTAAGCCAAATATTATCTTCCCTGTAGATTCAATTCTATTCAAAGCGATTTCTGTCACCATGCCATACTTGAAATATGTTCACAAAATATTGACAGTAGCCCATCATATACCAATGGGTATGGTCTATCAGAGGCCTTAACAGATTAAGTGTTGTGTCAAATTATTGTAAGTATTATAATGTCATTACATTCTTTTGTTTTCTATTTCCCGACTGTTTTTGTCTGACACGTTTTTTAATGAAAATGGTTTTGTTGGCCCAGCGATAGCCGGTAGGCCGATGAATTACACAATTTGAATCAGTGATAAATTAAATGCGTAATGACAAGATCATTGCTATTCAAATTAGGCATGAGTTTAAATCTCACTCCACCGTAGCCCTGTACATTTGATTCTCGTTTTACATTCCCAAGAAAATGTTTTCAAGAGTCAAATCGTTTATATGTAAGCATAGAATGGGCTGAGGCAGCCGCACATGCTCGTAGATAAGTCCACATAATATTTTTTTCCCCGGTTGTTTGTAGTCCGCAGTTACTCCCATCGTGTCAGGAGAGTACAGTCACCGAGACAGAGCGGGAATGGCATCCAGGGTCTCCTTCTCACAATACCGACTGGAAGCGGAGATTGAGCGCTACCGAGCTGAATGTCAGTGGGACAAGATACCAGCCCTCATAGAGCAACTCGTAGCCGCACGAATTCACGATGACGGTGAGTTGTGTATAGTGCACCTGTTGAATTTAAGTTATGCCTAAAGTTTCTCTGAATAGACTGCTGTTCCGCATGGACTTTGCACTGTACTATAAATTCACTGTCAAGAGCCACTGCAACTGCACTACAACATAGTATACATTTTCGTTGCAGCGGTTGCCTACAATTTACTCCCAATTCAAGTAAAGATTTGTGTATGATACCAAAAATAGAAACTCAATGTTTGGGTTTCACAAGCTTTGTAAAGAACATTCCTGTTGAACTGGACATGTTCACTCAAGTGTCAATACTATTGGTTCTTCTACTCTGCACACCTACACATTATCAGCACTAGGTTGTGTGTTTACATTGTCTGTTAAGCGGGTAATGTACTCCCCTCTATCCTTCCCTCACCTTGGTACAGTGAAGGTAAACATGAGGCAAGGTGATAATCTCATGACCTTGATGCTTCACTGTTGTTCTGTCAATAATGACTAAATCAGATGTGGTATGACCAATGAGGATATGGGTGGTGAACTGTCTTGAAAACTAAAATAAATGTGTGTGCGTGCATGCTGGTCTTTGTGAAGTATTAAATCCTAGTTTGCCCAGGGTTGACTCTACAGGGTGAAGGGGCATAGTTGGCCAATAAAAACCAATGGTTGCGGTAAATGTCAAGGGTGAAAGATTACAAAAGAAACTTTGAAGCACGTGATTCAAACACAGTGATAGTCTATTTAGCAAAGTTACATGTTCCGCATTTGGTGCTATCCTCCCACCTCTTACTCACTGATAATCACGGTTGGAGAAATTCCAATAAACATGACGGAGTGTCAGATACGTTAGGACATAAACAAGACGATAAACACTTGTCACAGTCTGTCTCAGGCTTGGCGTCAGAATCACGCCACCACAGACAGGGAAGGAATGAGTACTGAAGCAAACAGGAAGACCCTTAATAGAGAATGTGTACATAAGTGATTTTTATTACCATCCCACGACTTGAAACTTTGCCTGCTCTCGTTGTTTTTCTCTCTGCCTTCAGTCTGGTGGGGAATGATGCTATGAGAGACTTTACTGGCACTGTACTCAGCTGACCTCTGACCCTATGCTTTTTCTCTCTCCTCTTTCCTCAATTGCCTCTCTCTCTCTCTCTCTCTCTCTCTCTCTCTCTCTCTCTCTCTCTCTCTCTCTCTCTCTCTCTCTCTCTCTCTCTCTCTCTCTCTCTCTCTCTCTCTGCTCTCTCTCTCTCTCTCTCTCTCTCTCTCCTGCTCTCTCTCTCTCTCTCTCTCTCTCTCTCTCTCTCTCTCTCTCTCTCTCTCTCCTGCTCTCTCTCTCTCTCTCTCTCTCTCTCTCTCTCTCTCTCTCTCCTCTCTCTGTCCTCTTTTCCCGTCATCAACCCATGTACTGACCCCCCCTCTATTAGTTTTACTCTTTGTATGTCTACAGCGTCCTAACTTAGTTTGCCTTCCTCCAGATGACTATGGGTCACTGGTATTGGCTGAGACCCTACTGGAGGAGTGCTTACTGGATAATATGAGCCTATTACGGAGCTCCACGGCCCTGATGGACAAGTCGCAGCCCAAACTGTGCCGGGCCAAGGGCCACCTCAACTCAGTCTTGAGCAAAGGTCGACTAGGGGTCAGTGTCTACACCTCTCCCCCGCCTTTTCCTCCCTCTACGCAGCACTTCAAACATCTTCCCTCATCTTTCTCAAAGCCTCACTATCTCACGTCTATCGTGCGTGTGTGTGTGTGTGTGTGTGTGTGTGTGTGGGGAGGGGGATGTATGTGTGTGCCCCCACAGCCCAGGTATCTGAATGAGGCTCTGCTTCTCATGGCCAAAGTCCACTACGTGCAGGGCCGTTACCGTGACGCCCAGGGAATGTGTGCCAGGGTGGACATCGACGAGCTGACACGGGATGAGCAGCCCGTCTACCACCTGCGCCTGCTCGCTGAGGCTTACGTCATCAAAGGTGCCGCATCAAGCGCTCCCAAATGGGGTTTTAAGGCAAATCATATTCAATGTGTGTGGTTCTGGTGTCATGTGACCATTTGTTTAAGCAAAAACAGATTCCCAAAAGGAACATTGTGTCCCATAGCTAGATGAATAGACAGGGTCAGACATTTATAACTGAGGACTACAGAATGTATCTCAGTGCGGGACTTGGAGAGAAAGTAACTGATTCTTGGTATCCTGAAGGGAGGGGCGGTGGGGTAATTCCAAGACACATAGTGGTTTTTTTTCCTATTCTGGTCAAGGTTAAGGTGATGGTTGACTTTACAAAAACAGGGATCTCTCTTTCTCTCTCTCTCTCTCTCTCTCTCTCTCTCTCTCTCTCTCTCTCTCTCTCTCTCTCTCTCTCTCTCTCTCTCTCTCTCTCTCTCTCTCTCTCTCTCTCTCTCTCTCTGTCTCTCTTACACACACACACAAACACACAGACACACAAATGAACCACTGGACAAGCAGGAGCCCAAGCCTTCTGGCATGTTACCACCATGTTTGAACAGACCCCTGCATAAATGTTCTTAATAATCTAGTTACTTATCCCCATGGTAGAAGTTATTATAAGCTTAATAGGACCATGTCCTTGTATGGGTCCAGCAGTGACCGTGTCTTGGCTGTAGAAATGTAATCAGGGAAATGGACTGCAATATGCCTGGCTGGGAAACCTCTGGAAGAACTTGATTGGGGAGATCAGTATCTTCATACCTCATCTATGTGGGAATGAAGCTGGTTCCGATCCATTGAGCAGTGGTTGATAGTGTGTTTCTATTTCACTTATAATTGAGGGAAAATGAGTTCAGGTTTTTGGTGGTGACATACTAAAATTGGAGCTGGTTCAGAATGACCTTGAACTGCTGTGTCTCAGAAGACTCCTCTATATATAGATGCAATGGAATAATGTTGGTTGTTTTAGGTCGTTTTCCATTCAAATGCTTTTTCAAGGCAAGGCAAGGCAAGGCAAGGCAAGGCAAGGCAAGGCAAGTTTATTTATATAGCACAATTCAGACACAAGGCCACTCAAAGTGCTTTACAGGGGCCAGATTAGAATACATAAAACACATTATAAAACATTTAAAAGCGGATAAAAGAAGTAAATAAAAAAAAAAAATTAAAACTCGATTTAATAAAAGAAGCAAATAAAATGAAAATTGCAAGTTAAAAAGGAAACAAAAAAGTCTTCAGACTCGATTTAAAAGAACTGAGAGTTGCAGCAGACCTCAAGTTCTCTGGGAGTTTGTTCCAGATTGTTGGTGCATAAAAACTAAAAGCTGCTTCTCCTCGTTTAGTCCTAACTCTAGGGACTGTAAGTAGACCTGTCCCAGACGACCTAAGGGCTCTGGACGGTTCATAACTTATCAGCATATCAGTAATGTATTTTGGCCCTAAACCATTTAGTGCTTTATAAACCAACATCAGAATTTTGAAGTCAATTCTTTGAGTGACTGGAAGCCAGTGTAAAGACCTCAGAACTGGGGTAATGTGATCTACTTTTTTGGTCCTAGTAAGGACACGGGCAGCAGCGTTTTGAATTAGCTGAAGCTGTCTGATTGATTTTTTTGGAAGGCCAGCAAGGACACTGTTACAATAGTCAAGTCTACTAAAGATAAATGCATGGACAAGTTTTTCTAAATCTTGCTGAGACATAAGCCCTTTAATTCTTGATATGTTTTTTAGGTGGTAGTAGGCTGATTTATTGATTGATTTTATGTGTTTCTTGAAATTCAAGTCGGAGTCTACAACAAGGGTGATGGTTGTCACTCTTCTGACTTGTTGGCATGGTTAGTAAAGTGAGATTTTTCCAATCACACAGACAGATACTAGCACACACACACATCTGCTCTGAGGGAACACAATATGGGACATCAAAAAGTTCCTCTTCCAGCGAACATAATCACTTGACTTTGTCTGTCATGTGACCTGAGAGGAACACGCATGGTTCCTCTCACCACAGTACACTAGGTTCAGTTGAGTGTAACAAGGTATTGTCCGCAGCAGCAACCCTCCATGCCGTAATTGAGTATCAATCCTTATCATCATCATTAGACTCGCCACTTCCTGGTTGATGGCAGGATGTCATCCTCAGCTTGTCTGGTCCGGGGCTGATGGATTTGTTTACTTATGTCATCATTCCTTCAGCAGAAGGACACTCCCATTTGCTTCATATCCAATTTGAAAATGATCATCAATAGAATCATTTCAGATTGTAATAATTTGTACCAAGCAATACACGTTAGACATTGTAAACACTTAACACTTGCAAATAGGGATTTGCCAAGTGTAAGAAGAATTGAGCTTAATCCAGTGAGGAATTTAGTTAGGAAAGTATGTTACAACACAGTGGGAATTATACAGATTTGCTGAAATTGGAGAATGTGAGTGTTATGACATTGTACAGTTCTTGCACCCTCAGGTTTTGTGTGTTCAGTTCAGTGCATATTGTTTTGAGAAAGATACGAGATGGGAATATTTGGTTGATGTCTTGTCCATTGGGGTTTATTTGATTGTGGCTGGCGTCTGGCCCTGTTCCTGTCCTGTCCTCCCTTCCTGCTGTCTAGGAGGTCTCAGCTCTCTATTTGTTTATACCAGTAGCCTACTTCCCCTCCATAGACATGTGTCCATGGTCCTGCCTGGCTCAAACTCCCATACACAGGACATGTTATCTACACGAGGGCAGCTCATGCTCTGCCACAGTTGTTTGCATTGCAGTGACAGTGTCTCTCTCTCTCTCTCTCTCTCTCTCTCTCTCTCTCTCTCTCTCTCTCTCTCTCTCTCTCTCTCTCTCTCTCTCTCTCTGCTCTCTCTCTCTCCTGCTCTCTCTCTCTCTCTCTCTCTCTGCTCTCTCTCTCTCTCCTGCTCTCTCTCTCTCTCCTGCTCTCTCTCTCTCTCTCTCTCTCTCTCTCTCTCTCTCTCTCTCTCTCTCTCTCTCTCTCTCTCTCTCTCTCTCTCTCTCTCTCTCTCTCTCAGGTCTGTCTCTGGATCACCAGTCTTCCTCCGGTGCTTCTCGTGTCCGTCTGTCGGAGAGGGAGGAGGAGTGTCTGTCCTGCTACCTGAAGGCCTGCGATGCCTCCCTCCTATACCTGCAGGAGCTCGACAAAGTGTGTGTGTGTTTGTGTGTGTACATATGTAGCTGTCTTACCTCACTCACCGTAGAATTGGTTGTTGTGAGTGATAAGGATAGTAGACTTGGCAGTAGTAGGCAGCATGTATTTACTGTTCCACCCTCCTCCTGGCGTGGGTTGGCAGGCTGTGGTCACTCCCGGCTCCAAGATGGCCAAGGCCAGCCTGGCTCCTCCACCGTTGGACATGGACCTGGGCTTCTTCCAACAGGCAGCACTTCAGAGTGCCTACCTGTGTCTGCTGCACAGAGGGTCAGTCCTTAGCTTATGTTTTAGTCGTAGTAACCGATATATTGCATAGTTATAGCTATGGATGTCACTTTTAAGCTATGATAGGTATTAATGTTATGGATATTACCTAAGCAAAAATGGGGTATTTCTGTGGCGGTTTAGTTTGTGTCCAGTAGGTGTCAGTGTCGCTCTTCATAAGACTAGTCAGTGGGTCCAGTGCTGCAGTGATTGTAGATCATGTATTGCAGTAGTTACTTATTCTACTGTAAACTGTAGCCTCGGCAGCAGAGGGAGAGAGCAGTCTAAACACCACGGAGCAATGGAAAACCGTGTCAACCCTATCTGATATCTGCCACATCAGTTATCTACCTTCCTTCGTTTTCTATACCTACATATAGATATTCACACCACAGTCTGTTTCTGTATCCTATTCTTTGTGTTCCAACGTTTATGTGACTTTATACTGCAATGTGCTTGTGTGTGTGTGTGTGTGTGTGTGTATTTTAGTCACCTGGCTCAGGGAGCCCATCAGCTCCGCAGGGTCCTCAGGGTGGTCGAGTCTCGGGGCTCCCAACAATTCAGAAAGGTGCTCACCCCCCCCCCCCCCCGCCCCCCTCACACACACACAATATATATATATTACGAGGAAATATTACAAATATGACATTACTTGACATGGCATTGCACGTGGTCAGACCTAGTACATGTGGAATGTGTGTCAGGGTGCTACGAGGAAGCTGGCTGAGGTGTTGCTCAGCTCGGTCAGTGAGGACAGCTACTGGGCCCCCTCCGGCCCCCCACCCACCGCCTGGCTCCACAGAGAGGGCTCTGCAGCCCCCAAAGATGCCATCTACCCCTCCTCCAAACCCCCCCAGCGCTACAGCATCGAAGGGTTAGTCTAGTTTTCTCTTTCTATCTCTCTCTCTATCTCTCGTTCTTCCCTCCAAATTATCGCATTTTTTATCGTCGTACATGTTGAGTCAGGGTTAAACATTCCCGCTGGAACTAAGGACAGGAAAACAGCGAGGGGTAATGCATAGCTGTTGTTTGCAGTTTGCCCTGTCTTGTCTTGCGCACGTCAGAACAGGACCCAGAAAGTGGCTTGTAATTGTATTGTTGTTAGCCAGTACCATACAGGCATAGGAAGACAGCTAAAGGAACCAGGAACCAGAGACAGAGACAGAGACAAAAAGAGACAGTAAGAGTGAACAGCAGTAAAGGTGGAGGTGCCCAGAATGAAACCGAGGTACCAAGATAAAGCTTGTAACTAGTTGAGGAGAGTGGGTGGAGGTAAGGTGAAACCTACTGGATGTGTTTATGTGTGGCCGAGCAGGGCTCACTGTGTGTGTGTTTGGGCGTGCGTGTGTATGCTTGTGTGTGTGCATGCCTTTGTGTGTGTGTGCGTGCGTGCGTGTGCGCACAGGACACTTGAGAGAGTGCTCTGATACCCCAGGAGTGGTGGGGCTGGTATTACAGGTGAGGCTGAAACAGGACACTGCACCGTGATCTCCCCACAGGATGAGGCTCTTACATTTTTGTGTCACTTCCTGTTTCCTGTCTCCCCGCAGCTGCTTCTGCCCCCAGGACGTGGTGGAGGAGGCCGTGCTCCTGCTGCTCATCTCTGAATCCATGGTGAGACCTGGCTGTCTTTCTGAATGACTGTCTGTCTGTCTGTCTGTCTGTCTGGCTGTCTGACTGGTTGGCTGTCTGGCTGGCTGGTTGGCTGGCTGACTGGTTGGCTGGTTGACTGGTTGTCTTTCTGGATGTCTGTCTGTCTTTCTGTCTGGCTGACTTGTTGGCTGTCTGTCTTTCTGAATGACTGTCTGTCTGTCTGTATGTCTGGCTGACTGGTTGTCTGTCTGACTGTCTGTCTTTCTGGCTGGCTGGCTAACTGGTTGGCTGACTGTCTTTCTGGATGTCTGTCTGTCTGTCTGTCTGTCTGACTTGTTGGCTGTCTGTCTTTCTGAATGACTGTCTGTCTGTCTGTATGTCTGGCTGACTGGTTGTCTGTCTGACTGTCTGTCTTTCTGTCTGGCTGACTGGTTGGCTGACTGTCTTTCTGGATGACTGGCTGGCTGCCTGGGTGTCTTTTACCTATATCTCTTTATCCCTCTTTCCATTTAGCTATATCTCTCTTTCTGTCTCTTCCTCTGTCTTTCCTGAGAAACTCAAATGCGTCATTTCTTGCATTCCTGCACTCTTCCAGCTCATCTACTGACCAAGATGACATCTCACTACGAGGGTTCCAAGGCACAGTCAGAATGCATGTTCATGCTTGCCCTGGGGCAGCGGTCTTTAGTCTTACTCATTCACTGTGAGACTGACGCATTTCAACCATTTATCACGCTGAGAAGTAAGGGATAACAAGCCCTGACTGAGCCCAGGTTCAGACAGTCTTTAACCGCACAACTGCAGCACTTGTCTCACAGATTATCTAGCAAGGGAAAACAAGTATAGACATAATTCCGAGAATGTTTATAGTAGGGCTTCCAGGTGTGCCTTCCTTCCCTCCCCAGGCTCTCTGACTTCCTCCCTCCTGTCCGTACAAGCTCCCTCCTGAGAGCCCCTGCTCTCCATCTCCCCCTACAGGCCAGCGGAGATGCCGTCATCAGCCGGGCGCCCGACCAAAAGGAGGCGAGGGAGGCCAGCCTGCAGGACGCCACCTCGGTGTACGACCTGCTGAGCATCGGCATGGCCAGAAGGGGGCAGTATGCCATGCTGTCTGAGGTGAGAACGGGCGAGCGCCAACTCGGTGTGGCAGAGAGGGAGGTTAGGGGAGAGCTTTGCCTTTGCCAACTTTTTAATGAACACCCCTGCAGGGCCCTCTGAGTTAGATTACGTGCCTCTCTCTCTCTCTCTCTCTCTCTCTCTCTCTCTCTCTCTCTCTCTCTCTCTCTCTCTCTCTCTCTCTCTGTCTGTGATTCCTTCTCTCCTTTTCTGTCGGACATAATTATGTCTCCCACCATCTTTCTTCTACTCTCACTCTCTCCCTTTAAAAAAAAGGAAATGTAGTCGTGTTCCTCTGGCCTTGTTGTCTACCTCAGTGATGGATGTGTCCTACCCATTGACATCCTCACTGGCTACTGGTTATAACCAGTCGAATCAACCTTTAACCCTTGAACTTTAACCTCCCGAGCCCACAGCAGTCTTGTGGTTTCACCCCGGCTGTGTGTGTGTTCTCCAGTGTTTGGAGCGGGCCATGAAGTTTTCCTTTAATGAGTTCCACCTCTGGCACCAGTTGGGCCTGTCGCTCATGGCGTCTGGGAAGGTGAGATCATCCGCATAACTCTACATTTCATTCTACCACACACACACACGCGCGCGCGCACGTACGCACACACACACACACATGCAGACACACACCTACACACATGCACGATCATGCAGACACACACACACCCGCACAACCCTTCCTGGTATATATAAGCATAAATACCAACTGTCTGTCTAGCCAGTTCAACCTGCCTGAAACAGTCCTGATTTGGTCTTTATCTGGAAAACAATGGTGGGCGTAGGACGTCGACCACTGAGTGAGTGTCAATCCAATCAATGTAAAACAGGCATAAGGGCCTTAAAACTATTTTCTGTTAGTTGTGCTACTACCGGTATATGCCACACATAGAAGGGATATAAGGAAGCACTCTACTGGATATTCATGGGGCTGACTGAACCAGAGCTGCCATCTGATTGGCTAACGAGTATGAGTAGCCTGACACAGAAAGATCTGGAATCCTCCGAAGGAGCCAGAATAGTAGGCAGACGCAGGGCCAGATGCCTCGGAGAAGTGTGTGTTGCTGTGTGTGTGTGTGTGTCCGGGTGCGACTGCGTGTGCGTGGCAGTGCGTGTGACAGGAAAATGGATGTCTCTTGCGGGGTGGGGTGACACTGCAGATCAATGGAGGGGTTCTAGAAATAGGCTGCTCCCTAGAAGGAGAGGGGGGCCGCCTCACTGTCGTCAGATCCGCTTCTATTTAGGGGCCGTGTGTGTGCGTGTGTGTGCGCGTGCGTGTGTTAAAACGGAGAGTGCTGCATCTCTGATTGACCTATATGAACCATCTTCAGCACAGTGTCTCTCCACTGTAGATCAGCTCGCCATACGAACAGCAACAGTGAACGTGCGTGCGTGTGTTTGCTGTTTGTGTCCTCTCTACCACTGCGTGGTCTGTCAGGTGTGCTGCGCTTTAGCAGTAAGCAACGTGTCAGGGTGTGTGTGTGTGGCTGTTCTTTTTCTGTGTGTCTCTGACTTTTCGGTGTGTGTGTGTGTGTGTGTGCATTCCAGGGTGTTGGTGCTGTGTCTGTGCTTAAAGAGTGTGCCAGGATGAGGCCCGAAGACCCCTCGCTGCCCCTGTTGGCAGCCAAAGTCTGCATCGGCCAGCTGCACTGGGTGAAGAGGACACACATGTGCACACACGCATTATGAACACAATTCACATTGAAACACGTTCATCCAAACGAATGAGAACGTTCGGAATGCAACTGTTTTGCTCATATACAATTCTACAGGGCACTCCGCTACATTTTCACGTCATTTAGACGACCGCCACACACGCACTCTGACACACACTCACTCACTGCTCATGGCGGGTTGATGATCCTGGCAGGGCGAGTATGGTGGTTGAGAGTCAGATTAGGGGGGCACAGCGATGGCCCAGGCACATCTGTCAGCAGCGGGAGAGATCATAGCCTGCTGGAGACAGTAAGGAGCTTACAGCCGTAATCACAATAGGACACTATGGCCATAGTGCACAGCATTACATAAAGCTGGAGCCACCATTATCCCACCCCAGAGAGAGAGAGAGAGAGAGAGAGCAGGAGAGAGAGAGCAGGAGAGAGAGAGAGCAGGAGAGAGAGAGCAGGAGAGAGAGAGCAGGAGAGAGAGAGAGAGAGAGAGAGAGAGAGAGAGAGAGAGAGAGAGAGAGAGAGAGAGAGAGAGAGACAGAGAGAGAGAGAGAGAGAGAGAGTCGATTGAGGGAAAGAGGAGAAACTCAGGCCACCCATACCGTGACTTCTGGGATCTGCAGGATTGTGGCTGGTGAATGGAGAGATTGGGAGGCCTTTGACCCTCAGGGCTCCACCAATCCACAGCTGGCATATGGGAGGCGGCATGGGAGGCTATGTAGTGGATGTTCACAGGGCAAAGATCCTAATTCCTGTCAGATCCAGGGGCCAGGGTCTGCATTATCAACTCTGCAGGGGCTTCCTGTGGTGGCTCAGGTCTGACTTCGTACAGGGACGGAGAGAGAGAAAGAGAGGGTGGGAGAGGAGAAAATATGTCAGAGAAAGTGAAGGATGTAGGATGGTGGGGGGCGGGGTTGGCAGCAGCTGTCCTGCTGTTTCTGCTGATGACCCCCCCCCCCCAAGCCCCCCTCCCGCTCCCCCTCCCCACATACCACACAGAGCGACATACTTTTACCTCTGCTCAGCTCCGAGACACACTGCCGGCAGCCCGCTGAGTTTGTGTTTATTAGAAAGTGTGCGTGTGTGTGTTCTGTCCTTCAACTAGCACTGGGCTGCCCTTCAACTGAATCTACTTCATCTGGCCCCGCTGTAACCCACACCAGCGTTGTCACACCATTCAATAGCATTGATTCAGCCTTCAGACAATGTCATCAATCAACACATTGTCTCATACACTGTCTCACTGTTGTGGTGCTCAACAGTCGCTTACACAATTACAGTCACTCAGATCCAAGTCTGGAATGATAACCCCTTTTTTAATGTGTGTGTGCGCGTGTGTGTGTACATGCCCATGTGTGTGTGTGTGTGCACGTCTGTGTGTGTGTGTGTACACGTCTGTGTGTGTGTGTGTGTGTGTGTGTACACGTCTGTGTGTGTGTGTGTACACGTCTGTGTGTGTGTGTGTGTACATGCCCGTGTGTGTGTGTGTGTGTGTACATGCCTGTGTGTGTGTGTGTGTACATGCCCGTGTGTGTGTGTGTGTACATGCCTGTGTGTGTGTGTGCATACCTGTGTGTGTGTGTGTGTCAGCTGGAGGAGGCGGACGCCCTGTCCCAGAGTGTGCTGTCGATGGGGGAGGAGGCAGCAGAGTTCCTCCCCAGAGCCTACCTTGCCCTGGGCCTGTGCTGCAGCCTGCAGGCCTCTGACGGTGAGGGAGCACCCCCCCCCACACACACACACACACACACACACACTCAAACCCCCCGAGAAGTCTCACTCCAAGCTGGCACTCTTTTACAAGTAGACAGACCCCCCCCCCGTAATAATCCGATCCTCTTCCTATGGTCATATACTTCATATTGTGTCTCCTCCGGCCCCCTGCAATCATTTGACCCCCCGACCCTCCCATAGTTGTACCTCACAGTTTGAGAACCTTGGGTAAGATTCCACCACCACCCTTATACAGTATCTTCAGCCTGGCAAAGTTGACTGACACCCGCCTATGAATGTGATATGAGACACTGGTAAGAGTTGTCTAACTGAATGTGAGTTGTGTAGGCTTTACCTAAAGGATGTTATTACACTGGGGATGGATTAGGATTCTGTCTAAACCTTAATCCCCCTCTCTCTTTCTGTCTCTCTCTGTCTCTCTCTGTCTCTCTCTGTCTCTCTCTGTCTCTCTCCCTCTCCCTCTGTCTGTCTATAATGGCTCTCTCTCTCCATAATGGCTCTCTCTCTCTCTCCCTCCCTCCTGTCTGTCTCTCTCTCTCTCTCTCTCCAGCCACCCTGAAAGCTGACCGGGATGAGTTCAACAAACGAGCACTACAAGCTCTCCATAAGTAGGCGCCTCCCCTCCCTCTCTACAGGAGCTCATGTCTAACTCTAACCTTGTGTGTTTGTGGCTGCATCAGTGATGCGAGTAAACCTTCAGTTGTGTGTGTGTCTGTGTGTGTTCTTCAGCATTATCAGTCACGGTCTCTCCTCTCCACCACAGAGCTCATGCACTGGACCCCCAGGATCCTCAGATAGCTCTCTATCTGTCCCTCCAGCTGGCTCTCGTTAGACAGGTCAGCAAACACACACACACACATACTACGCACTGCCCTACATTATGTCCTCCATTTTCTGTTGTGGTCACTGTGTCCTTATTGGAGTTTCTATCCTGGCCAGTCACTGTGTGTGTGTGTTTGTGTGTGCCTGCATGTGTGTGTGTGTGTGTGTGCAGCTCGCGGCAGCCATGGAACCTCTACAGGCGGCGCTGTCTCTGCGCGGCGACGACCTGCACTCCCTCCACCTGTTGGCCCTTCTCCTCAGCGCCCAGAAGCACCTCCGGCACGCCCTGGACACCCTCACCCTGGCCCTCAGCCAGCACCCCGACAACTTCAAGTAGGACACACACATACGGGCTCCTCGCCTCCACGTCTGTCCCTCACACACAGTTCCCTCTCATTGTCTTTCCTGACCTACGTCAGATACTGTGAGAGAGAACGACCACGATCCGTCTACTTCTCGTCACAGCTGGTTCGTTTTGTTCGGTGTGGTCGACGCTGTGCCAGGTGGCCCTGGCGCAGTCCCAGTCAATCAGTGGCGAGTGGGCATGCTTCTGTGACACCCTCTCGCCTTCCTCACTTGTGTGTGTGTGTGACTGTGTAAGACTAGCTCCGGGGGTGTGTGTGTCACCTAGCCAGGTGCTGTAAGACTCAACTCCAGACCTAGACCTCTCGGTGGGGATAGGATGTCTCTGCACCGCAGTACAGGGTCACACACACACACACACACACTCCTTATTTAGACGTGCCAAACCGGGTGTCTGCATTGCGTTGCTTCCACCTTCACACACGACGCACTGGGCTCCAACAGTGTGCTGCTCGACCCAATGATGTTGTACAGACAAACAGACAAAAACTGTGCTCATACACACTCACTCAAATACATCCATACGGATGTTTTGGTTGCCTTGCTATTCAGAATTATTCAATGTGCATCGCTATCTGTCACTGTTTGTTACCAGCGCTGTTATTATAAATACAAGTGTTTGTTTCGCTGCCACTTTACCCGATTACTTCCCAATCATTTGACGAGCACCCAGATACACATTTCACTGAATGGCCATTTGGGGTCACTGTTGGACTCCCCAGTCTCCAAGCGGGGAGAGGAAGGAGCACAAGCAGCCAGAGAAAACAGCTTGGAACTCAGAGGACCCGGTCGAGAAAGGAGAAAGGGAGGGATGGAGGAAGCGATGAGATGTGGAGTTGGAGAAAAGCAAATGTACCTTTTGCATTTCGTCGAGGATTATTTACATCTTTGGCAGCGTTGGAAATGGTCATATCGCTTTCTCTCTCTGCCTCTATGTCTCTGACTCTCTCTGTCTCTCACTCTCTCTCTCTGTTTCTATCTCTCTCTCTCACTCCCAGACCACACACACACATACACACACAAAACACAAAAACACAACTCGCGGCTCCTCCATTGAGACACTTGACTGCTTTGACCCATTTAAGAGCTATTTGCCGTGCTCAGCCAATCACAGCCCACTCTGCACTAGGAATCCCCATCACCCCGGTAACCATGAGGTCATATGGGTAGAGCAGTCAACATCAGTTGTTGTTCCAGGCCGTTGTTATTGAGAAAGGGAGAGTATGGCATGTCCTGATCAGGGAAGCGTGCTCACGTTTGTCTGTGTGAGCGTGTTTGGAGCGTGTTTGGAGCGTGTTTGGAGCGTGTTTGGAGCGTGTTTGTGTCAGGAGATGAATAGGGCAGCATTGGATTCTAGGTATCCCCAGACGGCATTCTGTTTGTGTGTGTGCTCTCTCTCTCTTTCTCTCTCTCTGTCTCTCTCTCATCTCTTTTTCTGTGCGCTTGAGAGTGTGTATGTGTGTGTGCTGTGTGCTTGTGATGCTTGTTAGCAATGGGATCTCTGCGCCACAGCCGTTGCAGACTGTCAACGTGTTGAAGCGCAAGGAATACTTGTTCATTCCCTCAGTTCTCTCGCTCTCCCTTTCCCTCCCATTCTCTCCCCCTCTTTATCTCCATCTCTCCGTCTATCTTTTTTCTTTGAAATTGTAATCAGGCAGTAAACAGGCATGCATGTCAATGTGAAAAGGGATTCTATAGAGGCAGCTGAGAGGAGAGTAGAAGAGAGGAGAGGAGAGGGGGAAGGGAGGATAGAGGAAGACATGGGAAGAGAGGATTTGAGAGAGGGGGAGGGTTTGAGAGAGGGAGAGTTTGAAAGAGAGGGATGGAAGGCTATAGAGAAAGAGGGAGGGAGGGAGGGAGGGAGGGAGGGAGGGAGGGAGGGAGGGAGGGAGGGAGGGAGGGAGGGAGGGAGGGAGGGAGGGAGGGAGGGAGGGAGGGAGGGAGGGAGGGAGGGAGGGAGGGAGGGAGGGAGGGAGGGAGGGAAAGATGGAGGGGTTGAGAGAAATAGGGAGAGAGAAATAGGGAGAGAAAGAGAGACAAAGTGTGTGCATGGTGCTGCAGTTTTTACTAAAGAGAATGATTAATCCCAGCCTTTGATTCTGCATTCATCTGACGGGATGTTGCAGAACGAGCAAGTGAGCGTGCGTGTGTGTGTGTGTGCGTTGAGTGAGTCCACTTCTCTGTGGGAGTGAGCCATGAGTAATAGATGGGCCACTTTTTCAAGTGAGCATTATGTTCTATTTTTAAATGGAGTTTAGAGCAGGGCTCCGAGCTGCTGGCTGAGAGAGGGTTACCTCAGCAGCCTGCTCACCTGCTGCCTCAACAGCAACACTCACCTTGCATGACGGAGACCCACAGAGGAGAGAGAGGTGCCGGGGAGAGAGATTGAGAGCAAAAGAAACAGAGACAAAAAAAATTTGGGGACGATATCCGAGATATCAGAACCAATTGAGAGATGTGCAGAGAAAGGGATAAGAAGGTGAGATGGAAACATATAGGGGAAGGGGGGGGGGGGGGGTTGGCATAAGCATGTTACGTCAGTCGCACTGTATCTGCAACTGAGTGTCAGTGTAAGTTGACATAAAACTGGAATTCACTTTGAAAACGGAGAACTCCAGGGCAACTTCCTTTTAGCGGCATCACTCCTCCCCTCTCATACTGTACAGGATGCCCGCAAATAACCAACAGAACAACACCTCAACACACGGTTTCACACCCAGTTTCACACACACAACACCTATAAACAGCACCCGCTAGCTAGCAGACGCAAAATCACACACAAACACGCCTGACAGCCGTGTCCTTAACGCCCAATCCCTCAGCAGCGGTTGTCATCCTCCTGTCAGACGATCCATCAGGAAACCCCCCCCAACCCACTCCCCCCCCCCTCTCTTTCTCTATTTCTCTCTCTCTCTTTTCTTCATTCCTCCCCCCCCCCCCCCCCGCAGGCCCCCACCCCTGAGCCGCTAACGAGCCACATTTCACCAGGAGTTTGTCCCCCGGCGCGGCCCATCTCGCTGCGCTATTGATCCAACTCTCCCTCCGTCTCTCCCTCGCTTCCGCTCTCTCTCTTTCTCTCTCTCTCTCTCTCTCTCTCTCTCTCTCTCTCTCTCTCTCTCTCTCTCTCTCTCTCTCTCTGACAGGAGATTGCAGAATAATTGCAGGAGCCGTACACTGAGGAGCGGACAGGCGGACAGGCGTCAGATTTAGGGTCTCTCTCTCTCTCTTTCTCTCTCTCTCCCTCTCTCTCTCTCTCTCTCTCTCTCTCCCTCTCTCTCTTTCTCTCTCTCTCCCTCTCTCTCTCTCGCTTCTCTCTCTTGCTTCTCTCTCTTTCTCTCTCTCTCTCTTACTTGTTCTCTCTCTCGGTGCTCATGGATGAGTGATGCCCCTGACAGAGTGTCTCTTCTGAGGAGCCCCTCTGGCGCGCGCACACACACGCGCACACACACAACTCTAGCACCGTGGTCGCATTGTTGAGCAGAGCTGCTGTCCCACCGATCCTCCTACAGTACATCACACATTGTCCTCCTCGGTGGCCACACCAGCGAGGCCTGACCATAGACAGGACAGGATGCCAGGCGGGATACACATCAGATACACACTGATCAACATCCCATCTATGTAGGATGGGTTTGAGCTGCTGGGGGGCTTATATTGTTGTACATCCACTGTATTATATTGTATTTTGAAATGAGGTGTGTATGTATTTGTGTTTGTGTGTCTGTGTGTCCGTGTCTGTGTGTGGTTGCTCCAGTCTGCTGTTTACTAAGGTGAAGCTGGAGGAAGCTCTGTTTGGGCCGAGTGTCGCCCTTCAGACCTGTGAAGACATGCTGCAGCTATGGCAACAACGATACGACGTGAACCGTGTCAGGTGTGTGTGTCTGTGATAAGTTGACATAGAGGTGTGTGTGTTTATGTGCAAGCATATCAAATCGTCACACACGGTCTTTTTGTCTGTTAAGCATGTTAGTGTGTGTGTGTGTGTGTGTCTGTCTGTCTTCTCTGCCTGCCCAAGTCCATTACAGCAACCATTACTGAAATTGATTTTATGTATGTATGTGGGTGTTTGTGTGTGTGGTCAGTGGGGGATGTCCAGTATGTGGTTTATTGATTAGCTGTGGTGTACTGTTACAGCGAGGGGGATGACAACAGTAGTGCACCACCAGCAGAGCCTCCACCACCGACCATACGCAAGACCAGCCTCGTCCACCTCTACCTGCCTGACTTTCTAGAGGCAGACACTGGTAACCTTCCACGCCGCCCGCTGCTCCAGCGAGTGTACACACTACGCACCACGGCACGCGAACTAGACAAATGTTGTAGATAAATAGATGTGTGTATCTGAAAAACTGAGATTGTATTGGTTTGTATTTGTTTTGTGTGAAGTCTTACACCAGGCCTTTTACAATACATTACCGGAAGTTTGTGTTCTAGAGATATGGTGTATTAGGTGTGTGTGTGTGTGCGCTCTCTGTCTAAGCACACTCTCTTGCTCAGGTTCTCAGAGCAGCCCTTCTGTAGCAGCCTCTCGATTGGAGCAGGCCATGTCTGAGGTGTCGGCCATCAGCTCCGCCCAGCGCCACGGCCCTGCCTACATCTGGACCACCCTGGAGCGCATCTGGCTGCAGGCAGGTGAGAGGAGGGAACGAGGAAACGTACACCCAAAACACCCGTGGACAGGACCGGGGAGTGGGTTAACATACTGCACCGAGCAGCAATCAACTTACCAGCGTTTGACATGGGGTTGTGTCCTCTGGGCCAGATTTTAATAGGAGGTTATTTTTGCCAAACGAACCCGTGACCCTAAACAGCTCCCTGCTGAGAATATTCGGTATCAAGCCTGAAAAAAAGTCAACCCTTCACCACAGAAGAGCCCACTGCTCTGTCGTGGGGTTGTACACTGTGGAGATGGTGCTCCTTACCCGGGCCAGAGACAGCCAGGGTTCATAGGGACTGGACCGGACCGTGTGACCTAGGGGTGTGTTTCCTTCCCTGGGCCAGCAGTCTCCTCTCCTCCTCCTCTCCTTTTCTCCTCCTCTCCTTTCTTTTCCTGCATTCCTTCTGTCGCGGGTCACTTCCTGCCTCCAATCTCACATCCTCATCACCCAAATAGCAGGACACACACACAAGCAGACACACGCACGCACACGCACGCCCGCCCACCCACACACATGCAGATCCACAACCATGAAACTGATGAATAACCACAGAGTAGACACACATTCACAGACACCCGTGAGTCCCAGTTATTCTGCCATTCTATGTAAGCTCTAGCTGAAGAACAAGAAAAACCAGTTTATGTAACTGGATCTGTTTTCCCTTGGAAATGGAAAAAATGGCTTTTCATTTGTGTTAGTGGTTCATAGAACGATTACGGAATCTCCTGTGTGTGTTTTACATGAACGCACGCACACTAACAAGAGCTGTATGCAGGCTTGTGGCCATATGACAAGTTTTTTCATAGTTGGTGCGTCAATCACTGTCCAGTCCAGTCCTCCCAAGCGACGGCACTCTCACTGACTGCGGTCGCCATTGGTCCTCGCTGACCAGAGGGAGGGTGCAGTTGGCAATCCTGGGACTGGCCTGTGATTGGTCCGTGTGGTGCTTGTGTGTGTGTTGGCCTGGGGTTTGTCTTGGGTCCCAGCAGAAGCTGAAGCAGCCAGCTTGCAATGCCCTTATTTAGGCAACAGGCTCATTACTTCCCAGGCACTGCATTCTGGCTGGCCCTCTGTCTCTGTGTTTGTGTTTGTGTGTGTGTGTGTTCTCCCTTTACAATGTGTTACGCTCAAGAAAATGATGTGAACAACACAGCAATAGCAGGCATAGGAATGCCTTTTTTTCTGGTCCTACTGTGTCTCTTCCTTGAATACCACTTAACGAATCACGTCAAACAGGCTTTGCGCCAATGATTCTCTTCTCTCTTCACTCTCTCTCCCATCCTTTCACTTCCCCCACCTCTCCCTCCCTCCACCCTCTCTCCACCCTCTCTCCTCTCTATCTCTACCCCCTACTCCCTCGCTCTCTCTCTCTCTCCCTCTCTATCTCTACCCCCTACTCTCTCGCTCTCTCTCTCCCTCTCTATCTCTACCCCCTACTCTCTCTCTCTCTCTCTCTCTCTCGGTAGGGGAGCTGTTCCTGGCGGAGGGGCGTGGGAAGGAGGCCCAGTGCTGCATGGCGGAGGCAGGCTCCCTGTTCCCGGCTTCCCCCAGCGTGCTGCTGCTGCGGGGCCGACTGGCCCACCTCCGGGGGAACCTGGACGAGGCCAAGGGGCTGTACGACGAGGCCCTGGCCATCCACCCCACTGGAATCAGCATCCTGGTGCACCTGGTGAGAGGCCCTCACACACAAACACACTAACACACACCGCCATCAACACATCATACATAATGCATGGTCACGCAGAGACTCGGTGAAAGACACAGGCTTGGTGGAGGTAAATGCGTACGCACACACTAACACACACACACACACACACATTCACCTAGACTATGACACGTCCCTGTCTGTTGCTAATAAAGAATGGTCCAAAATGGGTATTGTCCTTAAAGAGCCTCAGATTAAGACAAATGGACAAATTCACACTTCTCTGCCCTCTTCAGATCTGGCTCTCCCACTCTCTCTCACTCCTTCCATCTGGACTGATCTCTCTCTCTCTCTTTCTGTCTTTTGTCTCACACACACGCACACACACCCTGCACACACACAACACTCTTCTGTTGAAATCTCTCTTTCTTCTACTCCTCCGCTCCCGAGATTGCCCTCTCTCTTCCTCTCTTCTCATCCTCCCGCTGATCCTCTAGTCTAGATTAACCACGGCAGCTTTCCCCTCTGACCTCTCCCTGTTGTCATGGTGAAGAGAGACCACGGAGGGATATTCCTCAAATCCAAAACTCCCACTCTTCCGCACACAGACTCCCATCGCCATAGTGACCATAGATCACTCGTGCACCGGTAAATGCTTCTGGCTGCAGTGTTACCACATAAGGCCAGCGCCTGACTCGAGTGTGTGTGTGTGTGTGTGTGTCTGTGTCTGTGTGTGTACGTACTGTGTGTGTGTGTGCACATAGTCCCCATGGGGTAGGAGAGAAGTGCTCTCTTCCATATTTGGCCAGTGGGAGTATCAATCCCTGGGGGTGAGGATTTGAAACACGGCCAGCTGGCACTGTTTCTCGACGGGCCAGTTGTAGGACAGATGTGCGTGCGTGTGTGCATGTGTGTGTGTGTGTGTGTGCACATACGTGCCTGTGGAAGACTCCTGTGAGTGCGTGCCAGGGTGCGTGTCTGTCCTGCTGTGTAAGTGGAACAGCGTGTCATTTGGAGTGTGTCCCATCCTGATGTCTATGTGTTCCTCGGCCCTGTTATCTGTTACGAGGGCAGGGGCATTCAGATCCCTGAGGGTGTGAGGGAGCTCCCTCCCTCCCAGCTGCCCCTCACTTCTCTAAGCCCGGGCTACCTAAACCCAGCAACAATGCTTCTATCATCCAATCCAGTTTGGCCCAGCCCAGCCCAGCCCAGCCCAGCTAAGGCCAGCCCAGCTAAGGCCAGCCCAGCTAAACCCAGCCCAGCTAAGCCCAGCCCAGCTAAGCCCAGCCCAGCTAAGCCCAACCCAGCTAAGCCCAGCCCAGGAGCCTGGGAGGAGGCAGTCTGGTAGAGATACAGAATGTCGAACCCCATCCATGTCATGAATAATGCATCACTTTCTCACTTTTTTGACGCACAAAAGAGTTTGTACTCCCTCTCTCTTCATCACTTGCTGTATGTGTGCACAGTGTGGTACGCTGTTTGTGTGTGTGTGTGTGTGTGTATGTGATATGAGAGGCTGTAGTGTGAGCAGTGAGTCATAGCCGTGACCAGCTGGTTGGGGTATTTTTGGCCAGGAAGGGGAGGGTGGAGGATGGCTGGGAAGCCAGTGGAGTGTGTGTGTGTGTGTGTGTGCCTGTATCTGTGTGTGTGCACATGTGTGTATGCAGAGAGAGCTGTGGCCTTGCCTGGCCCTGCCTAGCCTATCCTCCCTCTTGGCTGTAGTGTTAAATGATTCTAACCACTCTCAACATCCTCCACATTCCATCACCTCTGCTCTGTGTTCCATACAGGCTGCTGTGAGTCAGACACACACACACATACATGCACACCAACACACACACACACTTGGGAGGCTCCGCTCACACACTGATACAGAATGTCTTCATCAGTGTCTCCCAAATGCATGCATGTTCACTCATACTGAACATTCATACACACACATAAAGACTTATAGAATTCATTGCAGTTCAAACTATCAAATGTCTCCCCCATCTCTTTACCTCTCTATTTCTCTTTCTCTCTTTTTCTTTCTGTCCTTCTCTCTCTCTCTCTCTCTCTCTCTCTCTCTGTCTCTTTGTCTCTCTATCTCCCTCCCTGGATGGGGGTGGCTGCCAGCTGATTAGATAATGCAAATACATTATTTATAACACTTCGCTTCTTCTCCGCGCTTTATGGGATTGCCTAGCAACCAGGGAAATATATTCTATTGAGCAAGCCCTCTGATAACCGGAAAGACAGAGAGAGAGAGAGAGAGAGAGAGAGAGAGAGAGAGAGAGAGAGAGAGAGAGAGAGAGAGAGAGAGAGAGAAAGAGGGAGAGAGAGAGAGATACAGAGAGAGAAAAAGACAGGGGGAGATAGAAAGCAACGCCCATATGTGCTCATCTTTTCTTCTCTCTGGTCTCTTTCTCTCTCCCACTCTCCTTGCAATTCTTCTTCTTCATCTCTTTCCTCTACCTTCTCTCTCTCCATCTTTTCCCCTCTCACACTCAACTTCCATCTTCACCTCCCTCCTCCTTCTCTCCATATCTAAATGGTGGGTGTGGTGGTGACTGATTGGATTAGTGTATTTGTTATTGACTGTCGTAAAGTCTCTTCTATCTTGGGCGGTGCTGAGCTGAGAAACTGTCAGAAGCAGGACCACGGCTCGGTTAGAACCAGGGACTGCACCCAGGATAGGGGTTGACCCAGAACCAGAGCTTAGAGCAGGGAAGAAGCAAGGTGAGGGGCAGGTGTAGGCTGGGAGACAGCCTGCCCCCACCTCTCATATGCTAATCATGAATTTCTGGACACCTCTTGTGACTTCCTGTTGTATTGGTAGTCATGTTGATAAGTAAGTGCTTAGGTGTGGTCTGATTGGTTGTTCTTACAAGATGATGGTTGGGTAGAAAAGGGAATGTAGAGCTTTGTTCTCTTGCTTCTCCTCTCAAGCTGCTACTTCTCCTCGCTCTCTTCTTCCTGCAGTTTCTCTCTCCCATTTGCAATAATCACGGTAGACTGGGTACGATTTAATACTTTCATTTTGAAACATGTTTGCCTTGTAATTGATTTCATTCATTTTATCTTATTAGTTGTTAGTTATTATTATAGGGGGTCAGATGGCTGAGCGGTTAACCTACTTGCCTCGGGGTGAATGCCCCTGTACTTACTGTAAGTTGCTCTGGATAACAGCGTCTGCTATATGACAAAAAGTAAATGTAAATCTTATAACATGTAATTTTCATTTCACTTTCCTTAAATATTTCTTTCTCTAAATAAACCCTGGGTCAAAAAAACGCAAGATTCCAGCATATATGGTTACCACACTGTCCAGTTGACCTCTCTTCCAGTTGATCAAGGGTCAAAGGACATCATTTTGGTTGTTTGGCCGATATGAAACCAGCTACACGGGTATAGAGACGCGACAATCAGGTTTGTCAGTGTAGCTCCTCCCAGGGAGGTTGACCAGGGCTGGGATAACACCGTCGTGTTGATGGGATTACAAGGTTCAGGTTGGGGCCAGCCTCTCAGCCTCTGGGGTCACAGCCCGGACACAGCTACCCTTGGCAGGGGCCGGTCATGGGGTTAGGGCTGGGTCAGACCCACTACCAAATGGGCACTCGACCTGACTGTCTTCCTTCTGCTGTATGTGTGTGTGTGTGTGTGTGTGTGTATGTGTGTGTGCTGGTCTGTCTGTAACTCCCTGTCCGGCGTTCTGTGTCTGTCTCTGACTCTCCCTGCCCGTGTTTACGTCTGTAGTCTGAGGTCCGGGTGTTTATTTGATCCAACTATTGACCTGACCAGAGGAGTTTTCCGTGGTTACCAGCAGTGTGATTGGTACAGAGGAACAGCAGTCTGGAGGGAAGAAGTATGTGTTTGTGTGTGTGTGTTTGTGTGCGTGCATGCGCGTGTGTGTGTGCGTGTGCGAGTGAAGGTGGTCCATCCGCGATGGCGCGAATTCAGGCCAGTCGGGGTTGAAGAATGTAACCCAGCAGAGTGTCTCCAGAGTAGCTCTCCCATCACTCTCGCTGTGTAAGCCGCTGCTGACAGGAAGCCACAGGGATGACAGAGAATACATCAGAGGGGATGTTCAAGCCTCGACAATACCGGAGCAGTTCCCACACGCACTTGCAACGCGTGTCTTTGTTTTTCTGCGCTCCTCCTTAGATCGCTCCATGGAAGAAGAGAGGAATGATGGAGGGGGTATGGTAGAGGAAGGGCAAAGAGAGAGATGAGCAGAGAGAGAGAGAGAAAGAGAGAGAGAGAGCGAGAGGGGGGGGGGGACTGAGAGACAGAGGGTGCATCCTCATTGGAGGCTGCGTCAGAGCCCCCAGACAGCTCGGTGAATTTCAGCCCAATTAATCTGAAGCTTGTGAGCAGAGCCTGCATAACAAGACTCGTCTGTCTGACCTCAGGCAAGCTCGCGCTCTGGAGGCCGTGTGTGTGTGTGTGTGTGTGTGACATCTCTGGGCTTCATGCCGTTGGTCAGTTGCGTGAGCCTCTATCCTGCTGGACTCAGAAGCACCAAAGAGACATGTCACGCTGCGCTGACCACTGCCCCCTCACACACACACACACACACACACACCCACACCCACACACACACACACTGTGTCACAGCAGCACACACACACACACACTGTTAAAGCCGCACACACAGTTCCATCCACTCATGCACACACTGTCCTCTCTCGCTCGCACTCCGCCCCGACTCCTGCTCACACAGACACACATATACACAGATACACACACAGACAAATACACGCACACAAACATAGACAAATACACACAAACAAACACTGAGACAAATACACACACAGACACACACTGACCCACACACGGGTAAGCTCTTCATAGCATGCACACACCCTCCCCTCTGGGAGGGCCCCTGGCTCGAATCACCAAACACGCCAGTGCAAATGAACTGTTTGGACCAATAAGAGGTTTAACTAGCAACAACGCATCTCTGTAAGACGCTGGACGTGGCAGTCCCTGTGTGTGTGTGTTTGTGTGCGTGTGTTTGTGTGCGTGTGTGTGTGTGCGTGTGTGTGCGTGCGTGTTTTTATTTGTAGTGTCTGCATGTGTGCATGTGTGGCCTTCCTGACACGTAATGTTTGTCCAAGGCAGGGTTCACCAGGGTCTTTCTCTGCAACACAAAGCCAAAGCTCTCTCTAGCCTTTATAATCTTCTCTCCAATTGTTCTGGTCAGAGCGTCCTTTGTAACCAAAAACATATGGTTGGGTGGTGAAGAGAACAATGAAGAGAACATCAGAACCCATTTCCTGTCTTATTTACTCTCGAGACAACCCCCCCCCCCCCCAACCACCCACGAACCCTTCCCAAACTGGGCCAGTTGCCGAATATTCTGTGCTCCAGACTGACACCCTGCCCTTCCCCTCAGGGTCAGCTGCTGGTGCAGACGGGGCGGGCGGGCCTGGGGGAGAAGGTCCTGCGAGACGCCGTGCAGGCCCAGAGCACGGCCCACGAGGCGTGGAGCGGCCTGGGGGAGGCCCTGCAGGCCCAGGGCAGCAGCCAGGCCCCCGACTGCTTCCTCACCGCTCTGGAGCTGGAGGCCTCCTGCCCCATACGGCCCTTCTCCATCATCCCCCGCGAGCTCTGAGCAGGGGGGAGGAGGAGGAAGAGGAGGGCCCGGCCAGTGGAGGATAGGGGATGGGGGTGGGTGGATGGGCATGGAGGTGGGGGTTGGAAGCGGGTGGGTGAATGGAGATGGGTATTTCAAGATGGGGTTGGGGGTGGAGAAGGGGGGCTGGAGGCAATCTGGCTGGGGTGCATGTCTTACATTAGCATATTCACTTGCACATGCATACATACATTAACACACGCACACACACACAAACACTGATTCCTTTGAATCACACAAGCACGTAGCATACCAACTCTTTCTTTCTCTGTTCTTCTCTCTTTGATCTCCGTCTCTGTCTTGCACATGCTCATACACACACTCCCCGCCCCCACACACACACACACACACACACCACACCATGAGATCTAATACACGTACACCCGACACACACATGCACACATACTCACTGATGTCTGGACTTTGCACCTGTTCTCTCAGGGATCCTGTTATTATATCGTTTCATTTCAAATCATGTCCAACCATTGACTCATTCCACGTCACTGAGACCTATATGTACTGTGTGTATGTGCGTGTGGTTGAAATAACTCCATCTGTGGTGTTGAAAATCACTGGTCGGTTTGTACTGTAAGTGATTCATCGTGTGTGTGAGTGTTTTCTTCTGTGTTTTTTCAGTGTTTTTTGACTAATTCGCCCATAATTCTTCCCATAAACAATGTTTTGAAACACAAACCCCAGCTTCACGTGTGTCTTCATCTGTCTTGTGATTTGTGGCTAATGGACATCACTTCCGAGTGCCTAACCATGTTAATATGAGGAGTGGGACTGGAGCTGTGAGCTTATGTAATACTGCCAGGGCTGTTTCTGCCTCCCAACCAACTCACTCCTCTCACTGTCTCTCTCTCTCGCCCTCTCTCTCTCCTTTTCTCTCGCTCTCTCTCTCCTCCCCGCCTGCCTGATGTGATGTGATGTGGCTTGGTTGCCTAGCAGCCTTGCCTTGTTTGAGTAACTGGGGAAGCGGAGAAATATCTAGTCTGCCGAGAAACACGCACACGGACACACACACACAAAGTCCCAGACACACACAGGCAGATAATACCCCTGTTGTGCTCCTTTATGGTCTTGACAGAGTCTGTTTGATGTCAGCTGTCACCCTGTGTGGTAGAAGCCTGCTGTAATCAATGGTTCTCTGGTGTGAATTGATTTTTGTTATGGGAAGAATCCCACCCCAACTCACGCTCTGAAAACCCTGTTCATTAACCCCTTCACACACACCCAGGTGAACATGAACGTTCAAATTCCTCCCTCTCTTCTCAGTGTAGCCCCATTCTCCACACCACAACCCAGGGAGCCAATCCACCCATTGACTAATGCTGACATCATTTATCCCTGCCACCATTCCCCTCCGACATCTATCTTTACCTGCACTCTCTCCTGAGCCTCCTTGCTCTCTATCTCTCTCCCTCTATTCTCTTCCTCATTAGCTGCAGTGTGTGTGTGTGTGTGTGTGGGGGGGGGGGGTGTCTGTGTGTGGCAGACGAACGGCGTGGTCCCGGCCGACGAGGAGTGATCTATAACAGTGGTGCTGGGGTAAGGTCGTGACAGGACTGGTAAAAGGAAGCTGATTAATGAATGGCTTCGCCTGTAGCAAAGCCTCTCAAGATGACATCAGCTGATGAAGGGCTCAGGCCAGCTTCATTCATCGCCCGGGCCGGCGCTGGATAATTAGCTACACACACACGCACACGTCCAGTCCAAGTGTGTACCTCAGACTGAGAACAGTAAGATAAAGGTCCTGTTTGGTTGTTGAGCTGTGTTATGTTGCGCCTCCCTTTGTAGAGGCTTCTGTGATATGTACAAACTGGTACAGATTGTTTTTACTCACTGGTTGAGCATTTGACTGCAGATCGAGAGGTTTCGGGGTCAAATCATTCCATTGCTTATTGCATTTCACAGAAGCCTCTAGAACTAGATGCTGTCATAACACAGCTCAGCAACAAAACGGGACCTTAATCTTACTGTAGCTCTCAGTGCACGGTGCTTCTCAGTCTGAGGTACACACTTGGACTAGACGTGTGTGTGGTACGCTTGGGATGAAAATCAGCTAAATTAACACAATACAAAGAGTGTGTGTATTATAGACACAACCGTGCGCCATCTCTTCCTCGAAAGGGTTCCCAAAGGTGAGTCGACTCCCCTGAGCAGGTAGGTCACGGCGGCCGAGTGGGTGTGCAGAGTGGGTCAGCTCTGCGTCATTGTGATGCCACTCGACCCTGGAGCTGCTCTCTGGTTACCCCCCAGGTAGCTAGGCCGCCAGCTTCACCTCAACTCCGCGGAGTGCAGTGCTGCTGCGCTCGGGAGTGTGTTGGGGTCAGATATCGTGTTTCCAGGCCCAGTTACATCCACGATAAGCCTGCACCCCTCAATAAAATGGTGTGACTGATTAGTTGGGTGTTGGACGGGGATCCTTTGGAGGTAAATAGGAGAGTGGCAAAGGGCAGGAAATGCCAGGGCTAATGGCCAACTACAGAATGTGGGCTGGCATTTAGGACAAGGAAGGCATTTACTGGTGGCAGACCACAAGAGAGTAACGGAAAGGCCCTTGGTCGCCAATGGGACAGCTGCCAGGGGGGGGAACTATTGGTCACCTGTGGTAATCCGAAAATACAAACAAGGTGATAAGTCTGAACCATGGAGCTAATTCATAACCCTGCTCGTACAGCCTTTCTTAATCTACAGTCCAGACCACAGTGCTGGTCTCTCCCTCCACAGCGCTGGTCTCCCCCTCCACAGCGCTGGTCTCTCCCCACCACAGCGCTGGAGGTATGAGCTGAACACTGACGAGATAACAAGGCCTGATGACGTTAGATCTCTCAGCAGCCTCAGTGCCCCTGTGTCACGTCTCATCAATCCACCTCACCTGACCGCACTGGAAAACAGCCCTTGGTCCGCGGCCCAAAGCCTCGACATCATGCCAGCCCCATCACAGGGAAAAACAATGACCCCGTGTTCGCTAACAGAGGCCCATTCAACTGCATTAAACTTTTATAAGTCATTTAATAGAGCCGTTATGTCGCGCCATCGTGCCTGTCAATGGCTGGGTAAAAGGACACCCGGTCACCCGGTTTGGTGTCACGCTGCCCTGCTGGATTCCGCTAGCCCTACTCATCGCCAGGGTGTAGGAGGCAGAGAGAGGACAAGTGGTTCCTGCTGAGGGGGGCAGTGTGTGAAGGCCGTGACAGCGCCTCTAACTATGCTTCTGTCCACAGGGCTCTTTCGAGTCGGCTGGAATTTCACAAAATGTAACCCCGTAGCCCTGTTGTGGTTAGGATTAACATTGGCTTTGACTTGTCATCCATTTTGTTTCAAATGCTCTGTGAATGAGACAATGGTTGCCTTGTGTGTGCTGTTGTATGTTTGTCAACCTTGAGTTGGTGCCAAATTAGGTTGTGTTTGTACATGCCTGATCTGAAAACATGCTCAAGGTTTGAATAATTGTGAAACTCTTTCACAACATGTGTCCCTGAATTACTCACTAATTTGATCTCCGGTAGAGTTGGGCCAACCTATCTGTCCTGCAGGGTTAGGGCGAGGGTGTCTGACTGGGGAAAGCTACCAAAGAGCAGCATTGTTACTGGTTGTGGCTTTGTGACTTTCATCTGAATCCATTAAGCGTTTGCAGAAACAAAGGGTTCATGTTTGGGTTATATCTACTGCTGGGCCTGTCCAACAGCAGAAGTGTCAAATGACATCCCCCCCGCCCACATACACACACACACACAAAACATACACACATACAGACACACACACATATTCTCATTAAGCATTGAGCTTTTTTTCAAAAGCCTGTATTTCAATTGAAAAAAAAAAAAGATTTCATC
>NC_140371.1:15517500-15642500 GCF_054491055.1 Hypomesus nipponensis | reverse complement strand
GTACATGGCATGGTGCAGTAAGTTATCTGGCTCTTGTTACTGTAACTGCTTTAGACTAGATATAATTCACCATAGGTTACCACTCATCTCCCCTACCCACTAACACACATAATATTCACCAGCAAGACTGAAATAGAACAGTCCCTCCCCTCTTCCTCCTCTCCCTCCTCCCCAACGCCTTGACTCTCTCCTTCCTCGTGATAAAGTGCTTTTTTTAATATCAGACAGCTTTGTGCCAATAACTCTTCACTTCACTTGTACTTCCTGACTATAGAAAGGAAAAAAGGCAAAAAAAAGATTTTCCTTCTCCTCTGTGAACTTTTGAAATGGCAGCATGCATTATTGCAGTACGTGGCAGTTGGTCCTGGTGGCAAGTTCACTTGATCCTCTTTGCGTGTCTGTCTTTCCCTCTGCCTGTCTGTGGGTTTCCTGCTCCATATATGCCAGCTCACCTCTCAATCCACTTCTATCTGTCTTGTGTAGTATGTCTGACTGTCTATCTGTCTGTCTGTCTTCCTGTCTGTCTGCTTGCCTTCCTGGCCCAGCCTGGTGGGAGCTGATCCCAGTGGTAGGTGTTAATGCAGGTGTATTTCACAGGAGCTTTTAAAGCGGACACGGGGGAGGGAAGTTCTCTATCTCCTTCTCGGTTTGTGTCTCACTCTCTCCCTCCCTCCCTCCCTCTCTCGCTCTCTCTCTGTCTCTCTGTCTCTCTCTCTCTCTCTCTCTCTCTCTCTCTCTCTCTCTCTCTCTCTCTCTCTCTCTCTATCTCTCTCTATCTACTCCCCTGTGAGATGGCATGGCGTGGCAGATATCTGCCTCTGTGTGCAAGGTGGCCTACTTTGCCTCCACACTGACAGAGTGCCACATTCCCGGGCTGTGGCATAGAAAACTGGCCTCTGCCGCAAATGCCTCATGAACCTTTGACCTTTGATTAATTATGGGTGTCAGCGAGCCAAGCGGCAGCACCCCGTGCTTAGCTATTTTCATGGAAACACCACATGCTCCGGCTAGTCTACCAGGAACTTTGACAAGGAGGTCACATCAGACAAACTAACAATAGAGATTATTTAGACAGTCGATTGTTTTAGTCCACTAGACTCGTCATAAAGGAATAAAAATAAAAAAATTCTCGTGAGCTGCAGCACGTGCACCAGACATTGGACTAACAAATCTGGGACAAGTAACGGCCCGAGGACAGAAAAATTAAGTCAAATCAGTACTCACATAAACAAAAAACAATCCTTCTCTATTTGTTTTTTCAACCCCCTAAGCCCTGAAGATATTTCTCAGAGAATGTGTGGGAAATGAAGTTCATATTTGGAGTTAGCAATTCTCAGAAAAACTTAAATTCTTTAATTCCAATTTCAATGTTACTGTTTCAACTATGGCCAACCATCTCGTTTTCTTCTCCAGGTTAGAACCCTCAAGACTATGACCTTTGACTGTTGGTTATATTTGAACCCTGCCTCTTCCTCAAGCCAGACAGTGGGTTACATGGCTCTTACATAATAGAAACACCACAGGATTTGCTTAGCTGTTTAACCTTTGACAATAAACTTGTCTAAGACTAGTCATGACACCACTAAAAACAAAAAACAGCTCCCAATGTCGTAGTAATGACTCCCTTGAGATATCTTGACTCTCCTCCTTCTATGTCAATACTAGGCAGCTGCCAACATGGCTCAAATGTCCATCAAGTACGCACTCCAAACTCACAGCTCCTGCATGCTGCAAACAAACCTGAGTTGTCAGTCAGTCAACCAAATAACATGAAAAAGACCAACAAGGAGGTCTCAATGGACCACTTGTGACAACCCATTATTTATCAAATAGTAGTCAACCACCCAACCTGGAGACTGTACATACAGAGCATGTTCACAGCGGAAGAGGTTTTAGTCCCAAGTACTGGTGACTAGATACTCACAGGAAGAAAGCTGACACGCTGAACTGCTGAACGGAATATTCCATGCCTGCAAGGAAAGAAGAAAGACAAATCATGAGAGAGAGAGGAGAGAAAGAGAGGAGAGAGCAGGAAGGGCCAAGAATGAGCCAGACATAATGGGAGGCACTGAAAATGAGAAAGCAGGTTGATGTTTCCAGAAGATCAAAAATTGAGCAGATATGAAGAGGATGATTCAGAGGGCTGAAGTTATGATTCAGAGGATGCCATCTTGCTGTGACTAAACGGATGATCTAACTGTGTGCGATGGATACTGGGAATGTACTGACAGACATGTAAATGTACAAAATTGATTGTTGGACTGAATCTTACTTGCAAGGTGTCTTGGGCACTGGCTTGTCCATAACATTGTAGTGACAAGGTGAAAGGTCTATCTCCTACAATAGATGCATTTCAGATGAAGACCATCCCAGGATAAAGTAGCACAATCCAAATATTACTTGGCAACATTTCCTTACATATCTTACGTTTTTGTCTCACCTTCTCTGGGTTTATTGCAAAACATTCAGAAACAAATAGTTTCAAGTCTGATATTTTTGAAAAATAAATGTGACATTCAAACAGTAATATACATTATGGATGTGTTGAGCATTCCATACACGCTTCCCTATACCCATCTCCCCCTCCACTTTCACCTCCTCCCTCCACACTACCCCTGAGCCTCCTTCCAGGCCCTGTCTTGCCCCACCTTGTCCCTAATGCCCAGGGTGTAGTTAAGGGGACGAGGACAGGTCTTGAAGGAGTAGCTGGTCTTGCAAAGGAGCGCTTCCTGGGTGGAGTCTGTGAAGCTGTAGGCACCAGGCAGCAGCAGGTCTCCCTTACGCACATACAGCAGCTGGATCTCCCTGCCCCGAGCCTTGAAGCCATACGTCTTCCCCACCGGGTTCAGACGTGCTTCCTCAAGGAAATCCCGGATGTGGTAGCTACCTGGGATAGGCGTGTCCTAGAAGGGAGACGTGTCAAAAAAAGGAAAAATAAGTGGGCCCAAGCGTCATTGGCAGCAATATCGGCGATGACCATGGAACTGGATCGAGCTTGACGATAAAAAGGTATTTTGAAAGTGTTTGTGTTTGTAAGCACCATTTTGAGATTGTGGGGCTTTGTTTTGATCTACTTACTTTGAGGGTTCCCATCCACCAGCCTCCTCTGTCACACAGGTCTGGTTTGACATTGCCCTGCACATAGAAAGACATGGGTGTGATGTGTTGACCATGGAGATGGTGCAGCAATATTTGCTTTTCAAAATGAAGGCAACAACAGTGGGCAATACTGTCTTGTCTGTCCACATTTACATAGAGAAGGAGTACAGAGAAATGTCAAGTTTGTGTATGAAGATGACACAAATTCAACAGTCACTCACCTTTTGGTCAGATCTATCATCTTCTTTGGTTATTTTGCTACCTTTGGATATGTCTTTAGTTTTTCCTGGGGCCATTTTCCTACTCTCTAGCAGTCGTCTGTTGGGAGCGTCTACTGTTTGGACCCAGAGCTCCAGTTACAGACACACTCTATTGGCCTGTGACTGTTACCACTAGCAACCTCACAATTGATCAATTTTTCAGCAAGCATCCAGTCTGTAGGTCTATATTTAGCTTTTGGTCAGATTCAGGTTGAACCTAGATGGTCAGTTTGGAGCAAATCACAATGTTTTATACTTTAACAGTTGTAGGTTCCTTTATGATGACAAACAGTATATGTTTAGAATTCACAATTGTGTCAAAATCCCTATTTATGTATCACAATGGAAATATGTCATGGTGTTTTGAATTATGGCATGGCTATCTTTTGGTCATAATTTGTGAGACATTCAGCTCACAGCTGCATATCTACATAACAGGCCACCACAAATGCATATCTACATAACAGGCCACAAATGCATATCTACATAACAGGCCACCACAAATGCTATAGTAATATTCTTCTTTTATCCCCAACTTCCAACTATCTAACATCTAAATCATAAATAGACTGACCTATTATGATGCATGCATTTTTTTGTTGTTGCATCATACACTACTTATAAAGGTGTCATCCCATAAAATCATACACAAAACCATGTATGCCAACCAGTTGCCCTATACCATACATTACACTATTTATTGAGTGATCCTCTGAAATAGGCCTAAAGAATGCACACCTCCCTCAAGTTCCTGTCTCGAGTGGCATATTAGTTGCTTCTATGGGTTCTTCTTCCCTCAGAAGCCAGCTGAGTGATGTAGATAGGTGCTGTTAAGAGCAGACACTGTGAACTAGAACTGAAGACCATCATCCAGAGCCCACGCTGGGAGCAGTCCTGAAGGTTCTGCCATGTTGCTAGGCTACATGGGAACTGCATTCTTCAGAGGAAGGAATTGAGGTTGTTTACACTGTCTGTCAAGGAGGTGCTCCTGTGTGACCTTCTTCTGTTCAAGGAAATACATGCAGAGAAAACAGTGATGTTTGGTGTTTAGTTATGTCATGACTATTTCTGAGCTCAATCTACTTTTGTCCATTTTTGCCACTGATGGGGGCCCATGAATCATCTGAAATCAGATAAAACAACAGATTTGTAAATTACTTCTATCAGAATACAGTTTCACTGACATCTGAACGTAAATGCCTTTCGCAACTTACGCCACTCACCGCTATCCTAATTGTCTGGCATACTTTCTAACCTTGCATCGCTGTGCAATGTAAATGTGCTATCTGATAGTACTGACACAAAGAAGTACTGACACAAAGAACTACCAGAGAGACAGGAATACAATACAGTCGTTCTTCTAGTCTGCTGACTGGGCCCTGTTCCTGAATGACTTGCCAGTTAGGCGGCAGGTCAGGCGGTTGGGCAGGAGGCTGGCACACAAAGGAACATGAGGCATGAAGGTGGTCAACAGTTAAGAGCTTTATTTCATCATTCATCAAAATAACAGTGTCTCCGCAAGCTACTGTAACAAACTCTAATACTTAGAAATGAAGATAAACTAAGTGGGTACAATACCATTTACGTCAATGTACAATAACCTGAAACCTGTACCATCACTTGACTGGAGCTTACGCCAAGACAGACAGGAAGCAGACTGTCTATCTGGTGCCGAGCCAATATGATCAGACCAGGTGGCACAGGGGCTGGACAGTAGAGAGGGACTCTAATGTCAAGTCCTATTGTGAGCACTTCAAAATAGAAACCTTTGATCCCACTCACTGCTTTTATTTTAATGACAGTAATAGATTTGATCTGGGTTAAGCTGAAAGCCAGGAGGCCATTGGCTGGTGAACTTCAGTGCTTGGGGAATTTTACAGGGTCACTTGTTAGGTAATCATCTTTCATGTGGATTTGTTTACAAGCAGAGCACGTTATCAAAAGGAACATCTTCAAAAAAAAGGGATCCATTACACTGAGTGGGCAGTCATAGCAGAGAAAAACAAGACAAATCTTCAACATCTGGGTAAATTGTAAATTTTATTGGAAAACAAAAATATACAACTTGGAATGGATTATTTGAGGCATGACCGAAGGCCATAAAAAAAAAGAAAAGAAAGAAATGTGAGTTAAACATTAAAAAGCATAGTAAGATTAAAACAAAGTTGTTTTCTGGTATAGAACAGCAGATACAAAAAGTTGTACGAGTACCTAGAAGATACACCCGTGTCATAATATTTCTTTTTTTTTTTCCTTTTTAGTTTTTTTTTGCAGTAGTGCAATGCCAAGAGATTTCCATATACACTTTGTCCGTAGTCCATGCAGAGTTAACTTCTCCACATCGTTTCCATGCCAATGGTGTTGTCGAGTGACTACCAGCTGACAGGTCTCCAATGTCGCCACGCGTCGAGGGGGGCTGAGCCGTCATGACGGGGAGGGTTCCAAGCTCTCCAGCCCCCTGGGCCACGACGGGTATCTGGTAGTATGAGCTCCCGTCACTCCAAAAACACGATGACGGCAAAAGAAAGGGACATGGGGACTCAAGAGCCTATGCAGTTTACATGCAGTTCCTTTGGACAGCAGGGGGAAGAGGACGAAGGGTGGGGTTGGGGGGGCTATTAAGATTTTACAGATAAATTACACAAAGAAAAAAAAGGCAAATTATTTATAAGAAAAATCTGTACAAGGCCTTCACTTCGCCGTCATCATTTGTACGAACTCTGAAAGGGAGGAGAGAACAAGCAGAGGTCAGCATGATCTCCCACAATCTCAAACGGGCCACCGTGATTTGAAAAACCCCCCATCAGAAACCTCTACCAACCTTCGTAGTTAACCTGGCCGTCTCCATCGATATCTGCTTCTCTGATCATCTCATCCACCTCCTCGTCTGTCAGCTTCTCCCCGAGGTTTGTCATCACGTGACGCAGCTCAGCAGCGCTGATGTAACCGTTGCCGTCCTGCAGAGGACCCGTGAGGGCGTTAGTGAGCGCCAAAATGAGCACACCTAAGACGGGACCGGTGGAAAGGGGGGGGGGGGGGGGGGGGGGGCAGTACCTTGTCAAAGACACGGAATGCTTCTCTGATCTCCTCCTCGCTGTCCGTGTCCTTCATCTTCCTGGCCATCATGGTCAGGAACTCGGGGAAGTCTATCGTTCCGTTGCCTGCAGGGAGGGGAGGGGCAGAGGTTAGAAGAGCCTGTACGTTGACCCATCTTCTAGACACAACATCATGAAGCCCTGCTCACCGTCGGCGTCCACCTCGTTGATCATGTCCTGCAGCTCGGCCTCTGTGGGGTTCTGACCCAGCGAGCGCATGACGGTGCCCAGCTCTTTGGTGGTGATGGTTCCATCGCCGTCCTTGTCAAAGAGCGAGAACGCCTCTTTGAACTCTGCAGAGAAGATGCGGGAGAGTCAACTTACTCTAGGGAGGTTTGAATGAGTCACTTGAAACCTTTTGAGGACCAAACAAAACAACGCCCGTTGAGTCTAATCAACATCAGTATAAGCACCACAGAACTAGACTATAGAGGAGCCATGAGGATGGAATAACAAAGTCCTGCAACCGAATCAGAATGCTCCCATCCCAAGTGGCATTCACATCAAGCTAACAGCCCCCGATGCATTAGAAACTCATGACCCCAATGCTGTTAAATCACCCATGTTCCTGTGACAAACCCATCTGTAGTGACAAGTCAGCCCACATTTAATAAGTGCTCTGTTTTTTGTATAAACAAGGATAGAATCTGTGGACAGTAAATGGGACAGAGGAAAAGTCAGACAGCAGAATGAATGACAAGCTGTTGTGTGAGTAGGTGGCCAGGGGCCCTTGAGTGAAATGATGGACCCATCTGCAATGAGTAGTGGCATGCAGCAGCTTGTCCACATCAGGAGAGCCCCAACAAGGCCTCCAGTTGGGCCTGGGTCATTAGCCATGCAAGGGAACTTCCCTTCATTAAAAGAAAGGGGGCTGCCTGGTAAATTATACACTGCCCAAGTCAGGAAATCAATTTTGCTAGTCAAGAACCCATAACCAAAATGACCATAGTGAAAGTGTCTTTACTCACAACAACTATGGGAAGTGACCGCTACACTTATGGGGAAACATTGCCTCAAGGGTGGAGTGGAAATGTGACTGTTGGTCGCAACAAACCCTCTCAGAGTTGCTTGTTGTCAGCAAACAGTGACTCCTAAGGAACTTACAAACTGCCACTTAGTCTAGGTAGCAGTCAGCAATTTGAAAGCTGAAGACCAACTGTCAACTAGACCCAAATTGAAACTGTTGGCAGCAACTCAATCACATAAAATTGAAAATTGCATGCCCTCATTAACTTTTGAAGTGATCCGCAAATATTTTACTACAACCTGTACCCAAAATGCCCAACTGACATTTGGCACCCATCTTTAGAATAAAGGCCAAATAAATCAATTCAGAGCTACAATTAGACTTTGCTAATGAACACATTTTACCACAAGGCCAGACCCTGGGCAAAGGGTGCACCAGGCCAGGCTGTCAGGAAACCAAGTTATTCAAAAGACTAATAGAACCTCACTAGATGATTCGATCATAAAAATGCAAAGCGTTTCCATGAGGGAGTCCTTTAGTGTTAGAACAGGCAGGTAACGCCCTGGCCATTCGTCCCCGTTTTATGGCCAGAGGCTGTCCCAATGGAAGCCTTAAAAGGCGAAAATATAAATCCAATGCGAGAGGGGTGCGGGATCCATAAGGCCGCCACGTGCCAGCGTAGGAGGCTGAGAAGCTCTATGCAACGATGTCTTACCGGCAATCTGCTCCTCTGTCAACTGATCAGCCTGGGGGAGAGGGAGAGAAGGGGTTAGGGTTGATAATTACTTGCAGTATATTGTTCAGCCTTTTACAAAACCGTTTCAGCTAGTTATTTACAAGCAATCGGGTTATCCACATGCAAAGCTGGGCAGCTGTTTAACGGACTTTTCAGTAGGTTTGCCATCAATACATCTTTAGAGCCTTTTAATTGATACTTATGCGGTCTGCTGTCTTACTACAGTTGGTCAACGTTTGTGTCGCAATGAACGTCAGGGCCTCCTAAGTATAGCTTTACAGTCTGTCATCTTCCCCGTATGCAAGATTGTCAAGAACATTTACCTAACCATCTTATTTGAAATCACCGAGGAATGTCACGTCGGACCCAAAGTCATAACAATGAGCTAGCAAGCGTTAGTTAACCGTGAATTTGGCGGTAAACGAATGCAAGCTACCTACTCGGCAATGAGGTAGCAACGAAAACGGCAACTTCAATCTGTTTGAGAGCAGCCTACAGTACCAGTTGACTTCCGTAGTATTCCGAGTACAATTTACTGCAGTTTTGTTCAGTAGCTAGCCAACCATCTGGCGTCTGAGTTTGTACGTTAATGGCACAGCAGTTTCCAACCAATCTCAAAGCTAGTAATAATACCTAGACTGGATTGGAAAGTTACTATAGTCTTGATAGTAATATGGCGTGGCTGTATGGCATCACGGCAGACACAACCATGCAACTTAGAGACAACAGTGAATATACCTAGCTAGATCTTGTAGATTGCGAGCTACAGTACACAGCACATGACCGTTCCCAACCGCGTACAGCTCGGTAGCATTACAAGGTGTGGTCTGATTTGTAAAAATTCGCTAATACAGTAGTGTGCACAATCTTTACGGTTTGTGTTGCTAGGATTCCGCGCCCGCGTAGTGCCAGGGGAGCTCATTTTAGCATGGCTAAAGTACTATGTCAGCTTACTGGCTTAGTCAAGTTTACAGTTCCCTAGTACAAACTGTCTCGTTGCAAAAAGATGATATCTCTAATATCAGGTGTAGATGAATCACTCACCATTTCGATGAAAATGTAGCAACGGGATTACGATCGACACTCCGAAAGACACACACTGTGACAGAACTATAACCCCAAATGGCAACTGGCTGAATGCACCGACCAAGTACTTGACGCGCCTTTAACGGCTGCACTATAACTCCTCCTCCGTGTGTTATCCCTCCGCCAACTTCCTTTTCCCTCAATTAAAATAATAGTCAAAAACGATATATTATGAATAAAGGGTACATGTTATAGCATACTAAATTAATAAACAGTTACAATGTTTCCTACAAATTAGTGTTAATTTCAAATTCAAATCAAAAACTGCACGTAGCAGGAGAACTAGATAACTGCGGATATATAATTTCTGCTAGTGTGCGATAGGTCTTGCGCGGCACAAGACGTAGTTGGGTGAAATAGCTGTCTCTGATTGGTGTGTTTGTACCTGCAATGCGTCACTCCCTTGGTCTGCGCTGCCGTTGCACTCTATTCCATAGAAATCGGAATTGCCCACTGGCATTGGACAAGAGTTCCTGTTCTAATGTGTTCTGTGGACATTTGGCATAGTCTTTTTGGATACAAAATAAAATTACTTCGATAGCCACCCAGTAGCAATGGGCATGCATATATATACGACATCAATAATTGTATTTGATCAAATCTACTATTACATATAATGAGCTCCATTTTCATGTAGCACATGCTCCCTTTTTTGTTAACAATTACACAAAAAGGCATAATAAGAAAGACCCTGAACAAATTCTTCTATCGTTTTATGCGATACACGCAATTGAAGTATTTATGTGACACACACACAAATTATTTGGTCTGGCAAAATACACAATAGTGGGGAGATGTTTGTGTGTTCAGTAGACGTGACCGGGTCGGCAGCACCAATGCTGTCAGATGACGGTAGATTCTCAGGTCTAATTGCAGCGGTGGTGTGGATGGGAGTATCTGATAACCCGATTTCTTATGCTCGACTGCTCTCCTGTCCCCCCCATTGGCCACCTGTCTATGGCCCTGTCCCATACAAGACACAAGGATAGTATGGAAACTGTTAGAGTGAGGAGGAGGCAAAAAGCACAGAGAAAGAAACGGAATGTCATGACTTTTCAGTTTTAGTGTCTCTTTATCAGGTGTCAGAAGTTCTGTGTAGTATTCTAAAAAACTTAGCATGATATTATTGACAAATAAAAGTGAGTATTTTCTATTTGGTTGTTTTCTGTAACACACATGTATGATGATGCCAAAAAGTAGTGAGACAAACCCTATATCATATTTCAACAACACCATACAGAAAACACCAAATAAAGGTTGTATTTTAAGTTGTGTTCTGGTTACAGAGCCTTGATTGTGGAAGTGTTGTGTGATCTTGTGAGCAGCTCAGTTTCACTCTGGCTTTCCCATCTAATCTCAAACACACTGGAGTCTATTCACTAAAATCTGTTTTTCAGCAACAGGATTTTATTCACTCTGCAGATTATGTAACACTGGAGGAGACGCACAAAAACCTAAACCTGTCACAAGAGCGAGATAAGCTGCTGTGTATGAGCGAATGTAGGATGGCGTAATTGCTTTTGTGTTTGTATGGAGTGTATGTAGATGGCACTACAACAACAAAAAAGTGCAATACTGCACTACAGTAAACATGGCATCGCATTATCAAGTACCTTGTGGAATGCTCTGGAGTTCAAATTGAATCCCACTTGTGGGTACATCCAATTCAATTTTTGTGATGCACTCATTCAATTGCAGCATCAGCAAGATGGTTGATGACATGACCTTGGATGCTCTCCAGGTCTCAGGGGACTTGTTCCAGGTCAAAGGTGAATGTAGGTTAGAGGTTAATATAGATAGGTCTGACTGGAACCCTAGAAAAAAGGCTGTCATAGTCTATAAAACCTGAAACCAATCTCCAAGATGGAAGTCTAGAGGGATTTGCCCCCAGCATGTCAAACTAGATTTTGATCAATGATATGTTACATGTACTCTTTCATGATTGAATGTCCTTGTCTAAGTGTTGCATTCATTGTTTGAGTGTATGTTTTATCTGAGCATGTTCAATGCACACACTTTCTTTAAGTTGATTTGTTTTAGCCCCACTTCTGAATGGTACTACACATGTTAATATGTCGCTGCCCCAGAGAATGACAGAATGACAAATTTTTGCGCCCTCTCATCTCAGAATGTTCTCTGATCTTTCTACCTTCACTTCGTGTCACGGAGAGCCAAAGGTCAGGCTCAGGAGAGGCTGGGCCACAAGCAGACTAAATGTATGTTGTGGTTTTTAAGTAAAGCTTGTAGCAGAAAATGAGGAACTACTTGACAAGTATAAGTGGCATGGAATGACTTCCCAGAGGTAAGAGCAGGTGACAAATATGAGAGGATGTTTACCTGTGTAACTGGAAGACATTGTCATCATTAATGCATGCGGCTTTGTAATGCACCTGGCGGCCTCACGCCAGACGAGAGGATCCTCTTTCATGGACGATGTGCTGTGTGTTTGGTATGGATGCGAATTAGTTTGAGAAAAAAAGGCTTTTAGTAGTGTGTGTGTGTTTGTGTGTTTGTGTGTGTGTGGTAGAAATGATGGGTGTAGTTTCATGATACAATGCAGTCAACATGTATTTTTTCTCTACATAAGGTGGCCAAAGGTCTACTCTAGTCAAAGTTAAGAATGAGCTTTGCACTCCCGGGGATTATGACTGGCAGCCTTTTATGGTTTTAGGAGGATGGGATAACAGCATTAACAGTGTAAGGTCCACCAACTGGCTGAAACCAATCACCTTGGCATCTCTACCTGTAACTGAACATTGGTTATGTTTATCAAAATTACATCACTCCAATGATTAATGGCTTCCAATCGGATCAGAGGATTTACATGGCCAGTATTCCCAAGCTATTTCAATCATGTTATAATGAAATGGATATACTGTGAGCAGGCTTGGTTGTTTCAATCCTGTCTCTCTCTGTTTGCCTCTGCCTGCCTCCTGCCTGCCTCCTGCCTGTGTGTATCTTTGTAGCCGGACTCATCAGTTCTTTTATCGGAGGGGGATCAGAAGGACTCCGGCACTTACTATCTGTCAAATAGAATCCCTGCTGTTGATCTTAGCACTCTCCTGGCCTCTCTCTCTCTTTCTTCCCCTCCCTCCCTCCCTCCCTCCCTCCCTCCCTCCCTCCCTCCCTCCCTCCCTCCCTCCCTCCCTCCCTCCCTCCCTCCCTCCCTCCCTCCCTCCCTCCCTCCCTCCCTCCCTCCCTCCCTCCCTCCCTCCCTCCCTCCCTCCCTCCCTCCCTCCCTCCCTCGTTCTCTGGCTTGCCTCCAGGTGTCTGCTGCAGTCAGTGTGGAACTCTAGTTCAAACACTGCAGCCCTCAGCACCACAGGAAGCCCTGCCTAAGAGAAGCTTCCAGAAGAATGACACCAAAGCTTTCTCGTCATTTTTCTCATCTCCCATTCATCCCTTTGTTGTCACATTCAATTTCATGAATTCCGTTTACGAGGTCTGCTCTGTGTATCGGTATTTCTGCTGCAGGTGTCAGAAGTGTTGCTTGCTGAGTCATTTCTCCACCACCTTGACAACTGTCCTAAGAAGGCTCAGTGTAACTGTAGCATTACAACAACATCTTTCTCTTGCCATGTTTATCATTTTCTACAGGATGAAAATAATCAAAAGTGAGGCACTGCAGAGGTAACCCATGCATGTTCGTGTGTATGTGTGTGTGTGCTATCCACAACCAGGAAGTAGGTTTCAGAGAGGGTGCATTGCAGTTTCCTGCCCTTGACCCTGCCTGGAGTGTGGTCCTTGCTCTCTGCAGTGCTGGGGACCTGCAAGGCTGCGCTGCACCCAGATGATCTCATCTTGCAGGGAGCACCGGTACAACTCTGCATCCTGTGGCTACTCTGGGATGAGGGCTGCAGAGCAGGTGTCTGCTGTGCGCTGTACCGCTTAACCCACTCACAGTCTGATTGATCATAGCTTGAAACTAGCATAAATGACTCCCTGCTGACACTCAGTGGCTAAATAGGGTATCACAGCACCTGGTGAAATAACATGATGAAGTACCCAAAATGCTACTATCTGACTAATAGCTTTACGTATGGCACAGTAACCATATGTCCACATCATACCATGAATTCAAACATAAATAGAAGACATTGTTCTCCTCTATTGAAGTGGTTAATATAATCATCTTTTAGTGTTACGTTTATGGATTGCATTTACAAAATGGTGACTTTACTCTTTATAATACAATGTGCTTCACAAATGCAGTTCAATACATTTTTTGAACATCCTTGTAAATCATTATATACTAACATCATTATTATGGTTCTAGGATATATATCCCTGGTGAATGACTGATGATTAGGTGACTATAAGGAGGAGCACAGACTCTGTCAGTAGTTAACATTGCTGTAGTGATTTACTTTTCATTTACTTTTCATAGTTTTTGCACCGTCAGAATGATGGAGCACATTTGACATTACCGGTCCCTCATATTAAATAGTTAGATAGTTACAGTTAAATGTATATAATATATACTGTATAGCATCATCCAACAGTGACCAACTACACAGGCAAACTTCTTCTCCAATTTTTTAAATATATATTTTAATTATTATAAAAACATTATTCAATTTAAAATAATAAGTTCTATAAGTGTGTGCATGTGTGCATTCTTACATGCCTGTGCACATTTCCATGTGTGTATGCACATTTGTGTGTGTTCAAAGACTCTGTTCCCTCTTTGTGTTATCGGCGGCGATAGTGTTTCTGGAATGCGAGGTTGTCTATGATGCGTGGGCTGCAGTGGCTGTTGTAGTGCAGCGCTGGATCGTTGTAGTTGAACGGAGGAGGGTTGAACTGCTCCTGGGCATAATTGAGAGGCAACAAGTGGGGAATCCTGGGTAGAAACAACAGCACACCAATCAGAGACATACAACAAGAGAGATTTAACACAATAAAACAACATTCAATAGGTGGACACTGAAACATGCTATTATGTCATACAGGATATAATCCAAACACATCTAAAGTATATACTGGGCATTGCGTTAAACCGTATCCTTAAGGCAACTGATATTGTAAAATCCTTTCATTCAGAGAGCCTAATCCCATGGTATTCTCTCCATAGGGTGAACATTAAGGGGGTCGGGGATAAGGGGGATTAAGATTCCCTGGATGACTAACACCTGGTCCCGATGCTGTACATCTGCAGCCTATAGAGACCCACTGGGGCCCACACACAAGCACATACACTTACGAGCACACACACTCATGCGTACACACATGCCAGATGGACTTCTGTTTAGCAGCAGAGGTCACTCATTGGTTACGTCATAAATCCCATTTGACGTGGGGGGTGAACATGTACCGTTTCCTGTTGTTAGTCATTAGGTCCCATTCTCAAGCTCTAGTCGGCAGACAGTAGGAGTTTAGAACCTACATCCTTCCGGTCCATCTGCAGTGCATGACTGTTAATGCAGTTTGTGCATGAATGAGCTGGTACTCACTCTCCAGTGATGGTCTTCTTGCGGGAACAGCAGAAGCAGGCCAGGGCTGCCAGGAGGAGGAGGAGGAGCAGTGGGATGCCAATGCCCAGGACCAGGCCCAGGATTAGGGGCTTCTTATCTTCTGCTCGCAGGGCCTCAGGGACTCCACTACTGTTACCACCACCCTTGTCTGGATTAAAAAACACACACACACACACATCCAAATATCAAGCCTTCTCTGTGTGGATGTGGATGTGTGCGTGTGGACGTGTACTGTTCGCGTTGAGACGGACCAAAAACGCAAGTCTTATCCACGTCGGTGGTTCCGTTGCACAGGCACCTGTACCCTCCGTAGGTGTTGGCACAGAGAGCAGGGAGCTCGCACACTGCCTCCTGCGCCTTGCACTCATCCAGGTCTGGGAGAGACAGACGACATGGAGAGAGAGAAACCATGCCAGTAGGACAGTGAGGACACTACCATCTTCACACCGTACTTAAAGCATGCTTCGACCCATGTAACCCACAGGGGTAATTATTGTACATAGACATCCCAATATCATTATTTTATTTTATTTTTTACACTTTTACATTTAGTCATTTTGCAGACGCTCGTATACAGAGCCACTTACAGTAAGTACAGGGACATCCCCCTCGAGGCAAGTAGGGTGAAGCGCCTTGCCCAAGGACACAACATCAATTTGCACGGCCAGAACCGAACTGGCAACCTTCCGATTACTAGCCCGGTTCCCTAACCGCTCAGCCATCTGACTCCCACTTCCTGTGATTTTAGTCTTCTATACTGGGTGTATAGTTGTGTGAGGCTGTCATCTATACTGTGTGTATGGTTGTGTGAGGTTGTGCGTTGACTGTAGGTGTCTACCTCCAACGTCTGCTGTTCTGATGTCATAGTAGCTACTGACGCGAGTCAGGTAGTCTCTGATGTACCAGTGTGGTGTGTCGCTGGACACGTTGATCCTGAACTCATTCAGACCATCCACCGACCCTGGCCCCGGAGCCTTCATACTGGCGTTGTAGAACTTGTTCTGGAAGCCCATGGCCAGTATCTTCTCCAACTGCAGAGTGGGTCAGACATGAATCAGTCTGACAGTGATTAAAAGGAGGGGCACAAGCTCCCCATTTTAGAGGGCACACACGCTCTCTCTCACCTGGTTGAGTCCATCTGCTCCTGCCCTCTGGGTCTTCCAGCCCATGGACACGGTGAAGACATTAAACCCTGTCCACGACAACATCAACGACAAGGTCAGCATGACCGCGCAGAGTGGCAGCAGCAGAGCAGCCGTGTCATTTGTGGCCATGCTGAGAGCACTGCAGGGCCAACATGGACCCACTCACCTGGCGGATTAGCAGAGTCGCCTGAAATGATAGAAAAAATATTGAATATAATATGTGTTTATTCGTCATGGTCCCCCCCAAAATTCAACTACACCTCAAATAATGAATCCGGAATGTGCATGTACAGTACCAGTCAAAGGTTTGGACACACCTTCCCATTCCATGTGTCCAAACCTTTCACTGGTACTGTACGTATGTGTTTAGTGTGTCTGTGACACAGCGAGGGCTAGACTAGCCCAGGTGACAGTGCAGTGTATTTACCACATCTGTCTGATTCCGGGGTGCTCTGGTAGCGGCAGGAGCAGCGTACTGACCCGACCGTGTTCACACACTCATACTTGGCGCTGGGGCAGGCCGAGGGGTCCAAGCACTCATCAATGTCTACGGTCAACAAGAGGTTAGTCGCCGTGATTGAGACCTTCTATACAGTTGTGGTGTGGTTCATACATGTTGACGTGTTCAGAAGAGTGCGTGGCTGTCGTTCCGGTTGTGGTGTTTTGTACCTGTACAGTTGAGTCCGTTCCCTGTGTAGCCTGGCTTACACTTGCAGCTGTAGCTGTACCCTTTGCTGGTGCAGTCGGCCATCTTGTGGCAGGGGAAGGGGAAAGGCGGGAGGCAGAAGTCTGGGAAGGTGAAATAAAAGCATTCAAGAATGACAATGTCAACAAATCCCTAAGATCCTCAGTAGTCCTAATTCCACCAAGAGTTTGACTTCACTGTGTGATTTTAAAACTAATAGGTAATTTATCATTTCAAAATCCATACAGCAAGCAAAACCCTTTCACCCAAAGCCCGTTCACCCAAAACCCATTCACCCAAAGGCCGTTCACCCCAAGCCTGTTCACCCAAAACCCATTCACCCAAAACTCATTCACCCAAAGCCCGTTCATCCAAAGCGCAAAACTCACTGACCGTTCACAAAGCATTTGTATCCTTGTTTGTCTTGGTAGACAGAGGGAGGGGGGCATTCTCCACAGGTGAACTGCTCAGGCCCAGGCTGGGACAGGCACTCCACCCCGGGGAAACAGGGATTTCCTCGACACACATCCACAAGATCCCCACAGAACTTTCCACTGAAGCCCTTAGGGCACAGACACCCCACAACCTAGGATCCCACAACACAAAGATGTTTACTGCACTAGTAGTTGCAGAATATGATTGATGTGCATATAGACAAAAATCATAATAAACAAAAATTGGATATACAAAATGTTATTATGGGGCTGTTGTGACATTCTCTGCCTGTTTTTACTGTTATGACAGTGTTGGACTATTATGGACTGTTGTTTTGGACTGTCGTTTTCACCTGGAATTTCCCCAACAGATGGTTCTCTGTGATGCTAATGTACTCGCAGGTGCCTCCGTTGAGGCAGTTGCACACCTGCAGGATGGGGGCAAAGTAGGAGCTGAACACGCCGTCACTGACCCGGATGGTGAGGACCACGGGCTGGATGTTGAGGGGAGTCCAGGTGAGGTAGCCGTCACCTGCAGCACAGGGCGCAGGGGAAGAGGTCATCTATGAAGAGATGGTTGACTACGCTGTGTTAGAATGTAAGGAGGACAGAGAGCGAGGGGGAGAGGGGTGAGAGACCATGGGCTTGAATGCACACGTTTGTGTATGTGCGTGTGCGTCTCACCCGTCCCTATAGAGGCTTGGGGTGGTCTGGGGAAGAGCAGGGAGAAGGACACAGGGTCTCTGTTGGCATCTTGAGCGACTATCTGCATGTTGACAGTGGAGTTGACTTTGCAGCGGATCACGGTGGGCTCTGTCACAATGGGTGGCATGTTCCCTGTACACACCACAGAACACAGACACGTCACAAACATATCATAACGACAGCACATTTTATTGTTCAACACATCCAAATATATAATACTCGAGTGCCATTGCCTGTGATGCCAATGAACCTTTCTTCTGCTCATGTAAGAGGCGGTTTTGCTCACCAAACACACGAGCCAGGTTGTGGTACTGCTGCTCAGCCTGCAGGCTCTCCAGTCCCAGGTTTGGGCTGTCCGATGCCAGGGTGTCGTGGACACACTGCATGCTGCCCTGGCAACTCCTCCGCAGCTCCTCCAGCAGGGCAGGGCTCACTGCCAGCACCTGCTTTATGGAGGCTGGCAGGAAGGGGACCAGGGGAGGGATGGAGAACAGCAGGCTCTCTGGAACGGGGACCACCCCTGAGGAAACACGAGGGGAAGGGAAAGAGATTGAACCGGGGATACCAGGGAACCAGGGATAGAAGAATCAGAAACATTCATCCTGTTCATTGAGAAGACGTTTTTTTCTCCAGTTTTTCTCTATACAAAAGGCCTTTGTTTGAGGCTCTATTTGTTGGAGGTTTTTCTGTGATCAGGCAGTAAGTGCTGTAACAGGTCACTCACAGGACATCCCAAACACGCGCAGGTTTGCCTCCGAAGGGGGGTTGCTGTCAGGGGACGGCAGGAGCCTCCCGTTGGACATGAGGAAGTCGTCCGTGCGGTTGGAGCTCCACAGGCCCATCAGGCCCACCGTGCGGTTATAGAAGGTCTGGGGAACCTCCACCAGGGCGGACAGCTGTCCCCCCACCCCCAGCCACACCGCCACATGCAGACCCCCCGCATACACCGCAGCGCAGCGACGGACCGAGATGCATCGCACGGCGAAGCCCTCCTTGCCCGTGTGGACTACACCTGTACAGACAGTAGGGGGCGCTGTTAGGGCATGCATTCGGGAGAAGTAAACCATTGTCATGTATATATTGTGATCTGAGATTTAAATGATGTTAATGATGATATCATGCTAAGAAAATAATTATAGCTGCTTATGGCAGAGTGATACAATCCAGTTTTGTGTCAAGGCAAGGAGCCTGGATGTCATGTTTTTTTTCTTACCAATAGAGACGGGGACTTCCGCATCATCCACCAGGACCATCAGCCCATCTCCTGACTGTGCAACCCTCCACTCAACCTGAACATACACACATGCACACACACATACACACGGTCAGGAGGGGAATGAGACATTTTTGGAAATAAAATATTTAACAGACACACAGTTCTGCCCCCCCCCCCCCCCCCCCCCCCTGCACACACACACAATCACACACACAAACCTTTCCGATGCCCTGGTGAAAGGCAGCCAAGCGCACAAGTGCGGGGACCTGCCTGGCTGGTCCCTGGGTGTACAGCAGACCTGTCTCCCCCTGCAGGGTGAAGATGTTGGAGCCCTTGCTGGAGGAGATTCGTGTCAAAACAAACTCCCCCAGGGCCTTGAAGGAGTACTCTGTCCCGTCGAAGGTGATGAAGTGGAGGGTACCGTACACCATGCCTGCAGGGTCAACACATACAGGATGAGGGATGTCCAAAGTCAGATTCACGCAGAACACACTACACTGAATGCCATGCACTATTTGTATGTATACAGGCACAGAATATGAATTGTAAGACTTGAGTTGTAGGACTATTTCAAGTAACAAGGTGTCCTGTGTATTGAATAGGCTAAAACATGGTTAGGGTTGTAGGTTAGGGTTACTATATAGAGAGTTTTATAAATAGTCCCAAGGGTCATTTAGCGTAAGTCTCTTCGAGGTCATGTTTTGAAAGTTCTCACCCATGCCCTGTGTTGCCTTCTTAGCTAGGATGCTGCGGTCGGGGCTGAGCCAGCCGTAACCCTGGCAACGTTCCAGGGGTCTCTTGGCGAGGTAGAGGTGACAGAGGGGGGACTGGATGCAACACCACTGGAACGGAAGCAGGTCTTCATCTGCAAAAACAACAGAACACCTAGTCTGTGTTCTAGTCTGATCAGGGAACAGATGCACCCTCCGGAATGTGACAATAAATGACACAGCAATGCCCTCAGGGAGAGCAAATATTGTGGCTCCATTACCTATGTGTGTCTGCGGAGAGGCCCCGGCAAAGTATCTCTCGCTGTACCCGCCCTTCAGGGGCCCCTGGAGGTCGTAAACACACCTCTTCCCGGAGCCGTACCGGTTGGACAGGACAGACTGGAACACTTGGCCCCCAACGCCCCCCCAGCGCAGCTCTCGGAGCTGCTTCACCTGGGAAGTCAGCTGATCAGGCAGCGTCTCCGGCCCGAACGCCAGGTCCTCCTGAGCCTGCGAGCGGGTACACGGGCAGGCCGATACCCCCGCGCTCCACAGGGCCGGGTCGGGCTCCTTCAGAGCCCACAACTGGCACCTCAGCTTGGGGTCCGGGTTGTTCCCCTTGGGCCCCGTCAAGTCGTACACCAGCTGTCCCAGCTTGCCCACGTTGCCCATCACTGTCTGGGGTCTGTAGCGCCCCCCCGGGCCGAACAGGTTGTCTGGGGGGGACGGGACCTCGTTGCGGACAAGGTTCCCCCCGTCTGTGTAGCCAGTGAGAGCGCTTTGGACCAGCCGCTGTCCGGGACCCCACTGCATCTCCCCGAAACGCAGCAGAGCAAAGGAGCGCTCTCCATCCGTGGTCAGGATGCACTGAAAGGTGTTGGTCTGCAAAACGTCCACAAGGGGTCACCACAACGCACAAGGTGTCACCACAGAGACAAAAGGTTCTTCCTTTTTCACAGGAGGAAATAAGGATGCCGGTGTATTCTTCCTCTAAACACTTGAAGGACTCCCGTTACAGCTAACAAAAGCTGTTGAACTAGGACAGACACAAACAACACCATGCCCAGTTCTGGTCCACCCCTCCTTAACCTCATTTTCTAACAGTACACAAGACACGCAGGTGTCCTTGTTTTTTACCACAAGCCTTGAGTAGGACATTGCTGTCCTCTTGTGGGAGGGGAAGAGGAAGCCAGTGATCATCGCTGGAAGAAAAGAGACCAGATTGCGTGCTCTGGTCTGTGGACCAGAGCACGCAATCTACTAGAGCCCTCACCTCAGAATCATTGATCTTCTGGTAAGACACAGACATGACATGATCCCAGGTGATCTTTAGGATCCAGGCAGGTTTGAAGGCAGGTCTGTTTCTCTGCTCCTCAAACCGGCTCACGTCTTCCGCCGTGCGGTTGAAAACGATCTGGGAGTAGATGTCTGACATATTCAGTTTGCTGTAGTCCTGAGGCAAAGACAGACAAAAATGGAGGAATAGGTTAATACCCAAATAAAAATAGCCGATGTCATAGATAATATCCCTCCACCCTGCCCTCTCCCTGACCCCTCACCTGGTAGAGCAGCTGGCCTTTGCCTAGAGTAAGGTCAACATCGTCCCAGAATACCGCTAGCATGGAGCGACTCTCGTTGCCACGAAATCCCCCAGGGAAGGGGACGGGTAGAAGGAGCTGCTCGTTCTCGGAGGCCATTTGGAACTGGATGAGTCCATTATCTGAGAACTGACCATCAGAGAGAGAGAGAGAGAGAGAGCGAGAGAGAGAGAGAGAGAGAGAGAGAGAGAGAGAGAGAGAGAGAGACAGTCAGAGAGAGCAAGAGAAAAAATGAATGAGATAGGATTTCATTCATTCTCATTTCATGACATTGCCCATTGTTCTTTATAATTAGTATATACTGTATATATGTAGTGTATATATTGGGTCCTGCTGGTGGACACTTACAAAGACCCTGTCATACAGCTTGCCCATGAAAGGGAAGCCAATAGGCGGGGTGATGTAGGGAGAGTTCCCATCTGCTATGGCGACCTTCACTCCCCAGTCTCCCACCACTGGTCCAAACGGGTAAAGATCACTCTCTGTGGACAGAACAAACATTCAGTCACACAGCAGTATTAGGTCACAGCAGAAGGCCTTAACAGCCATACATAGACCAAGATGCAAAACAAAAATGCTACTCTGTAGTGTACCAATGTGTAGAGTACAGTAGTGCATGAAGAAACAGTTCACTCACTCACTCAATACAGTTAGGGAAAGTTAGATATCAATAGCTGTCAGTGCTGTTCACTAATAGTTCACTCTGCGTGCCTATGCAAATTGCCGCTCTGGGACAAATAATGTGTTTGGAACTGAACTGAACTGAGGAGTGAAGGAGAAGCCCACCCTTCTTAGCCAGCTCCCTACAGACAGTGCTGTTAGAGGCACAGGAGCAGTTGAAGGAACCTGCCAGGTTCCTACACACGGTGTCACCAGGGCACGCCGATGGCGACACACACTCATCCCGGTCGACACACCCCATTCGCCCCTGCCCTCTGCCCACTGTGGCGACCCAGCTGCTGCCACACTGACACTGGTACCCTCCCACTGAGTTGGAGCAGGTGGCCTCGGGGTGGCAACCTCCGTTGTCCTGTTGGCACTCATCCAAGTCCACGCACAGAGGCCCGATGCCCACCAAGCCCGGGTTACACACACACACAAAGGACCCGGGGGTGTTGTGGCAGCGGGCTCGAGGGTGGCAGGGAGAGGTCAGGACGGAGCACTCGTCCACGTCCTCGCACCACGAGCCGTTGCCCGCGTGGCCCAGAGGGCAGTGACACGAGAAGGAGCCCGGGGTGTTCCAACAGCGTGCCAGGGGGTCACACACCGCCGTACTGTTCTCACACTCGTCAGTGTCCGCACACGCCCCGCCCTCCTCGTGGTACCCCCCTCGGCATGAGCAATGGTACGCTCCGGGCAGGTTAGTGCACACCTGGTCAGCACGGCAAGTGGTATTGTCCAGACACTCGTCTATGTCTCCGCAGCCCAGTCCCTTGGGGTGGTAGCCGGGCAAGCACGGGCACAGGAAGGAACCCAGCGTGTTGTTACACGTGGAGTGGTCGGGGCACGGGCTGTCACCGGGGGATACACACTCATTCACATCCTGGCACTGTGCTCCACTCAGCTCGAACCCCCTGTCACAGGGACAGCGGTACGAGCCGGGGAGGTTGACACAGGTGGAGTGAGGCTGACAGTGGGAGGAGTTAGCGGGCGTCCACGAGGAGTCGTCCAAGGAACACTCGTCCACATCCACACACTCTGTGTCGTTGCTCCAGAACCCGGGGTCACACACGCAGTAGAAGGAGCCGATGGAGTTGACACAGGTCCCGTTGGTGCAAAGGGGGCCCAGTGGAGACGTAGAGCACTCATTGATGTCCTCACACAGACCGTTCTGAGCAGAGAATCCCACCTTGCATGGACAGCGGTAGCTACCGTAGGTGTTGACACACATACTGTTCTGTGGGCAGCTGGAGTTGAACAGGCATTCATTCACATCCTCACATTCGTTGTTCCTGCTCCGGAATCCGTCCCAGCAGGCACAGATGAAGGAACCAGCCGTGTTCAGGCAGTCTGAAGTGTTGGGGCACTTGGCTGGGCTTACCGAACACTCATCTACGTCCAAACACAGGGAGTTGTCGGCATGGTAACCCCGGTCACAGGGACAGTGGTAGCTTCCTGGTATGTTGGTGCAGGTGCTGTTGTCAGGACAGGTAAAATTCCCCACCGCGCATTCGTCAAAGTCCTGGCAGTGGGTCCCGTTTCCGTGGTAACCGTCCCAGCAGTTGCAGTAGTAGGAGCCCTGGGTGTTGAGGCAGTCGGAGGACTCGGAGCATTGGGAAAGCCCTGTCACCAACGGGCTGCTCGCACACTCATCTGTGTCCCAGCAGACTGTCCCATTGCCATGGTAGCCGTCCTGACATTGACAGTAGTAGGAGCCATTGGAGGGGTGGCACACGGCGTTAGGGTGGCACGCACGGCTGGCATTGAAGCAAACCTCCTCGCTCACGCACACGCCTCCGTCATACGTCAGGCCGAGGATGCAGGTACAGGCGTAGGAGCCAGGACTGTTGTGGCACGTCATGTCCGCGGCACAGGAACCAGGCGACTGGCACTCATCGACATCCTCACAGACAAAGCCATTTCCTTGGTAGCCATTTTGGCACTGGCACAAGTAGGACCCGTTGGTGTTTTGACATTGGGCGAGCTGACTGCAGTTGTTGGGCAGGGTGGAGTTCAAGGCACACTCGTCCACATCCGTGCACATAAAGCCTGTGCCCTGAGTGCCCGGTGGGCATGTGCAGTTGAAGGATCCTGGTGTGTTTAAGCAGCTGGCAACAGGGTGGCATCCTCCGTTTTTGTACTGGCATTCATCAATGTCTATAAGTCATCCAAAATGGCACAGTGTCAGGGAAACAGGCCCAAAGGATGGCTAAAACAAAACTCAGAAGACAGTCCACACAAGAAGCGGTACAACATTCCGGATGATGTGGATGTATGTGAATGGTAAAGGGAAGGTTCTCACCAGAGCAGTTCCTGCCATTGCCCGTGAAGCCACTTAGACAGAAGCAGAGGTGACCCCCCACTGTGTTGACACACTGGGCAAACTCACTGCACTCATCTTCTCCTGTCTCACATTCGTTCACGTCTGTGAGAAGGGAAAGAGGGATGAAGGGATGGAGCCAGAGAGAGAAAGGCAAATAATACAATGAATCCCTGTGTAGTCACAGGATCAAACAATGGGGTGTTGGAAAAATTGAAGATGTAACACATTTATCCTGTATAAGAATGATTCTGTGTTCAGAATTCCTTGTGTGTAGAGAGAGGCCTACCCCCAAATCTGAACTTTGGGTAACACTAGGCATATGTAAACAAGGTGACCTGGGCTGCCAACCCGCTCTTACTGGAGAGGCCATAAAAGATGTCTGGCCTTATCTGTGTTGGGTGAATCATGTGGTCAAGCTTACAGGGGTCAAGAGGCACACACACACTCAAACACGCATGCACACACGCGTGCCAGGTCTATGCAAGGAGCCACTGAAGAAGAGCCATGGGACATTTGCATGCCTTTGTCTTAACCAATGACTGTAAAGAGCAGGGCTGCTCAAATAACTAGCTAGCACAACATGCTAGCAGACAAACTTTGTAGCACAATGTCATGTGATATTTTTGTCTCCTTGTGGGCCTGGTGCAAGTAATAAAGCTTTCTTAAACTTGTTCACCCGACTGTGCGATGCTTGATAGATTAATATTTCTGACATGGGGTTTCCAAATCACGTGGATCTAACTCATATATAGGTCCTGCATCATATCAACATGAGATGATGAGAAATACCAGTATGAACATGAAGGATATAACTATCAAATGAGCTTGATAAGCATAGTTTAATGTGAAGCTAGCATTCCCGCTCAGTGAATCAACGCCAACAAGATCTTGTCATGAGTCATGGCTAACTTACCAACGCACATGGTGCCGTTCTGTTTGTAGCCCGGTTTGCAGACACAGGCGTAGGACCCTGGTGTATTCACACAGTCTGTATCATTCCGAGGGCACACTTTCTGCTGGCATTCGTCTATGTCCGAGCATGTAAGCCCATCCCCCTCGAAGCCCACGTCACACACACACTGATACCCGACGGGTGAGAGGTGGCACAGCCCATAAGGGTGGCATGCGGGAAAGCACATGGGGCTGGGTGACACACAGGTCCGGTTCCTTGCCACTGTCCCATTAAGACAGGAACAGACGTAGGCTCCAGGGGAGTTGACACACTCGGAGAAGGAGGGACAGGTGGCATTGGAGAGGTCACACTCGTTGACATCCTGGCACGAGAAGCCATCCCCCCTGAAACCCTGCTGGCACGTGCAGGAGAAGTCCCCCGGCACGTTGGCACAGATGGCCCTTCGGTGGCAAGAGCCCACGGCCGTGCACTCGTCCACATCCTCGCACTTGGTGCCGTTCCCGGTGAAGCCCAGCTTGCATGTGCACAAGTGGGAGCCGACGGTGTTCAGACAGGTGGCGTTGACGTGGCACGGCTTGCCCGCCCTGCACTCGTCCACATCTGTGCACTCCATGGTCGGCGTGGGCCGGGCAAAGCCAACCTTGCACTGGCACTGGTACGCCCCCTCCGTGTTGACGCACATCTCGTTCACGTTGCAGGGGTTCCGCATCTGCTCGCACTCGTTGACGTCTTGGCAGGTGGTTCGGTTGATCAAGGTGAAGCCTGCCGGACAGAGGCAGGAGAACGAGCCTCTGCTGTTAACGCAGGTGGCTCGGTTCCTGCAGCCGCCGTTGTCCACCAAACACTCGTTCACGTCGATGCACTGTAGCACCCCATCTCCACTGTAGCCCTGCAGGCAGCTGCAGTTGTACGTGCCAGGCAGGTTGACGCAGAGGGCATTGGAGTGGCACTGCTGCGCCAAGGAACACTCGTCCACGTCCACACAGTTGATGCCGTTGCCCGTGTACCCTGGGCGGCACTCGCAGGAGAAGGAGCCTGGGAAGTTGGCGCAGGTGGCGTACGGACTGCAGCGGCCGATGGCACACTCGTCCAGGTCGATGCACTTGGAGTCGTTGAAGATGTATCCCGTGCCACAGTCGCAGTAGTACGATCCGCCCGTGTTCACGCACTCTGCTGACGCCGGACAGATGACGGGCGAGAGGCACTCGTTGATGTCCGTGCATACCCTCCCATCTCCGAGGAAACCGCCTCGACACGAGCACTCGTAGCTGCCTAACAAGTTGATGCACACCGCGTTGGGGTGACAAACATTCTGTCCGTTACACTCATTAACATCAACGCAGGTCTGTCCGTTCCCTAGGAAACCAGGAGCACAGGTACACTGGTAGGAGCCAACAGTGTTCACACAGCTTGCAAACAGGCTGCAGATGTTGTCAGCACACTCGTCAATGTCCTGACACGTCTGTCCGTTGCTCTGGTAACCACTGCTGCAGATGCAGCGGTAGCTGCCCGGAAGGTTCCTACAGCCCCTGTAGCCAAACGAGGCTGAACACACCCCGGGAGTCTCCGAACACTCGTCTATGTCCAGACACAGGTAGTTCCCGTTGCCTTTGTAGCCGTTGTTGCAGGTGCACACGTAGGAGCCAGGGTTGTTGGCACAGGTGGCGTTCCAGTGGCATATGCCTCGCTGTGTGCACTCATTTATGTCGGTACACTGGAACCCGTTCCCCGTGAAGCCTCCTCTGCACTGGCAGTTGCGCCCGCCATCCCGGTTGGTGCAGAGGGCGTTGCTGTGGCAGCCCCCGTTGTCCGTCTGGCACTCGTCGACGTCCTGACACTGGACGCCGTCTCCGTAGTAGCCCTCCACGCAGACGCAGCTGTAGCTCCCCAGCGTGTTGTTGCAGCGGGCGTTGCTGTGGCAGCCGTGCAGGCCCGTCGCGCACTCGTTGATGTCCGTGCACCGCAGTCCGTCGCCGTTGTAGCCGATGCGGCACACGCACATGAAGGTGTTGTCCTTGGTCTGGTGGCAGTCTGCGTTGACGTGACAAGGGGAGCCACTCGACGCACATTCAAGGGGGTCCGCTACTGCAAGGAGAGAGTTGGTTATCAAACTGAGCTACTCGAATTAGAGCTAAAGAAGGTTGCCGTTTTGTTTTTTGGTCGACTCACATGCAGAGCCATGTCCCAGCACTGCACACAAACACCCCAGCCATAGCAGTGGTGACCTTTGAGAGAAGAAAAGTGCAAAAACACAGACACACACTTCTGTTAAGGATATGTTACAGTTAAGGCACAGTTACACTCACTGCATGGGAAAGTAGGTAAGTCTTCAAAGTCCTTCATATACAATCTCTAGGATCTACAATCTTCTCGTTTCCGTAACCCACTCCCATACTTAACAATGGCCAGGGGTTTACTGTTACAGTTACCTTAACATATACCTTATTGGGTCAGTTCCAATTTTAGGTCAGTTATGAACGACTGAGTTTGAACTAAATTCACTAATTAACAGTGGCCAGGGGTCTACTGTTACAGTTACCTTAACATGTACCTTATTGAGTCAGTTCCCATTTTCGGTCAGTTATGAATGACTGACTTTTAAAAAATAAATAAAAAATAAATAAGTAACAGTAAGAAATATGTATTATTAAAATTTGAATGTTAAAGTTGAACACAGCAATCCTTCACTATATGCTGTTTTGGATATGCCAAAGATGATCCAAAGATGATATGGTAAACAACAACTTTAATAAAAATTACCACATGCTGTGTTTTTTAGATACCCAATAGGTGACACATACTGTAGTGTACAAGTCCAGAGAGTTCCAATACAATACCACGGTAGAGAAAAATGATAACAGTAATCCTTGTTTTCTGATTGGGGCTCAGGGCCGTTGGCACAGGTCCCTCCTCAAATCCCTTTTTGTTTCTTCCAAGCTTTCTGCACACAAAATGTGTGCAACACAATGCACACATATATAAACTCCCCTTACTTAACCACTATACATCAGTTGAGGAACGTACATTTGATATCAGCTTTGCCAGGACATCAATAGTTAATGTGAGCGCATGCCCATTTTCTCTTATTAATTGGAGCAAAAACCGTTTTTTGAGCTTCATGTGATATTGTTGTTATTATGTTTGAGTAAATAAAATGATCGGTAGGCCTATTATTTAGAAACGTCTTTAGTTTCTGAATGTTTTTTTAGCCTACCTCAATTGTGATTTGCTGACACCTGGACTGTGTGAACGCTGCAGTGACTATTACGCGGTTTAGCAAGCACAGAAGAACGCATGGATATGGAATTCTGCGGGCATGCATCAGTTTGTGTTTTCGGTACAACTGTTTTGATTTTACAAGCATTGATTGGAATACTGCATTTATTTTTCCGGGATTATCAATCTAAATGAATGCACTGACTAATAAAGTAAATTGTTAAAACTTACATTTTAGATTTTACTGGGACACAGCAGATTTATATAAATATAAAAAGTATACAGGCCTTTATATGAATGACAACAAAATCTAAAATAAATAAATATATTAGCCCTACCCTACCCCTAGCTCAAAAAGAGTATTGGGACACCAGCAGCTCTCACGGGAATGCGCAAAACTAAGGGGAAGGGGTGAGGGGGAGTATTGGGATTCGGGTTCAGTCGCTCTGGAAATGTAAATGTAAACGTAAATGTTAATCCTACCTCCAGGCCAGTCCTAGCCATTGTCTATGTGTGTGGAGAGGTAGGGCTGTGCATGTGCAATAGCTGTGGGGGTTGGTGAATCATTGTGGTAGAGACCGTCTCCTTTAAATGCCATGGTCTCCCATGAGCCTTCTCTACCCTAGTGTGGTAACTGGAGGTGAACTCCTCTGTCTCTCTGACAACAATTGCTAACAGTTAGAGTTAATATTAAGATATCACCGTTAATCTTTGAGTAAAGTTGCAGCCATGACATCGGTTGTAAAAAAAAGAAACAAAAAAAGTCCATAGGGGGGTAATATTTTGGTACCTCACGATTAGATTCTTGCGGTCACAAATCTATTAAAAATCGATTCACGATTTTTTGCGATCTTTTATCATTTAAAAAATATATTTTAAAATAGAATAAAAGCTTTTTTACATTTGTGAATTTTGTTGTTGTTGTTGATTTCCCCCCACCCCTAATACAATGGCATTTAATTTGAAACCCTTTGTAATACCCGATCATATTCCATCATCGTGTGTAATGTAGGTTGTGATTGTATCCTGATTGTTAAGTCACATGGTCATGATTTAGATTAGACCTGAGCAGAGGAATGGATATCACATAGTCGTGTGTGAAAGTGCACTTAGAGAGCTTTAAAATACATCAGGCACTCCAATATTTAACCAAATATTTGTGAAAACAACATGAGTTTGATGGATACCAAACATATTCCACAAATGAGACTATTGAAGACTAAATGGGATGAAACTTGTAGAATGAAAGGGGATTTACAGTACACGTTTCTATTCTGTTTTTCCATCTTGAGGCTAATGTGTCAAAACAGTCCCCCACAGTCACTGTGTTCTTCATTTAAATAAAGTTTGATTGAAATGAAATGAAGAAGAAAGAAAAATGTCTAAATTAAATGATATCATAAAGAACTGACGTTGACGATAACACACTGTTCCACCGTGATAGAAGAACCATTATCTCGTAGTCAATCACAGTCCAGCATCTAGTCAACTTGAGACACTGGAGTGTGACCAAAAAGCAAATGAAAGGTAGTCAGATCTCATAAGTCACGTTTTTTATAAACTTACCGCATATTTCCCAGTCTTCTCAGAGGTCTAGGGGGCTTTCATTGGGGCTGGGGGTGAGGGTTCCCCACTGTGTCTGTCTCCCGATCCTTGTCTTCCTGCCTCGCTTTCTTGCTGTGTGAAGGTTCCAGCTGTCCTAAGCCAGGCAGTACCAGCTTCGCCGCCTGCTTCTCATCTGTCCTTGGGGACACTGGTCCACCAACCATACCTACAGTTTTGTGTCACCTTAAACCGCTGAGAAGGGGAACACCCATATATCTGTCTATTATGTATCTTCCTTTCGCACAATACCCGGACGATGTCCTGGGGACATGGTTTGTCTTTCTCAATGTTGAAAAAAGACAAGAGACTGATTCGTCTGTGTGTTGCAGCACTAGTACTTAGTCGACTAAAGGGTGATTCTACATACTGATTACTGTATGACTACTAAAAACAAACAAAAAACAAACAGCAAACAAAATAAACATACGTATGTATTTGTGGGGAAAGAACTATAAAACATAAGACATTTTAATAACCACTCTATCCTAACTTTCTCCGCAGGGTGTCTGGGCTCTCCCTTAGAGATAAGGTGAGAAGCTCGGACATCCTGGAGGGGCTCAGAGTAGAACCACTGCTCCTTTGCGTCGAGAGGGGCCAGTTGAGGTGGCTCGGGCATCTGATAAGGATGCCTCCTGGATGCCTCCCTGGTGAGGTGTTCTGGGCACGTCCCACTGGGAAGAGGCCCAGGGCAAGACCCAGGACACTCTGGAGGGACTATGTCTCTCGGCTGGCCAGGGAACGCCTCGGGGTCCCCCAGGAAGAGCTGGTGGAAGTGGCCAGGGAGAGGGAAGTCTGGGCCTTACTGCTTAGGTTGCTGCCCCTGCGACCCGACACCCGGAATAGTGGCAGATGATGGATGGATGGTTGGACTCTATCCTAACTCTACTGCACTAAGTGTACTTACAATGTTTTTCCTCAACCCATTTAATAATTATGGAAGTCAATTAATTAGATTTTGATGAACAGTCCAGATTTAGATCAACAAATCTAAATTAAAATCTGGATTGCCAGATCGTTATGGTTGCTCATTAGTAGTCAGTCATTATTAGGGTTCCTCCATTCTGACGGCCATCAGAAATGGTGACCTCTGTGGTAATGGCTCTATGATGACTCTAAATCAGAAAGAATAGCTCCAGATTAGTGCGAATTTATGAAATAACTACCCCCAAATCATATATATATGGTCATATAATATGTTATACATATTTCCCGCCATTTCCGGTTTGATCGAAAACCTTTGAAAGCCTACTCCTCCTACAATTTTTCTTTAATCTTCCCCAGAATTGGCACACATCATCGTCAGAGCAACCCCCACAGAAGTTATCCAAAGATTTTTGATTTTCAAAACCGTTTGTCCGGTACAGCCCATCAATAAACATTACTTTTCTAAACCTAATGGAATATATGAAATAATTCCATCTCATAGCTCAACCTCTTTATCTTGCTATTAATCCAGTTAAATCAGACTCTAACTATTGAATTACGATTCCTTGTATTTAGACTAACAAGCAGTGCAGTGACAAAGTAGAGGCTTTATAGTTAATAAATACATTGCAAACCGGCACTGATAAGACAGGTGACAGGAAGGACAATGATCTGTCTGGGCTGTCAGCCCCCTCCACAGGTGAAACAGGGTAGTGCATATCCAAACAATCCATGCTTTATGGCATATCATAAATATTATATTGTCCGGTAAACACCTATGTCTGAGATAATATAATATTTCATATGAGATAAGGGAGGTTTATTGACTCCAATTGGGTAATTAAATCAGTCTGCTACCTGTGACTTAAATGTAGGCCCTATGTCTCCATTTATGTCGTCTTTTTTAATTGATTGATAGTGTATCTTCTGGGGCTGTGGAGTATGTGGTTGTTCTACTTTTGCAATTGACAATGGTGGACCAAATGTAACCATAACACTAAATGGGAGGATGGCCCTTAGAGTCGACCCCTTAGATATCGGTAAACAAATTGATCTGACAGTTCATCTTATGGTTAGTTTTCCTCTGAGTAGTTGGTTCCAGATGTCATTCAGTGTAAGCCTTAAATGCCTTAGATAGCATTACAGTGTAGCTTATTACAATGTTAGCTTTTAAACGTATAGTTCACGGGGAGCTATTTATCATGTTATGTGATAGCTATACATTTTAGAATGAGCTGTGGAATTAACCGAATGGCACACGTAAACTGCATACCTTTGACTCACACTATCAGTCATTCTCTGTTTTGGGGTTTCGGTCGTGGTGTTTAAAAACAGTACGTTGTTGTTTGTTGCTTTTTAACACACCCCACCCTGAAGTCCAAATATGGCCATTGGCGGAAAAAAGGTGAGTCTGAGGAAATCGCTGCTCCCCTCCCCCATCACTTAAAGTAGAATGACGTAAGGACCCGATCTACCCGATCATATATAATTGGTAGACCTATTTGATTTGCTTTCAGTTTAGGAAAAACAGCAAACCCGTCAGATTCGAATTTGTCAATAATTAACATTTTAAGTAAGCAGCCTTAACAGAAGCAACCGTAGGCCTATTGCTCACCTATTCGTTGCACTGCTTGGTTAGTGAACGAGATCTCATTTGTGTTTCTCGAAACTGGTTGGACGAGACCGCACCTGAGGGAAGAAAAAGGACAGCGGTGGAACTCAGGTGTTCATTGTAATCGGTGCTTTGTGCTGAACGGACATAAAGCCAACGAGGATCATTTTATCGTTTATATTAAGGTTAACCCTACTTTTAACTATGAAGCTTTGGATTGCTGCTCTTCTCATTACTTTCGCAGTTGGAGCGTATGCGCAATGTGGTAAGTAAAAAAAAAAAAAAATGTTTAGAAAATATTTAATGTTCCCTAAGACACACTAGTTTCGATTGAAAAAGTAATGGGCCATGGTCTTTTCTACTTAAGGCCAATTTTTGCACTTTATTGATAGTTTGGCTTAGTGTTGGCAATTGGGGTATATTTTAGAGGGCTTAGCTCTAATTTGAGGAAGTCATATGCGTGCCACCGCCTTTAACTGCTAATGAAAAAAACACTACAAAATGGTTTTGAATCCATTATATTACCGTTTGTGTAATCCTGATTAATCAATTATCTGCCATACAACAACTGTCAGTTTTATTGTTCGGTAGGCACACTTCCTTGTTAGAAGAGCGGGAGTGGGGGTTGGGTATGGGAGAGGATTGGCTCCCAGTTGATCTCGGTATTTGGTGTAACCAACGCCCTGTTGAATACACCTGTTAGTCGCACCCCACTTCCGTCCTATGAAAGTCTCTTTGCGATTCAAGTACTGTAAGTATGTCTAACTGTACAATTTCACATTTATAGCCCCATGTGAGAGTCTAAAGTGGGCAACCTGTGATGGAACGCCATGCCAGTGCACCATTATGATCGGTAATGATGTGCCGCAACCTCTGACATGTGCCAAATGTAAGTATTGTCCTCTACTATGGCGCTACAGAGGTACCAAACAGAAGATAAACCTTAGCAATGTATATAGTGCCTACAGGTTAGTTGCTGTTGAACTGATTATTTATTTTTGTCTTGTTAGTGATTCCAAAGTGCTTCCTGATGAAGGCGGAGATGTACAGATCCAGGAAAGGCCTTTCCACCCGAACTGGAGGAAAGCCTGTTGAGACTGCCTTTGTGGATAATGATGGCATTTATGATCCAGAATGTGAGAATGATGGGAAGTTCAAGGCAAAGCAGTGCAATGGCACTGAGGAGTGTTGGTGTGTCAACAGTGCCGGTGTCCGCAGAAGTGACAAGGCAGACAAGGACATTAAGTGTGAGAAGCTGGTGGAGACCTAGTGAGTAGTGTACTTTCTCAGAACTTCATAAATCGATCTGTGGCTTTGGCCAGATGACATGTTAGAATTTTGCCCTCACTTAAACTTGTTATTCATTTCCTCAGTTGGATTCGTCTGGAGCTGAAGCACAAGGAAGTGACCACTAAAGTTGACAAAGACCAGCTAAAGAGGCATGTATTCCAGCAGTCAATAGTCAAAACCATACCCTTTTACATCTATGCCAGTTTGTTTGTAAATACCTGACATCTAATGACATATTTCCTGTGTAGTGCCATTGGCACAGCCATCGAGAAGCGCTATAAGTTTGATAAGAACCTTGTGGAGGCAATTGAGGTGAGTCAAATCCCAAAAGATGACCCATAATCTACCTCATATTCTGCATTGTTTATAGCATGGATGTTGTGTATACTAAAAACATTGTCTTTATTAGTACGACCCAGAGGCGCGCCTGATTGTGGTCGATGTGAAAAAGAAGATTGGAGAGCGCGGTACAGACATGTCTGGCTTGGCTTACTACATGGAGAAGGATGTACGTACAACGCAGCAGCCATCTTGCCGTGCGCAATGACCGTTTCACCATTTGGCCTCAAGTTGTGGAGGAGTGTGTTGACCATTTCTTTCCTACTTCCAGGTGAAGGTCTTGCCTCTGTTCAAGGATCAGGCCAAGTTTGAGCCAGTGGTGAATGGCCAGAAGCTGGAGATGGAGAACATCCTGGTGTACTATGTGGATGAGGAGGCCCCCACCTTCACCATGAAGAGGTTGACCGCGGGAGTCATTGCTGTCATCGTGGTGGTTATCTTGGCCGTGCTTGCCGGTCTGCTGGTCCTGGTGAGTGGAGTTGACTGGTTTTGAACCTGGGTCATTTTGTGTATAGACGGGGCTCATGACATGCATGTTTGTAGTTGTGTCCAGTGTTTTCTAAATGTGTTGTCATGATCCTGATGTGTGTTTTTTCCCTTGCCTCCAGTTCTTTGCCAGGAGACGGGAGCAGCAGAAGTACAGCAAGGCTCAGGTGAGTGTTCAGACACATGCACTTTATTCATGAATCCTTTTTTTCTGAATTGGTCACGGTTTGATGTGTAAACCAGTTTTGCTGACATTTACTGCTTTTTTGTTTCAGCCTCGGGAGATGGAGGCCATGTAGATGACTGCCTAACCAAGCTGTGCAAGCAGGATCTTTGCTGGAAAATGAAATTGATTTGCTTCTTGTATATTGCTTTTTGATGCTTGCTATTTGTATGGTGTACGCCATTTTTAAACTTGATACCGTTACCAACCAGCAGATTTATTTATAAATGGTTGATCCTGCGCATGTCTTTTAATGCCTAAAAGGACTTAAGAAATATCACTTACATTTTACTAGTCATCAACGAGATTGAGTTTTGGATTGTACAGTTTCTTTCATGTTGGATTATTTTTAATAAAAGGTGTTAAAATAAGCATGTCCTTATTTTTATTCAGTCACTTGTATTTGATCGAGTCACTTGATTGGTCCCTGATGGTAAGTTGCACAACCAATGGATGATTGCCCTTAGAAATGACAGATATTTTTGATTAGGGTTGTGTTGATGGAAAAGTACTGTGTCGAATCTGGGTGGGTGGGGTAACACAACTGTTGAACTATGCATGGTGTGATGAAGCCAAGATGACTGTGCTCGGTCAGCCAGTATGGAACACATTTGTTTCATACCATACAATATTTAACTTGCACTTCTGTTTGAAGGGATATATTTATACTTTTTCTTTTTCAAGCCTTAGTAAAACGTAGTATCCCATACATGTCTAGAAACGGGAAGCTCAGATTGTTGACCCATCAGCGTTGGATCGATACTTCTGATAACGTGTTTAACAATACTATGCACTCTAGGGAGTTTTATTTACTTTCCTCTAACACTTGAAGTTTGTCCCTCCCATAAGTCAAACTGTGTGGGAATGTTTATTTGTGAGTTACAAAGGTAAGTTTTTTTTTTTTTTTTTTTTTTTTTTTTTTTTGGTGCAACCTGTATGCTGATTACACCCAGTGGGTTTTTGTGAAGATGTCCTATTGTTCTGACCATAAGGGTTGGGTGTTCCACATGTTTGCTTTTCCAAATAACTTATCTTATGGCTATTTTCCATATCACTTACCTTATGGTTATGTTTCTCATTTCTAACACAAGAAGCAAATCAAGTATTTACGAACCAGTGTTTTCTGTCCAGTTGACAAACAATCTTTTGTTGGTACCATGACAACACCTGTTTGGAAGCAGAAACTTTCACAAGGCTGCTGAAACTCATGTCAAACCTGTTTCTCAGGTTTACGTCCGTGCAGTGTTCCCTACTGAGCTATGCTGCTTCTACCCTGTAGGCTCACCTCAACTGGATAGTAACCTGTGTTTACGACAAAATGGAGGTCAAAGGAGATAAGCTGATGGAATGATACTGTGAGAGAACCCCAAAGGCAATCTAGCAACTGAAGAACCAATAGGAAGACTCAAGAAGCATCCCAATTGTATTATATACAGTTGTATACATGTTATTTTATCATCAAGAAGACTATTGAAGGCTTTTTCAAACTCCTGTTTCTGAAAAGCTGTATATTTGTTCTTTTAAAGACCAGAAACTAGTGAATGAAACAATAAATCGATTCTTATCAAATTCCAAAATTCGAATGATGTTTTTCTTTCACTCAGTGCCTTATGTTTCTTGTTGTTGCGTCATTTTTTCCTAAACTGATATGACACAAAGTAATGCTATGCTCTATTTCGGCACTCTTTGTAAAACCCCCTCTGCCTCAGACTTGTTTGGGCAGGTGTAGTGTGTCTTCCCTTCCCCCCTCACTATACCTGGAACTAGGTGTGTCATTCCCTGGAGTTTCATACACTCCATCGTTTCTATGCATGGTTTCAGAACGTCAGTCACAGAGAAACCAATCAGCACAGGAGGACAGGTAATTATGTCAGTAATGTTGTGAGTAAAGGTAGATATTAAGGGATGCATTCCTTTTGTGTTAATGTTGTTTCTTTTGGTTAGGTTGGGTAATCTGTCTCCTTGTCCGCTTGTGTAACCGTAAAAATCAAACACAAGATTCCTGTGTGAACATATCTGAAAGATGACATAACAACTGTCTTTTCTTCATTGGGATTTCTTTGTCTGTTTGGAAAATAACTAAAAAGTTTGCCAAAGTCATTTAATTAAACATATGTTAATGAAAACTGCAAATATGGTTACATGAAGGTCTTTCAATACAATATAATTCAAAATAAATACAGTACCAAATACAGTACCTAATACTTCTAAAACCGTTCTTAAAGATATTTGAGAACTACCAGTACAACATGACTCATCCTTAGGTTCAGGGTAATGGGGTTGTATCACCCTTAAATCCAGGTCAAAACCTTCCTCCACACACCTAACCTTCCTGTCTCTTGCCCAAACATGCCACCTACGCTTTTGTCACATGTTCTGTCTCCCTCTTTCCCCCCTGCTCCACCCCTCCCCCCTCTCCCCTGAAACAAAGCCTTCTAGCCATCCTCACTGTAAAATTCTAATTTTCATATTGGCAATGGTTCAGTACCCCAGGGTATTCAGTAACCAATAAGAAGCAGTGCATTACCAGCTCTATAATACCAACGTCTTTCCCAACACACCCAAGTGAACCAATACTCTACTTCCATTTATCTCTACCCAATAATGTGCAAGATATTTTTAGAAGCTTATTAAAATACATTTACATACCCAACCTTTTTGTAATTGTAGAACATAAAAAGATATTTAAAGGTAAGTCAACTTTGTGAAGCATTTTAAAACCTTAAAAAAATATCCAAAACACCACATAGATTATTTTAAACTACAGAGGATTGTGGAGCCTGAAGCATAAGGTATTTAATAAATAACTCTGACATTTCTCTTTGGTATTGGTGTTTGGCTTTGGTAGATATTTGGTATCTGTGTGAGTCAAAAGGTCATTTCTAGTGATATAAATCATTACACTGGAGTTTGTCAGTTCCTTGTCATGTGACCAAGGTTGCGTTCCATTCCAGGAAATTGTCAGCCCCCACCCCCATCCATACATCCTATGTAAAGAGAATACAAGGGAAGAAACTTGTAGCATGGAATACGCCCAGTACCATGTGTTTTGAACAGTCCCAGGCATGTCAGGTGTAGCTGCCCATTCAGCCTGTGGGGGGTGCTCACAGCAGAGTAGGAGCCTTACTGGGTCGGCCCATTGCTGGAGGTGATTTGCTCCTGAGATCCTTGCTTTTTAGATTGACAGGCTGAGCCACCAGTAAGGCCGGGGCAGAGAGATGGTGGGCAGCGGCTTTCTGCTGATGGGCACTGTTAATGTAGCTGGCAATGAGGAGGGTAATCTCTCTGATCTGCCAAACAGAAGCAATTCACATAAATATGCAAATATGGATACAATACACAATTATACACAATGAGAATGAGGCTCTAAAATAGAGAATAGCGAAATAATGTGAAACTGTGTTTGTGTCTTTACATGTAACCTAAACCTGTAAGTGTGTCAAACTGTGTCGGTCAGCTCACACACCTTGGAAGTAGCCATGGTAAACAGGTGCTTCTCTGTGGGCTTGTCTTTGGTAGTGTTGCTGCCGATACCCTGGCCGACCACCAGCATGAAGTCCTGCCTACAGCCTCCAAATGTCATCAAGTTCTTATAGGAGTGGGACACCAGTAGTTTCTACACAGACAGACAAACAGACAGACAGACAGACAAGTTGACATACAGACAGACAGGTCAACAGACATGATGCTTGACAAGTCTTGTTGAGCTCAAGCAGAACCCCCAGGCAGCTATGAGCTTGTATCACATGTATTTGTGGCTCAGACAAAAACACTTACAATAGAGTTGTGCTCTAGCACGCTGATGCCATCTTCATGCACAGCCAGCCACACCCTGGCTCCCTGCTCTGGATATGTGGTGATGGACTGTGGAGTACAGAGGCAGGAAGAAAGAGAGATGGAAAGGGAGAGAGAGAGGGGGAGAGAGAGAGAGCAGGAGAGAGAGAGAGAGGGAGGGGGGAATGTGAATCCTATTCCACAAATACCCTACATAACCACTTTTGCGTTGCTTGTTGCTGTCCTGGGAGTAAATGTAACCATTAACTCACACATGCACATACACACACATACACACACACACCTCTGCCTCGAATAGCTTGGCTCCAAAGAAGGGCCACTTCCTGGCCACAGTCAGGTAGATCCTAACACACTCAGATGGACTCCGACCCCTGAGGGAGGCCCAGCGGGTTGACAGGCGCTGGCGCAGCTGTCTGATGGACGGAGGGAGAGAGGGAGAGAGAGAGGGACAGGGCGTGGGAAATGTGTGGGAAACTCAAAAATGATTGTTTAGATTATCACAACGGTGAGAAATACTGTGTCAACACTAAAGTGAAAGTCACCACGTTTCAACATGTTTTACCTGAGCTGATCCTCTGTGGAAGTCCTACGGTAATGTCTGGGGTAGAACCGCTCAAGAACCTGTTTGAGAGTCTGAGTAGACTTTGTCTGGGCTGAGCTGGGGCTGGTCGGGGTGGAGAAGGGACGCTCAAAGTCTCCAAATTCCACCTCAGTGACACAACAAAGAGAAAAAAGGTATCTTGAGGAATAACGACTCCGTAACAGACTCACCTCACAAGGCCACCAGACACAATTAAACACATAAGGGAAAAGACTCCATGTTCTCTGGTAGACCTGGGCAAGCAGGGCAGACATCTCCAGAGCCAGCTCCTTGTTAACGGGGAAGTGTCCAGCAACAATGGCCTCGTTGGCCTGGAAGGCCAGGAGGAGTCTCTCCCTCTCCGACTCCCCCCTCACCTGGTGCGAGAAATACAGCCTGCACCCAGGCAGCGAGACAGGCAGACAAAGAGACAGTCAGGCAAGAACCATACATGGCCATAGTAGGAATATTTTGTGTGGGCCATGAGGACTTCCTTTATGCACTATTTCGATGTACGTCGCTGAATGCAGAACATTTGAATGTAAATAACACGTTTGTATTTGAAGTTAGTGGGAATCCTTGGAGCTCATTGCTTCATTTGCATATTTGAAGGCAGTTCAAATATGAATACCCACCTGTTCTTGTCGGTGAGGCGAACAGTCCTGGTATTCTCAGACTTGCCAGTGTGCTGCTCCTTGGCAGCTTGCTCCCACTTGGAGATGATATCACATATCTTCAAGATGAGGAAAGCAAATGGAAAGCACATTATTATATGTTTGTGGGCAGAAAAAGATGTGTCTGAGTGCGCTTAAACAAATGAACCAGGCTAACCTTGATGCCCCCCTGTAGACAGTGCTCCAGCTCTCGTCCAGTAGGGTCGTCCGTGTAGAGGCTGAATCCTGATTGGCTAGTTTTCCTCATGCCCGTGTCCTGGTTAAGTCGACACTGGAACTCCTCCACCGTGGTCGAGGCATCAAAGCCCACCACCTGAGGGGACAAACGTTCTCTGGAGGTCCAACATGCACTAAAAGCTAGCTATGTAGCCTACATTTAGGGTAGCTAGTTTACGGTAGACTACAGAGAAAGTGTGACATTTTACGTCAATTTCGGAGCGACAGAAGGAAAATATTTCAGTTAACACAATAAGTGGAACAGAAATGAGGAACCGAAATGTGGATTCTAATCCGGTACGATTCCTACCGGTTGCATAGGAACCGGTTCCATAGTGGAACCCAACCCTAGCAGTGAGTGAGACTGTGTGTGTGGTAGTCTCTACCTGGTAAGTGTTATTGAGGAAGTGGACAGGCACACTGAAGGGCAGTGAGTGGTGGTAGGGGTTCCTGAGGAGAATGGACAGGATCTCCATACGAGACGCCCTGGCCTGCCTCTCTCCCTTCTGCTGCGTCCGCTCCATAGACCGCTGGCAATAGATGGCGTACTTCCCTGCCTCCGTCCTGCCCGACACCACAGAGAAAAGGAGGGTCCAGTCAAAGCAGAGTCAAACACAGGGCCGACTCTGTGAGAACATGTGGTAACAGGAGCAGGTGGTGATTTGCGTGCATGTGCGTCAATCATGTGCAGAGGTTTGGGGTGGTGCGTGTTTACCTGGAGTCGCCATGTCTTTTCAGATGACCCTGCAGCAACCACAGGAAGGTGTGCTGTGGCAGAAATAGTCCAACACACAAGGCTAGGAACTGCCAGCCCTGGTAAACACCACACACACAAACACATACGCAGTTACTTCTAGAGTACAGCAGTAACATCATGCAGAACATTTAAATGGATAAATACTGCCATCTTGGGGCCACAGTGTGTACCTGCAGGGGTCCAGACTGTCCTTGGGGCTGTCTCTTACGCGTCTGTTTGATGAGCTGACAGAAGAGCTCATTCTGAAGCTCAGGGTGGGTCAGACACACCTGCAAAGCACTCTGGGCCAGGGATACGTGGTAGTCAATGGCCGGGGCATCGATGGCCACATTGATAAAGAGCTGGCACGTCTGGAAAAGGTGGAGAAAGAGATACAGGGATAAAGAGTGACAGTAAGTGTGTGTGTGTGTCTGTGTGTGTGTACCAGACAGTGGTCAAACCTTGAAGAGTTTGATGGCCTCTGTCTGCAAAGCCTGAGAGGGCAGAGTGGTGAGGGGAGAGGACAGCCCCTCCTTACTGAAACACAGCATGGGATGCCTCCAGATCTGAGAGTCTGACAGAGAGAGACAGAGAGAGAGAGACAAAGAGAGAGACAGAGAGAGAGAGAGAGAGAGAGAGAGAGAGAGACACAGAGAGAGAGAGAGAGATACAGACAGAGAGAGAGAGAGAGAGTGAGAGAAAGAGAGAGAGAGTGAAGGGAGAGGATAAGGTGTGGGTTCTGGAGCATACTCACTCGACACAGACTGTGAAGAGGACTCAGGTCAAACACTCACTGGGATCTCCGTCCAGATTGAACAGTTTGCCAACCAGCTGCTCAAACTCTGTGCCCACGCTGCCCACTGTGGTGCCTGCTGCCACTGACAGGTGGTACAGCCAGGCATCCTAAACCCCCCGCCACAGAAGAAACACCCCTATCGGTACGCAGTGTAGTCAAGCAGTTCATCCACATATTCGGCATTGACATTTTCTGTTACCTTCTCGTGCCGTGATTCGATGAGAAGGTAGGTGGGGCCTTGTTCTTGGGGATGGACAGCAATGGTGTAGGGTGTGGGCTGTAAGCCCCGTCCACATGACTTCAAGTCTTCGTCAGAGTCACGTGACTTGTCGACTTCCTCCACTCTTGCCTCCCACAACTTGATCTGACCCAGGGGGAACTGAGGACACACACAAAAAAAACGTTCCACGCACACACGCTTTCGAGGTTGAGAAGCAGTCTATCTTGTTGCAGTCCGTACCTTGTCTTCCTGGTTCCTGAAGTAGTAGAGTGTTTTACCGAGGAGGGAACACCACACTCGCTTGGAGTAGCCATGCTTCACCTGGAATATCCACAAACATCTTCAATGAACCCATATTCACACTCTGGATCTCAAACTAGTCTAGTCAATAGGCCAGCGCGTTGAGGTATATTACAGAAGCAAATACGTACAGTCATGGTATGAGACGACGTGCGGAGAGAGTGTGTGTGTGTGTACCTTGAGCAGCATGCCCTTCATGCCAGGCCGTATCTCAGGCTGAGTGAACAGAGGGCTGGCAGCCTTGACTCTCAGCACGCTCTGCAGCACCCTCAACCACTCCTCCAAGAGGTTAGGAGAGTCGGCCTTCAGGTAGTACACGCGCTTCCCTGTCACAATCTGACACACACACGCAAACACACACACACATATATGCTATATCTATATATTCACTATAGCTCAGAATCAAAAATATTTTAACACACACACACACACAGTACCTGTAGAACTTGTTTCCCGTCTCCGCGGGCGATGCTGCTAGTGCCGTTGACCTCCACTTGACCTTGAGGTCGCCTGATGACATCGCTCTGGGAAAACCCGTCACACAGATTTGTTAAGCAAGTGATACTAAAAGGCAATACCAGGACTGTATTGTAGTTTATGAGGTCAAACTGACGGGTGACTTGTAGTAGAGCAGTTCTCCATCTTTGAGGACGAACCAACGTCTCTTCCAGGTCTTTTTCCAGGTCTTCACCATCTTCAGAAGGTATCCTGACTTCTCCATGGACTCCTATAGCACACAAGGTTATGTCTCTGTAAATAACTACTAGCTCACTTACTTCATTCATTGTGATTAACAACCGGCTACTTAGCTAACAAGCTCGCTTCCGTGGTGGTTCAAACATCTCCTGTTAGAAAATGGAAGAGAATGATAGTGTGTGTGTGTGTGTATATGTACGTGTGTGTGTGTTTGAGTGTTCTTACACCCTTGCCGTTGTCGCTGGTGGAGGAGCAGGTCTTGGGGAACTTGGTCTCGGGCTCAGAGCACTCTGTGTCAGTGGAGTAGGCATCAGGGGGGATGGCGTAGTCACTCTCGGATGTCATCGATGACATGGAGACAGCTGGAGCGGACATGGAGGAGACACACCAGGTATACAGTACAGTCTGTGAGGGGGTTTACATTTAGGCATGTGTGTGCAAGGTTATCTGTCTGTGAGATGTGTTTGTTGCCTGCCTGTATAGTGTATGTGTGTGTGTGTGTGTGCTGCCTACCCCTCTTGAGGGAGCAGGGGCTGCTGGGGCGGCCATCTTTGCGGGAGCTGGAGCCGGAGGTGTGGGAGCTGCAGACCGAGCCCTCCTCCTCTCCCGAGCTGGACGACTCCTCCGAGCTGGACGACTCCTCCGAGAACGCACTGCTGCTCAGCAGAGTGGCCTTCTGAAGGAGCACAAACACCCTCTGTCAGTGCTTTCTCTCTCTCTCTCTCTCTCTCTCTCTCTCTCTCTCTCTCTCTCTCTCTCTCTCTCTCTCTCTCACACACACACACACACACACACATACACACAGACAGACAATACCTACCCCCTTTAGAGTTGTGTAAACAGGTGTGGTCATGTTCTTATAGATGAGGGATGTGTAGAGCATGAAGGCAGGGTATGAGGACTGAAGGGAGGGGTCTGGAACAGAGAGGACACATCCATCAGCCAAGCACAGAGCTCTCTCCCACCTCTCTCTCTCTCTCTCTCTCTCTCTCTCTCTCTCTCTCTCCCACCTCTCTCTCTCTCTCTCTCTCTCTCTCTCTCTCAGGACAGGTGGTAAGAAAGGGAGTTGAGCAGGTGTGTCGGTAACTCACCTTTGCTAGCAGGGTCTGTGCTTGAGGTCTCCGACAGTCTTATTCCAGATTTGGCCACGGCGTATATCCTGCTCTCCTAAAGGAGCATGACATTTATATGAGATGTCCAGAGACTGTACATGGGAGCTGGTTTGACAGCAATGCAGGTCAGTTTCCACAGTGGTGCCCTGGCTGTACTTACCCAGGAGGGGAACCTGTGGAGAGGGGGGGTGGGGGGCTTGCTCCCTGGCAAGGTGGACGGACAGTCAGGGCTCTCTGGAGGCTCATCCGTGTCAGTGGTGGGCAAGGCTGGCAAGGCGGGTGAGGCTGGCATGGTGGCCGGCTGTTGCTGCATTTGTTTCCCCAACTCCATGCCAGCCTCCAGATCCAGGTCCGTCTCCTGGGGCCTCAGGGGGCGGAGCATGCTGATGGCGTTGCGCGTGCGCCCGTGCGCCGCTTCCGTGCTGACAGGCGGTTGGCTGAGGTGACGTTTTGCCAGGGCGACGCTCATCACCCCGAACCCGGCGGGCGTGCGCAGGCGCGGCTGTTTCGGGGAGGCGGGGGTGTCCCGGGGGTCCTGCGGCGGGGTGGGTCGCTTGGGGGTGAGGCTGGGGCTGGGGGTGTTGGCCTCGCTCGAGGACGAGGAGGAGTCTAACCTTTGGGACTGGAAGCGTGTGTTGAGCTCCTCAGCGGAGCAGTGCTCCGGCTTGGCCCCCCTGACATCCTCCCTGTCCCCCGGCCCCCCCTCGCTGGACCCCGCCAGGCTGAAGCGAGGCCGGTCCGTCCGCTGCATGTCGTCGTCAAACAGGGAGCTGCTGTCGTCGCTGGCCGTGAGGTAGGTCTCGCTGCCCGGGCGGCTGTACGACAGTGCGGAGCCCGCGTCCTCGCGCGGCCCTCCCTCGCCCTCCGACGCAGCGCTGGAGAGGATGGAGGACACGCGGCGGGAGTCGGGATCCCCGGCGCCCTCACACACACGCTGGTCATCCAGGGTGGGGTCTGGCTGGGCCGCTCTCTGGACACCATTCTCTGGGGAGGAGGTGGAGGTCTGCGTTCTGCTCTGGTCTGGGTAGGAAAACAACACAACCTGATGATATAGTATAGCGTTTTGTATCACATATGATCAAATATATTACTGATGGCCATTGGTATATCATTCACCCCTATACAGTAAACTGTCGTGCGGTCAGTAATGGGACAGTCTTGCACTTTTTGTGGTTCATGCTGTTTTAATTTGTAACATGTATAACCGCATGCTCTTATGAGTCTTCCCTTTGGCACTTTTTAGTTTTTTCACAATGTTCGTTTCATGTTTTGGCTGCTTGTTTGGGACTACCTCGTTGCTATGATCAGTGACCTATGCTCTTTTGTAAAGCTCTCTCTTGGAAGTCGCTTTGGATAAAAGCGTCTGCTAAATGCATACATGTAAATGTAATGGGGATGAGATATCCAGACTCTGCCATGATCACGGTGCTGGGTCTCACCTGGCCCCTCGGCCTCCCCCTCGGGCTGGGTGCTGAGGGTCCGCTGGGCCGGCTCTGGTCCCGTCAACACCTGGGGGCTCTTCCCCCTCACCTGGAAACAGCCGAAGGTCAGGCTGCTGAGGCGCTGGGCCTCCCCGGGCCGGGCCGGGCTGCTGCCTGCTCGCTGCTGCTCCACCACTGGGAACACACGCACACACATACTGTGTACACACGTGTATGCATTGATTCATGCAAAGCTCGATGAACTACATGTCTGGTAGAACTAGATGTCTGCTCGAAGTAGCTGTTTGTAGGGAGTGTGTGTGTGTATATGTTTGTGTTTACCTGGGTGTGTGTGTTGCTTCTCCTTACCTCGCACCTGTTTCTGTAGCTCCAGGAGCTGAGCTTCTTGATTCTGGTTGGTCTCTCTGAGCGCGGCACTCTCCACCTCAAACTACAGACAACACACATGTCATGATACAGGAGTCAGATTGCTGAGCGGTGAGGGATTCAGGTTAGTGATCAGAAGGTTGCCTGATTGATTCCCCGCCGTGCCAAATGACGTTGTGTCCTTGGGCAAGGCACTTCACCCTACTTGCCTCGGGGGGAATGTCCCTGTACTTACTGTAAGTTGCTCTGGATAAGAGCGTCTGCTAAATGACTATGTGTAAATGTAATGATACACGGGAACACACACACACACACGCACTTGTCATGTTCAACTACAGTACACCCTGACTTCTGTTCCCTACCTCCGACAGTTTGAGCATCACCCACTCCTTGATCCTGGCAGCTTTCTCCTCCACAGTCTTAGCGTCCTGCAGACGGATCTGTTTCTGTAGAGGCACAAGTGGACAAGTAGGCACTTAACCCTACTTGCCTCGGGGGAATGTCCCTGTGCTTACCGTAAGTCGCTCTGGGGAAGAGCGTGTGCTAAATGCCTACATGTAAAGTATTTGCTCCCCCCTAGTGTCAGGAGGTCAGATTGGGTGATCGGTGCCCATACCTGCTCCTCCAGCTGCTGTTCCATCAGGCTGATGACCTCCTCTTTCTCCTGCAGGAGACACTGGAGCTCCTGACAGCGCCTGAACAGACGCAGCTCTGAGTCACCTGACTGACCTTCCGGAGCCTTCAGCTTCTCCTCCATCCACTGCACCTGAGAGACACACACACACACACACACACACATTTGCTAACGCCCGACCAGACCCGACACACGTGAACACACACACATGCATGCTGACAGGCAGACTTTACCTGCTGGTGTGCTTTAAAGGCCCTCTTCTCAGCATGGATCACCTGAGTCTCCAGCTGCTGGATCTGTGTGTGAGAGAGACCAGATGGAACCAGGACATGCGCTTCCACACACACACCATCCCCACGCCTTTTTCTTGTCTAGACCTCAACAGAATCCTTCACCCAGTCTTCCTTCCACTCCTGCTCCCCCCCCCCTCCTCTTCCTCCTGCTCCCCCTTCCTGTTCCTCCTCCTCTTGGTCCTCCTCCTTCTCCTCCAGCTCCTTCTCTGAGTCCAACACACCGGGAGAATGTTTACTCAGTCAGAGAGGTGAAATATCCAGCTCTACTCCGGCTAATACCACCAAATAAAGACCAGCGGAGAGTTGTGTGTGCTCGACATAGCGAGAGTGCCTTTCCAGATAACACTCCGCAAGTTCTTACATGGGCACGGCACACGTTGCCCAGCAACCCAAAAGATGTAAAGTGCCCTGCGAAAACTAAACTACAACCGACAGACTGTTTGTCTTGCCTATACCATTAGCGTGTGGAGTACAAAGCACAAGTCTTTTTTTTTTTTACTCTACAACAGTAATCATTGAGACTAAACCCCCCCCCCCCCCCGCCCGCCACCCCCCTCACCCCCACCCCTCCTGCTAACACGGTTGGTGATGGTAGCAGTTATCCACAGGCCACAGTGTGTGGACGTGAAGGTGAACGGGAGTCCTGTATCCCATGGCACAGCGGCTCCTTTGTGTTGGCTGACCAGAGGGGACTCTGGGAAAGCTGTCGGGACCGTGTGAAACCCGGCAGGATATCAGCAGTGGAGAGCTGCTCTGTTGACACACTGCTACGCCACGTCTGGCCGACCAACAAGGCTTGCACCGCGCTGCTTGGTCGCGCTCGCTGTGCGTACGCACACACACACACGCGCGCGCGCGCGCTTTAACACTGACACACGCGAGGACAAACATGCTCGGCGAGAGGGGAAGAGGGAAGATAACTTTTACGAGCTGAATTCCTCTCAAATTCCTCGGCTCACAGTGGCGGAAGTGGCAGGGAACCGTCTGCTGAGGGAATGTTTCAGACAGAGAGCCTGGAGCCCTGTGAAACTGAGGGCCAGATCAAACTCTGGACCTGTGCTGACCTCTGGAGCCCTGGTCCACCCAACACACACACACACACACACACACACACACTAAACCTGTATTCTGGACAGCATGTATCACTATAGGGTCATGACAAGGACTGAAGAAGAGAGAGATCTGGTTCTGGAGGTGTTATTGGACTGGACTCTGTGTTCCCTGGCTCTGGTGCTGTCCACCAATGTGTTCCCCTTTAGTTCCAGAGACCAGATGTACAAAGCCCTGCCCAGTCTAGCCCAGCCTGTCTGAACTGATCCAGACCAGCCCAGCCCAGTCTGGCCCAGCCAGGCAAGAAGTCATCATTGATCCTTTTATGGACAAAGTGATGGCAAGTAATCCATATGAAGTCAATCAATGGTATGTGTAACAGTGTTCCACATGTAACTGTGGAATGTGTGTGTGTGTATCACACGTGATTGAGGTGCGGGCAGAGAAGTGTTTTTGTACCTTTTAGTAGTCTTGGGTCTCGTTAAACCTTTTAAAAGCCCAGCTAGAGAGACACACATACGAAAACACTGTGGCCTAACCCCTCCCAGACGGACTGCGGGGTGTGTTCTGATCAAACACACCCATGACACTGGTAAATACGTCCCAAACAGACATACACAGACGGACATTTGCGGAAGGCTTTTCTCCGGAAAGCGTTCTGCCGAGCCTATGGTCTTCCACAAATGAGTAACCACAGCTTTCTCTCAATACACAGATATAGCATAGAGCAGAGAACTGAACCATGATTACAGAGCATACAGAGTGGTAGCTGGAGAGAAGTCACAGCAACAACACACTGCGCTCAGGGCGGACCCTCTGCCTGGGTATGCACATTTGTGTTTGTCTAGTCATGTACAATACATGTGAGTACATACAGGTGCGTGCGTGCGTGTGTCGCTAATCCATCTCATTTTACGGCTTGTGTATTCTGTGCAGTACGGAAGGGCTTGTTATTGATAGTAACGTGGGTTGACACTGTGGTCATCTGTTTTGTAAGGCCCATTACCAGTTCCCTGAAATACACACACACACACACACAGCCCCTCCCAACCACCATCACATGTCTGCACAACGCTAACACAGCTCTGACACCAAATGGCTCACAGCACAGGACCTCCAAACTCACAACCTGTCCCTGTAACCTCACGCATCATTCCACGAGCCCACGTCTCCACAAGCCCCCTGCTCTGATCCACAACTCCAGTTAGCCTCCCATTCCTGAAATTCCTGGCCTGCCTCGTTGTGGCCAGCAACCCCCCTCTCCTTCTCTCCCTCCGTCCCTCCTCTCCTCTCTGCCTCTTCCTCTCTCTCCCTCCATCCAAAGTTGGCTAACCAACTCACAAAGACTGCCCCTGTACACCAGCTAGCTAGCTACATTAGCTAAAACACCACACATAGGGTACATTAGCGTTGATATTTGGGGAAGCTAACGTTAATAGCTTGTGATAGTCACTAGCTATCATTCAGTGTCTCAGGGAAGTCCATACAGTAAGCTCTTAGACACTTGAGAAACTTGAGTGGGGGGATTGTGCATATGTGAAAATCTTGTACGTCTGTGACCCTCACCTTGGGTTTGATGATTAGCCCAAACACAGAACCCCTTTGAGGAGACCCCTCCACACACACACACACACACACAAATTACACACCCACTCACTCGCAGTTTCTGTCACGAGGAGAAGAAGGGAGCAAAAGTAGGTGGAATTCTGTGAGCAGATGTAGCCGAGAATGGGCCAGCCACCAAATCAGAAGCATATGTTAGTGAAGCACCACTGGGGGCAGTAGTGAGGCTTACTGATGATACAAACCTGGCTGTTCTGTGTGTGTGTGTGTGTGTGTGAGTGTGAGAACGCGTGTATAAATATTTGAGGAAACAAAATCCGACAATTACTCCATATCAACATCAATGAGGTAAACAATCGAGGAGGCCAGTGAACGTAAGTGACATGTCGTGTCAGGGACATCGTGGGCCCATGTGACCAAGTGATCCCTGACAGGAGGCCGCCGCCCACACAAATGTGGAATCAATCAGGGAGCGCCAGGCAGGAAGAGAGAAGGAACTCAGAAACAGGGCACACGAGCTCCACCCCAACTGTGGTTTCTGGCCTTGAAACGATGCACTTGTGTGTGTGTCTGTGTGTGCTCTTTAAAAAGGGGTGAAACCTTTTTAAGAGAGGGACTGAGAGACCTCAGTCCCTCTTGCCCATGCTCCATAAGATCCCACTGTACAGGGGAGAGGGACTAAGATCGAAATCTATCAGGACCAGTTCACTCTGGGATGGGAAGGAAGGATGAGAATAAAAACAGAATGAGAAAGAGCGAGAGAGGGAGAGAGAAAGAGAGAGGGTGACTAAATTTAAAGAGGAGGCGAGCAGAGGCAGTGCACCATCCAGGGAAAATTAAGCTTACACATAAGCTCCTTTGTCTCTGGTAGTGAGACTGAGGTCTATCGGTCCAGTGTTCTTGCTGACTGGCTCTGCAGCCGGAACCAACGCCCTCCTGGCCCAGCATCGCTCCCTCTACCCCAGGGCACCCCAGTGGCTCACAGGGCAGAGCGTGTACCGTATGGGCGGAGGGCTTACCGCAGGCAGGGGCCAGGGTTCCATTATAGCCCGGCAAAATCCTACATGTCATCCCCTCTCTCTCTCTCTCTCTCTCCTTGCCTTTCCTGTCTACCTCTAATTGTCCGTATCCAATAAAGGAGTAAAATCTCCCTCAAACTATATATACTGTGTATATATATATATATATATATATATATATATCCCTCGCTCTACCCCAAACACCCAGAGCCCTACGCTGTTACGAGGAGAGGGATCCTTTGAGTCATGGATAAAGTGTGGAGTAAAGGAGAGTGATAATTAAGGGAGACAGATAGAGTGGAGAAAGATATCCAGGAAAAAAAAATGTATCTGCATCGTGCCAAACATGGAAACGTGTAGGCTGCACTTCTGCCCTTCTCTCTCTGGATTCGAGCTCACTTCCTGTGCGACACACTCTCTGTTTACAAAACCAGGAATTTCCTCCCCAGGGCTGCTAAATGATTACATGGGCATTTATTTCTATTCCCCTCTCCCCCCCCCCCCATCTCGGTCTCTCTCTCACTCTCTCTTTCTCAGTCTACATCCCTCCTTCAACACCTTTCTAGGTTTTTCCCTATTCTCCTGCTTAGTCATCCAAAGTAGGCGAGCCCGTTCTGACCTCCACACAGCGCTCATTCTTCATCATGGGGTCCATCTTGATTCATACAGTAATCCTTCCTTGACTAAAACACACTTCTACCACATCTCTACAATACAAGCACAAAGAACAATGTATTGAAAACCAATCCCAGTCTTATTATGGAACAGCTTTATTGCCCGGTGAGGGAGGTTATTCTCACGTGACATGGCGGACACCCACCCACTGCCCACTCAGCAAACCAGCCCACCACAGTGAATCATCACTTCAACACCTCTCCCACACACTATCTATCACGCTCTCACACACACACACACACACACACACACACACACACACACTCACACACACACTCTCACACACACAGACAGGGAGAGATTAAGGGAGATTCTTTGCAGCATACGTGAGCCCCCACACAGTGAGGGCGCTGTTTAAAACAACAGTTGAGCTGACGCACTGGGAGTCCAGAGGCTGGAACAACAACAACAGTGGAGCCTGCATGTCCAGCTCATGACCTCAGAGCAGTAGGAGGTCCACTTCGTTGGGGGGTCAGGGGTCAGGAGCAGAGATGAAGACTTACTCTGTTTGTGTGTGTTTGACAGGGTCCTAACGGTCGAGGCTATGAGGGATCTCCTCCTCCTTATTGAAAGGATCTGTGTCCCTTCACTACGGCCTCCCCAGCCCAGGGTTACAGTTGGTGCAGCGTGGTGGGGGAGGATACAAAGAAATGAATGATGGGTTTCAGGACAATACTGAAGAGCAATTGTGTTTTCAGTCACATATAGTGGCGATAATAATAAAAATCAAAATAAACATCTCCCAAAAAGCCAACGTCATCCACACTAAACATCCATTCAACCATAAACACATTTCTTGGACAAATTGTTTGGGTGTCCAACAGAACTTTGTACTTCAGTGAAGTTGGGTGTGTGTATCCCAGCATGCCATGCGTGGTGGAGCCTTGTGGTCAGGCTTCTGTTTACATTAACCTCTAATCAGAACTCCCCCGACACAGTCCTCAGAACTAGGCCAGTGGACTACAGGGCCCTCCTCCAGCCACAAAGCCCAGGACTGGGGCTGGATCTCTCCAATTCTCACTCTCTTCCTCTCTGTCTCTTTGACTATCTCTATTCCCTCCTCTCGGTATCCCTCTCCTTTCTGTCTCTTCTCTTGCTCTCTCTTTCACACACACAAACACACACACACAAACACACACACAGTACAAACACACAAATCTTAAAAGAGCCCGACATAACCCATAACTCGTCATAGCCTAGATAGGGAGATACCTCCCCCCAACCCATTCATAGAGAGATGCCTTGCAATCCCCATGTTCAACATAGTGGAGACAAAGACACACAGAGAGAGAGAATCGGCCACAAGAAAACACAAATAGCTTTAGTGATTGACCTTTAACCAAAGCTGTTCCTTAGTTGCTGCTTGAAAGGCTGTCTGACTGACATTAATGCAGATGGTAGTTAATTTCAGATCAAGCGCCACAAGAGAGGAAGCTGGTGAGGCATTGTGGGAGGAAACCACATAACGCCACATCTTTGTCCTGTTACAACCGAGAGACTCTTTTAGCTCACTCAGCGAGAGATAAGCTATGAAGTGGTCAGTTAAATGCCCATGAAACAGAACTCGACTCTGTCTGAACTGCAGAAGCCGTAATGGGGACTACTTCCATGATTAATGTAGATTTTTTTCCTTTAAAGGCTTCTAAAGGCTTTATAGAGGATGAGAAGACATATGGTACCTTGTCCGCTGTGAGCTCTCGTATCTTGATGATCTGCACGCGGAACTTCATGAGCAGGGTCTCCAGAACGAAACACTTCTCCTTCCAGTCTTCCTGTCCCATGGTGCGCTCCCCCTCCGCCATGGTGCCTGATCCAGACCCCGACACCTCCAGCCTCTGGGGACACAATGCAAAACCTTTGGAGCATCACACAACATGTTATGCCTGATAAAAACAGTCATATTCATTCCATCAGTATCGTCCCTCGCATGCGAGCAACACCAATGAAAGCCCTCTCCCTGCCCTACATGATAACGTCTATGAGATCATGCAGCGGACAATGACTAAACACTTGGATTCTCTGTCTGAAAAGTCATTTGAAAGATGAGTGGAAGAGAAGGGAAATGAGAAAAACATGGAGCAGAGACGGACAGGCTGCCATGTCGACACAGAGAGCTAGTTGTTTTAAATCTGTTTTCCCCTCAAGCACCTGAAATGTTCCAGGCCGGACCAAGCTGTGCGCACTAGACTGGGCAGAGGGCATCTCTCTCTCTCTCTCTCTCTCTCTCTCTCTCTCTCTCTCTCTCTCTCTCTCTCTCTCTCTCTTTCTCTCTCTCTCTCTCTCTAGCACTACAGCTCGCCAAACAGACCACACCACACCTCCAAAACACACCTCGGAACTGATGGACTGCCATCACATTTTCCATTGTGAGCCCATGTTTATCACGAGTCACGTGTTAATAGGGAGAAACAGAGAGAGCGAGGGAAAAAGAGAGAAACAGAGAGAGAGAGCTTTCATACTGTCATAAACTCTTATTAAGGTCCTGGCTTCTGAACAAAGCAAAACATCTGCAGATGGCTGTAAACTAGCTTCCACTGGTTGTTTTGCATTGTTTGTCTGCTGTGATAAACAATGACTAAGGCTACAGTCTGCTTCAAAAGAAACAAGTTGACACATCAAATCACAACAAAGAGGAAAAAAAATGAAATTTCAGAAATGGAATGGTGTCGACATATCTTTGCTTTTATAGAATAATGGTGTTCTGTCTCATATCTTTGTTATTATACCTAATGACTACCCCTGGCCTCCAGCCCTCAGAATGATAATACTATTTATTCTACTATTAAAACCCCACGAAGCTTCTGAATCCAATAGTTTCCTGATGTTTGTCTCCCCCATCACCTTCTTACCTATGGGCCCCCCTTCTGTCAGTAACCATAACCCTTACTCATACTAGACTGTTACCCCCCCCCCCCCCCCCCGCTCCTCAGTTCTCTCTCTCTTTCACTCATCATCTTGAACTCCCTTTTACTCTCTGTCCATGACTCCTTCGCTTAATCTACCGCCCTCCTTTATCCTCCAGCACTTGTGATGATGATGAGGGGATGAGAGTGGCGGAGGACATCAAAGATGTGTTGACCCTCGACCCCTGGGAAAGGGAGGGTAGCTGTCTCTCTATCTACACAAGCTTCCTGTGAGCCTAACCAGAGTAGGCAGAAGACAAGTGTGAGTTGTAGAAGGGTGGGGGGGCTTTCTAGTCGGTTACTTAGTCCACAGTTGATGATGTAGTACTACTGTATGTGTACATATAATGAGGTGGTGTTTAAACACGTCACGAAGAGATTTATTATGTTTATCTTATTAACACAATTGACTGTTCATTTAACTGGTCTGATTGAACAATATCAACATCATGTTGATAATGTGCTCGTTCTTCTTAACAGTCTGCCTAAATGTTCCAACCAGACATAATCAGATGCTTAAATCAAATGACACAACTGAGATCTACAGAATTCAAAAAACGTATTCGTTGTTTTAGCATACAACAATTACAATATAATTATAACTTAATCTGAATATTTCATGCTGGCTCTCAAAACGAAACTTAACAATTTTAACTGCCTTGCCATTCTTTGTAGGAAACAAAAACAACTCAATCTAAATGTCAGTCAGATTTATATCTCCCTCCAACCTCCCTTCAGAGAAAAAGGGCATCAATATCCCATATACATCCTGGACTTACCCTTCAAATGGTTGACAAACGACAGCTGAGACAGGAATCTTACACCATGTCAGTAACAATGTCCATGTTGCTCTTAATACTCCTGTCGTATTATCCCAATTATGGAATAAAATCGTGGAATTTTCTCTTCTCCAAAAGTTTTCATTTCACTCCACACTCTGGCAAAGTTGAAAGAGGGCTTGCTCGAGGGCGTAGTTCTCCACAACTCCATCCAATCAAATGCGTGAGGGGCGTGGCAATGTAAATTTAGAATCGCACTGAGTCTCGGAAATCGACATACGCTTTAACCAATCAAAAGGGATCAAATATCCGGTTGTGGAAACAGTCCAATCAGAGTCAAATTAGAGGCGGGTTACGATATTCTCCGGAATTGACGTTACACACGTGTAACATGGATGTTAGCAATCTGTAGTAATAAACATCTGACACAATTCAATAACTAATGTTATCAAGTAATCGTTGTTATTGTGCATGTTCATCTGAGTGCAACCTTAACTTGAAGTTACGTTAAATCCTGGTAAGTGCCTTTCCTGCAGCAGTGGACCACTGCATGCATCATTCACAGCAAGCTAACGTTAGCTAGGGGGCTAACCGAACGAGAACAGTAGTGTACTGGACCGCAACTGTACTGTACTGTCGGTTACTGCAAATACTAACCATAACTTGTGAAAGTGGAATATATTTAATTCGTTTGTACATGTTTAGCTCGTGAGAAAGTGCAGTGGAATATGCATGTGTTTGCGTGGGTCTGTAACAAGTTAGAGAGAGAGATAGAAAGTATCGTTTCCATACGGGGTACATGTATGGATGTCCATGTAGTTAGTAGAGCCTCAGTGATGTCGCCTCTAATTAAATCTTTGGTTGTCATGTGACAGCGCAGTCATGGTGGTCAAGAAGAAAACTGTCAAGGTGGAGGCTGTGGTCCTAGACCCGGAGAAGCGGCAGAAGTTGAGAGGTAAGCTTTGCACTCTCTCTGTGTGTGTGTGTACTTGTGCAGTGTTTTCATGAATGAACATGAACTGTGTGTTTGTGTGTTTCTCAGCTTCCTTGTCTGTTGGCGGAGGAGATGAGAAGATCAGCCAGGTAGCTCAGACTCTCCAGGAATTCCTGATGCTGACTGACCCTGTGCAGCAAATCCAACTCGTCAAGAAGGTTCGTTCAGAGCTGTGGGCTTGTATCTGCATTGAAGTTTATATAGAGTATCAGCAGTGTCTACAATTAAATAACAGAGCTGACCATAGCATGGGCCAGGGTTATTCTAACAGGTTTTCTGACTCTTTAGGCAGGCTCTCTACTGGAAGTTTTGAGTGAGGAGGAGGGTCATGGTTCTCTGCTCCAGTCTTGTCTCCACACTCTGGCCCTGGTCTACACCTCCTTGCAGGCCAAGAACCCTCTACGCAGGGCCAGTGCCAGGTATGCGGGAGTCAGGTGGCTGAGCGGTTAGGGAATCGGGCTAGTAATCTGAAGGTCGCCAGTTTGATTCCTGGCTGCGCCAAAATGACGTTGTGTCCTTGGGCAAGGCTCTTCACCCTACTTGTCTCGGGGGAATGTCCCTGTACTTACTGTAAGTCGCTTTGGATAAGAGTGTCTGCTAAATGAATAAATGAAAAATGTATGCCTCAGACAACCCCACCCCCACTTTCTCCCTCCTTACTCCTGTCCTCCACATTACTTTTCACTCCACCTTAAACCTCTCCTGCCCCCCCCCTCGCCCCTCGCTCCTCGACTTCCTTCATCTCTGCCTGTCGCTCCTCAGTGCTCTGGGATCTGTGCCTGCCTGGATGCAGGACCAGACTGTGGGCTGTCTGACCCTCTGCCTGGCAGACTGCCTGTCATCCCACAACTCAGACCAGTACCCACACCTCGTAGACTCAGTCACTTCCTGTTTGGATGGCTTTCTGCTTGGTATGTGTCACATCTTTCGTAAACAAACAGGACTTTCAGAAATGTTAACTTTCTAAGTAGTAATGACCCTTTCTGCCTCATTATAATATATGCACTGTTATTGTTTCCAGGTGAGAGGTGTATTCACAGTTTGCTACCTGAAGGTAAGGGGGATCTTTAATCGTTAGCTGAAAGATAATTTTTCAGTCCCAGACCTGTTTTCAACGTCGCATCTAGAAACAGCTGAATATTTTCCCTTTCTTTTCTATATGTGTAACTACATTAGGGTGAAAAGGTCTCGAGACCATACATCAAAGGGAAAAAGGGGGACATACCAAACACTACTGCACTCTTTTTAAAAGATTCAACTTTTCACTTCCATTCAAAGCAAATGCAAAATAGAAGTATGTTGACCAGTGGTCTCAGACTTTTGGACCCTACTGTATGTGGATAGCAACAGGCAAGGCTGAGTTCTCCACTGTTCTCCTACCTACAGTGTTGAAGTTTCTTCAAAGAGCCTTGGATGAATATCTCCATCTAAACAGGTAGTACAGCCAGCCTCCTATATCCAGATTAAACCCTTATTTCTGTCTGTTGTCCGGCTGACTGGTGTGTGTCTGTCGCCCCCTGCTGTTTCTCCAGTGGACTGGCAGGCAGACATGTTGCTCAGGCCCAGCTCATGCACTCATGTCTGGCGGCAGTCAAAGCCTCCATGCTGGTGGTGCAGAGATCCCAGGAGCCCATAACCTCCGCTCTAGAGGCTGCTCAGCCTCACTGCACCCTGGAGAACACCCTCAGTGGACTGCTGGACTGCTACACACACATCCTCACTGACGGTTAGTTGACATCAAGCTAGCTTGAGAGGCGGTATATGTGAGCACTGTGCTCTTGTCAGTCCTGAGTCTTGCATGGAGAAATTGGATGGGTTTAAATCTCACCTTGGTTTGAATGGACGTGGCTTTTTCCTTCTTCTGTTCTCCAGAGGAGTTTGTCCAGACAGTCCAAAGCACAGCAGGCATGGCCGTGGTCCTGTTGATCCGGTCTGTCATGGCCAGTAGAGATGGAGTGGCTGCAGTGGTGAGTCTCTCTCTCTCTCTCTCTCTCTCTCTCTCTCTCTCTCTCTCTCTCTCTCTCTCTCTCTCTCTCTCTCTCTCTCTCTCTCTCTCTCTCTCTCTCTCTCTCTCTCTCTCTCTCTCTCTCTCTCTCTCTCTCTCTCTCTCTCTCTCTCTCTCTCTCTCTCTCTCTCTCTCTCTCTCTCTCTCTCTCTCTCTCTCTCTCTCTCAAAACAGGAGGGGGAACAACAAGACCATCTCCTCTCCTTTCTCCGTGTCTCACCAGGTGTCAGGCCTGTTGCTGGGGTCCGAGCAGGGCTGTGACACCGCCCCCCAGTGGCTGAGGCAGGGCTGTGCAGGCCTGTACGCCAGCGGCCGTCCCGCCGGCGTGTGTCTCTACCTGTGTCACGGTGCCCTGGCCATGCTGGGCTGGAGGGACGTCACACAGAGCCCTGACAGGGTGCAGCTGCTGCTGTTGGTGCCAAGCACGCTGCTGGCCCTGGACACCAGGTGCATGAATCCCACGCGTCTGATCTCGATCATCAGCGATGATTTCATGCGACCGATTCCATAACATGTGTCTCGTCTCCGCAGTATAAAGGAGGCCAGCACCGCTATGGTCGTTGCCCGGGTGTTGACCCTGTGGAGCAGTGCTGCCCTGGAGAGCATGCAGGGGGAGCAGCTTTGCCCCCCAGCTCTGCACCTCTCCCTCCAGGGGGGCTCTGAGCTCCAGAGGCGCCTGCTGGAGCACGTCTATGCCCACTGGGAGCACCCACTGGACGGCGTCCGGCACCAGACCCGCTCCCTCTTCCGCAACTTGCTCCTCCTCCACCAGAAGACCAACCCCTCCGTCTCCGACCCGACCCAAGACCCCTACGTCTCGGAGCTGACCCGCAGCCTGCTGGGGCTGGAGTGGCACATGAGAGGCAAGTATGGCTCTCTGGGCTGCTTGGTGGAGCTCTTGGGGGCAGGGTACCTGCTGGAGCTCGAGCCCCTTCTCCCCTCATGTCTTCTGGGCTTGATGGGCGACCAGAACCTGGCTCCGTACGCCAGCGACCTCCTTGAGAGGCTGTTTATCAGCCACAGGGCCCAGTTGGCCGGCGAGGTCAGCACAGCGGGCGCAGACGAAGGCAGAGGGGTAACAGCGGGCTGGATAGAGAGTTGGCACCAGACGTGGGTGGCACCCCTGCTGCAGGTGCTGTGCCGCGCCAGGCTGGACCAGACCACTTATATCCTGGACTATTTCCTACCCAAACTCCTGCGCTGCAGCCCCTCCAGTCTGGGTCACATGGTACAGGCTTTGCAGGATACACCACCCTGCAGTGCAGGTAGAGACGCACATACGAACACACACAAACCTAAAGTCATCATGTTGGATTCTGTGGTCCATTGTGGTGCAGTTCGACTGATGTCTGCTGCTGCTGTTCGCCTTGCAGGTCCTCCAGGCAGCAGGGGCGCTGTGGGGGCTCTAATGACCTGCCTGCGCGCGGCCAGGGCCCAGGGGATGGTCCAGTCCTCAGAGGAGGGGCTGTGGGGGGGCCTCGTGCCCCTGTCTCTGCTCCGTCAGGCGCTGGTACACAAACACGACCAGGTATGATTCATGTGTGATTGCGTGTGTGTGTGTGTAGTCATGAAGTAAATGTTTATATTGTGGGTAATGATAATGTCGTTGTCCGTCCTTGTAGGTGCGGATGGATGCTCTGGGGTTGGTGTGTGAGAGCCATCGCAGCACAGAGGTCCTGACCTCACAGGAAATGGAGCTGATTCGCCACTTCCTGCCCTCTAGTCTAAACAGCCAATCACCCGGGGTCCGACAGCAGACTGTCAGCCTGCTGAAAAAGGTCCGTTCAGATGGCACTACCTGAGTTTTCACTTGCCATTTTGATTCCAGTCAACTTCTATCTTGTGTTTGTGATGTGTGTGCAGCTTCTAGGCAGAGTGAAAGACAGCGGGCAGGTGCTACAGAAGAGACTCGTCCAGGAGAGAGACCAGGACCAGGGAAAGAAAGACCAACGCACTCTGGGCACATACAAGGTACACACGCCACCGACTACAGACCGATGAACAGCTACCCACGACAGATAAATGCATGGCTAAATGAACGAGTTTCTGTGTGTGTCCTGTTCATGCTTTCTGTGTTCAGGGCTTCCTGCGCTGGCTGTGCGAGAGCCTTTTGGAGGTGCTGCAGCCTGGAGCCTCCTTCTCCACGTGCCTCACTGCCCTGCATCTGCTGGGCCTGCTGGCTCAGCTCTTCACCTTCTCCACCGGTACTGTTGCTCCTCCTCCCCCTTCCGCTCTCATCATCACCAGGAGGGTTTTTCCTCACATTAATCTGTGAGAAATCCATCTCTGTTGCTCACCACGCCCCGTCTCTCTCTTTCTTTCTCTTACTCTCTTTCAGGGCCAGATGTTTTCGCACTGGGAGAGGTGGTGACTTGTGCACACGCTCAGAACGTCCTCTGTTGTGTGGCTAACAACTTCCTGGAAGTCAAGCAGCTGGCCTCTGCGTTGCTGCGGCAACTCCCTCCCTCGGCTGTCGGCTTACAGGTCAGTGATTTTGTACGAGTGATCGATCTGTGTCCGGTCAGTTCTCGAAGGTTGCGCACAAGTCAACGCGTTTGTAAACCCCGTGGTTAGGACCCAGACAGGATGCAGTCTCTGCTCCAGGCAGCTCTGGACCTCAGCACCAGCACCAAGCCCTTCGACAGCGTCACAGCAGCCCACCTCCTAAACATGCTACTCCACCAGCCCACCCTCTCCCAGGCCCTGCAGCGCTGCGCCCAGGAGCAAGGCCTCACCTTCCAGCCTCCAGTTCAACTCCCGCCCCAGGCTTCCGAGGCCCTCGTCCTGGAGATCAACACTCTCGCAGGTGAGGATATCAGAAAAGATTCAAAACAAGATGCTTATCGTCCCCCAAAACTCACCTTGACAGGTGTGTGTGCGAGCACCAGCGTTGGGGAATGACTGCAGTTTGATGTCGATTCACTGTTTGGATCATTCGAGCTGTGTGTTGTGTTTTAGTGGTGAGCTTCCTGCTGGAGTGTCTGAAGTCTGAGGTGTTGAGAGCAGAGGATTCTCTCCTGCTGGCTGCTGCCTCCTACCCTCTGTATGGGAGAGCCCACTGCATCACTGCTGCCCTGCAGACGCTTCCTACCGGGTGAGGAGGACACACGCACACACACACCTCAGACTAGAGCTGTGCACACACACACAGACACATTACACATAGACACTAACCCTAACCCTAACCCGACATGCCCACACTTACTCTCTTCACGTGGACACGCTGAATGCAACAGCTATGATTCATCGCCCTCCCCCAACATGTGTGTGCCCAGGAGTCTGACGATGCCTGACCATTGGAGGAGCCTGGTAGCAGAGCTGATCAGTGTGTGTTACAGGATGTCCGATGTCGTCTCTCCCGTGGTCCAGAGCTCCTCCCCCGAGGGGCTCATCCCCATGGATACAGAGTCAGGTCGGCTTCTCCCATTGGCCCAGAGTGAACATAGCTTAAAACGAATGATGTGTGATTGGGAGTGTACTTGTTCTTCTGTATGTGTGCACGCCATCACATCTGTGTGTGTGTGTGGATCTTCAGAGACGTCGGCGGGTCTTCAGAGAATCCTGCAGGAGATCCAGCCCAGGGACTCCAACGACTTCTTCACCAGCCCCAGGGAGCTCGACCCTCAGACTGTAGCCCCTCAGACTGTAGCCCCTCAGACTGTAGACCGTCAGACTGTAGACCGTCAGACTGTAGACCCTCAGACTGTAGACCGTCAGACTGTAGACCCTCAGACTGTAGACCCTCAGACTGTAGACCGTCAGACTGCAGACCCTCAGACTGCAGACCCTCAGACTGCAGACCCTCAGACTGCAGACCCTCAGACTGTAGACCGTCAGACTGTAGACCGTCAGACTGTAGACCGTCAGACTGTAGACCGTCAGACTGTAGACCCTCAGACTGTAGACCGTCAGACTGCAGACCCTCAGACTGTAGACCGTCAGACTGTAGACCGTCAGACTGTAGACCGTCAGACTGTAGACCCTCAGACTGTAGACCCTCAGACTGTAGACCCTCAGACTGAACAGGAGGACAGGACATCTGCAGAACCCTCACAGGAACCCCAGCAGGACCCCACTGGTCAGTAGTACTAGGTTCTGGCCCCTTAAACTGTACAACCATTTCATGTCTGTGGCTTCAGTCCCGGAGGCAACCACAGGAGGTCAGTGTTTATCCACTGACGTACAGTCCTGGAGGGTGGATGGATGCACATAGGTCTACATGTCTTCAAACCACGTCTGTCGATCAAATCCTACAGCCTGGTGTTTCATCCTGTATCATGACAAGTCGTTAATTGACATGTGTGTGTTCAGGTGGCGGGGAGCGTTACAGGGTGACTGCTCAGATGGTGTTGGTGTGCTGCTGGAGGAGCATGAAGGAGGTGTCCATGCTCCTGGGCCAGGTCTGTCAGAGCCTGCCTCTCCTCACACCCGACACCCCCCCCAACCAGGGGCTCATCACTGAGGAACAGGTGAGACGACGCACACACACACACACACACACACACACACACACACACACACACACACACGTACCCACGCCATGCTGCACATTGTGCTCTCATGCCCTCCTCTGCCCCCCTCCCCGGTGCACTGAACCACACCGCCTCGCACACATTGCAGTCATTGTGGCCCTTAAGTACATGCCTGCACATAATAAAGCCCTCACACACCCCCCCCACACTACTGTAAGTACTTGTTTACGTTCTCTCTCTGTCACACGCACACACGCACCCTCACACACACCCACAGCATGGGGATGTGTGGGGCCGTAAGGCAGCATTTAAGACATGTTTACTGTGTGTGTGTACTGTAGTCAGAGGCGAGGTGTGTGCGTGAGTGACACCACGCTGGGAGCCTCTTCAATTAGCATCCGCCCTCGTTAGCGCGCCGCTTTCATTTGGGACCGACCCTGCTGCTTTAACGACCGCCCCGGCCTCCATTCCCTCGCATTCTTTCCAAATCACTTCCACCGCCGGCCGCCTCCTTTTTCCTGGAGAGGTAAACACTGTGTGTGTTCACACACACACACACACGCTTGCATAGCACCGCAAACAAGCAGCTAGCTTGCTAGTTGCTCAGACACCTCCCCCCCCCTCTCAGATACTGCCTTTTGTCTAGAAAGATGCTTATTATGGAGTGTAGACCTTAACATGCTGAAGTACTCAGACAGCTATTCCTTCCCCAGTGTGTGAGAGAGACAGCTTGCATGTCTGCCATGTGTTGACCATGTTTAAACCCCGGGGACAGGAAGTGGCTGCAGAGGAAATCGGAAGTTGGTCTCCCGTGCTGTTATTTTGCGTCGTAGCGTCTGTGTCCTTTTAGGAACCCAGTGGTATTCCCTGTGTGTGCCCCAGCGTCCACTAGTCAGGAGAGAGGCAGGCCCCGCCCTCCCCAGATCGGTCCCAGTCAGGGGGTGTTTTCTGGAGCTCTGGTCATCCACCAATCACCTCGCCTGCTTATTACCAGCGACATCAGATCGGCCGCAGCGGAGAGATGATGTCACCGCTGCGGTTACCACGGCAGCTGGCCCCCGTTACGTAACGCATGAGCTAAGGACGGAGGGCCGGTCCAACTGGGCAGTAGATGCCTCAGGAGATGTCAGAACCAAAGGAACATGAGAAATTGCCATGACATACACAACCCCCCCCCCCACCCCCACCCCCCATCATTCGACTCTCCTTTTCTCTCTTCTCTGTCCATCATGGTGTGGTAGTGTTTATGTAGAAGTCAGCTCTCTGTGTTTGTGGAGTGGGTTCGGTCGGGTCTGCACACACACGCACAGCCCCTCCGGCCCACCTCTGCGATGGCACAGTCAATACTGGCCCGTGTGGATTCATGTGTGTGTGTTTATGACGCCGTCATGGCGGGAACCATCTTTCCCAGTCACATGCCTTCAACCTTCCACCGCCTTTCGCCAGCGTCCTGTTTTTGTGCTACGGTCGTCCCGGCAACTCCGCAGATGTTTCTGTTCCTCGCCAACGCCATGGCAACAGTAACAGACAAGTGAAAGTCTTGATATCGCTATTTCAGGGCCTGGGATTAAGTGATGTGAAATGGAGACAGAGAGGGAGAGACGGAACGAAAGACCTACAGAGAGAGAGAGAGACACACACACAGAGGGAAAGACAGAAAGACGTACAAAGAGAGAGAGACAGCAAGAGAGACAGATGCAGTGTTCTCATCCTGAAGGACTCTAGGATGCGTCTCCTCCATCTTGGGAGGCCCCTCCGTGGAGATGTGAGAGACCTCCTCAGCCATGGCGCCTGTGAGTGTGTGTGTGTGTGTGTGTGAGAGAGAGAGAGAGAGAGACCACCACAGAGCTGGTGTGTGTCCAAGTTCCTCCAGTTTCACAGCTCTAGGGTTTGTTTAGCCTGGCCTGGCCTGGCTTGGCTTCTCAGTCACACAAGAGAGGCAGAGCCATCAGCCATCAGTCTGGCAGGGCCAGAGAATTTACTTTCTGCATTAGCTGGCCTAACTAACATGGGCACTCTCTTTCTTCAGCCACAGGGATGTTAGTCTCTCTCTCTTAACTTGGTATCTTTCTCTCTGGTTTCACAAACACAATCTCTCTCTCAAGCTGTAGTGGAAGTATCTTGGACCTGTAAAAGATCCGACGACCAGAACCCCAACCCCTACTCGTTTACTCTCCCGGTTACCTTAAAGAACAACAAACTTGGGAACCCTCTATTGCGGTACATATGAAGTATTTTAAGTGAGGCCTTCATGTAGCACAGTTTTGAAAAGTGAACAGAACGCTTCTCAGAACGGTTCCAGTGGGCGTATCTCTGTTCGAGTTGCACAACAAGCTTGGAGAATATTGAAGCAAATCAACAACAACACCAGCACCCTCCTCCCCCTCTTCTTCCTTATCCGTCTGGGGACTGTTCCCCAGGCCTGAGGTGAGGAGCCAGGCCAGGCCAGGGCAGGCAGAGCAGAGCTGTTATTTGGGTCAGTGACAGCCCTGGTGTAATTACCCTGTTCGCTGCCCCGGGCCACGCTAGGGACTTGGAAAACTTATTTCCGCACATGGCCACGTTTTTTTTCTTCTTCTTCTGGGAAAGGGGCGCGTTGCAAACAGGAAGTTGCAGTCTAAATAAAGTCCCCCCAGGAAGCCTAGTCGCTTTAACGATTACACAAACGGCGGGTCAAAAATAGCGCCTGTGGGACCGCGCTGCGGCGGTGAGGCCTCTGCCCCCCCCCCGGCCCCCCCGGGCGACTGCTCCTGCAGTGAGGTCAGCCGCGGGCTGGACGAGCGCACCGCGTGCCGAGCTGGGAGCGGACGTGATGGGACAGTCATGACGGCTGCCTGCCGCCCGCCCGCCACTGTGGTCAGGTCGGTGAGGTATTCCAGTACGTCCGTGGAGGTGGGCCGGTCAGCTGGATGTCCGCACGGTCAGTCTCGTTGATGCGGCCGGTCACAGCAGGTTAGTTATTTTTGGAGGGGAGCGGAGGTGGAAAGAAGAGTCGACAGTGAGTTGAATCGGGGGGGTGCAATTTAGGACTGTCCCTAAATGCCTGTCCAAATCTCCTGCAGATTGAGGAGCACGTCTTTAGATGATCTAACCATGTGTGCCTTCTGAGGCGAGGAGGAGGAGGAGGAGGGGGGGGGTGGTTGCCACCCTTTCACGTGGGGCTCTCTTCCACCAGCCCCTCCCTGTGCCCTCCGTGCCACCCCGGATTGGCACAGCGCCATGGCCCTGCCTGCGGTAGTGATGCCACAGTGTAATAACAGGGCCGGGAGACGCTGTGCCTGCTGTGCCCTGCCCCTCACCTGGAATGCACCCTGATGTTGACTCCCTCTTCCGGGCTCCTGCCCACGCTCCATAGGGTCCCACTAACTGCACCAGCGCTTGTTTGGACGATGATGAGTGTCTCTGCTAGGGGCGCACTTGTTCTCGTGCTCAATGTGCCAGCCGGTGTCCCGATTTATGTTCTTTTAGTTTGAATTGGGATAAACAAATGAATCGGGTACTTCAATCCTCTGTCTTTCTCTGCTCGCTTTCGCTCTCTCTTTCCCTCCTTCCCTCTCTCCCAGGTGGAAGGAGTAGGGTTGTATTTCCGTCAACAACTTCTGCAGTCTCGCCACCGGGGGGCCTTTGAGCTGGCCTATGTGGGCTTTGTACGCCTGACTGACATGTTATGCAGGTAGGTGTGTGTGTGTGTGTGTGTGTCTTCTATTGGTCCGGCGGGGAAAGTCGATTTTGAGCCATGGATGGTGAACCTTGAATCCCTAACAGATTATATCATCCTTTCAATAGGGTATTTTATTGGCCCGCACATGGGGAACCGAGACGAAACTGATCTCACAACAGGTTCCTTTAGGATTAGCTGTGTGTGTGTGTGAGTGTGTGAGAGTTTCTGGGGGGATGGCACTATGCAAGGTTATGGGGTGTTGATTATAGGGAGCGCGACTGCTGCCTTTTGATGCTGGGTTTTGTGTCTCTAGTGTTCCATGGTTCACCGTGGTGTGTGTGTGTGTGTGTGTGTATGTGTATGTGGGGGGCTGGGGTCATGCCCTTTTCCCGTCCTGTGCAGTGGATTGTTTGATCTGGCCTCCTTGGTCCACTGGCTCGTGTTAAACACCAGTCCTTTTCATAACTGGAGAGCACATTCCTCTCTGCAGTCCACGCCTCGCGTGTGTGTGTTTGTGTGTGTGTGTTTGATCTGATCAGGGATTATTTTATTTTTTTGTGTGGACCTGTTAAGCCTTTCAGTTATGAATTTTTCACCTTTTTTCGTTTCAACAAAAATCGAAAATGCTTCTCGTCTGATTGGGCGTCACAGTAGCGCGTGTGTTTGTGTGTGTCTGTTCCAGAAGCGGGAGCCAGACGCTGCAGCAGCTGCCTGCCTGCTGGCTGACTGAGGTCCTGCAGGAGGTCAAGTCCAGTGACCCTGCGTCCAAACTGTGTGCCACAAGACGCAGCGCAGGAATCCCTTTCTATATCCAGGTGGGTGTGGGTGGCTGGGTGGGTGTGGGTGGCTGGGTGTTTTTACTCTTAAAAGCAGTGACTCTGCATTTCTTGGCGTTCCCTTTGAGCATTCATGCTGGAAGAACACTTTGTCTCCCCATCCATCTATTTGTCATGTGCGCACACACCCGTGCACATGCACAGTGTCCCTTGATTGAACCCCATCTCCGTCTCACTAATCCCAAACACCTCAGCACTCTGTCTGAATATCAGCTTGCAGACCTTCCTCTGCTGTTTTGATTACTCAACTGAGACTGGAAACAGACAGTAGAACTGAGCTAGTCTCACCCATAGAACCATCACCAGTAGAACTGAGCTTGTTTACTAACATATAGAACCATCACCAGTAGAACTGAGCTAGTCTACTAGCATATAGAACCATCACCAGTAGAACTGAGCTAGTCTACTAACATATAGAACCATCACCAGTAGAACCGAGCTAGTCTACTAACATATAGAACCATCACCAGTAGAACTGAGCTAGTCTACTAACATATAGAACCATCACCAGTAGAACTGAGCTAGTCTACTAACATATAGAACCATCACCAGTAGAACTAAGCTAGTCTACTAACATATAGAACCATCACCAGTCTACTAACATATAGAACCATCACCAGTAGAACTGAGCTAGTCTACTAACATATAGAACCATCACCAGTAGAACTGAGCTAGTCTACTAACATATAGAACCATCACCAGTAGAACTGAGCTAGTCTACTAACATATAGAACCATCACCAGTAGAACTGAGCTAGTCTACTAACATATAGAACCATCACCAGTCTACTAACATATAGAACCATCACCAGTAGAACTGAGCTAGTCTACTAACATATAGAACCATCACCAGTCTACTAACATATAGAACCATCACCAGTAGAACTGAGCTAGTCTACTAACATATAGAACCATCACCAGTACAACTGTATGAGAGGCCGTATAGGCCATAATTCATACTTGGTCTCACATACATGCCATGACCTCACATATATACCATTATACTCTCACATATATACCATTATATGTCCTATACGGCCTCTCATAGAACTGAGCTAGTCTAACATATAGAACCATCTCCAGTAGAACTCTGGACTAACGAGGGGAGAGGTAAAAAAGGAAAGAGATAAACAAAAAAAGGCGAGTACCAAGGGGAGGGCAGAGAGAACTTGAGTATTTAATTGGAATGAACAGAGAGGAAGGGAAAGCTAGATAGCGGAGTCAGTAAGAGATAAGACATGAGAGAGTGATGAGGGGAGGGCTGCAAATGAAGTCAGCACCTTGGCAGGGCCCTGCACATTCCTGTGGCGGAGAGATCCGGAACGGCTGGCGGGGACTGCTGCATCTCTGGGCCGGCCCAGCTCTCCTCCCACTAACCTGGGCCGGCTTGGGACACACTTCACAGGAACCAGACCAGACCCCGCCCCCCCCTCCCCCCTTCCTCCCCACTCCCCAGGGCACACATACATACAGACTCACAGCTGTCTCTCATCATCTCTCTCTGCAATGCTGACGCATGCTGATGATGTCACGCAGCCCTTCCAATGGTGCTTAATCTTTTGGTTTATACTACAAAATGACCTATGCCACAATGATATTTCCCATATCACAATGTAAATAAATAAAAACAGTCCTAACCAGTCCCAGGCCCTATGTCTTTGTCCCTGTTGCAGTGTTTAAACTGGACCCATTGCTGTTCCCCAGGCCCTGTTGTCTTCTGAGCCCAAGTTATCCAGCTGCAGCCTGTTGAAGATGACCATGAGGGAGCTGACCGCCCTGGCCATGCCTGCTCCCCACAGAGACACTGACCACACCACTGTCCCCCAGGTACGACCCACCATGTGTCCGTACGCTAGGTACACAGCTCATTATGTATGTGTGCTGATTTGTGTGTTTGTATTTCTCCCCAGGTGCACGCCCTCAACATTCTGCGTGCGCTGTACAGAGACACTCGTCTGGGGGAGAACATCGTCCCCTTCGTGTCCGAGGGCATGCAGGCCGCCGTGCTGGGCTTCACCTCTCCTGTCTGGGCTGTGAGTCCCTCCATCCTGCCCTCCCTCCATCCTGCCCTCCCTCCATCCTGCCCTCCCTCCGTCATGCCCCTGCTCTCTATCTCGGCGTCCTCCTTTATCTCTGTCCCTACCCCTGTCCTCAATCAATTATCTATTTTCCTCTCTTGTTCTGTCTCTCTTTGTCTCTCTCTCTCTCTTGTTCTCTCTCTCTCTTTCTCTCTCTCTCTCTTTGTCTCTCTCTCTCAGGTGAGGAACTCCTCCACTCTCCTGTTCAGCACTCTGATCACGAGGATCTTTGGAGTGAAGAAGGGCAAGGACGAACACTCGAAGAAGAACAGGTCTGCTTCCTTCCATCTAACAGCCGGCCCGCTCCTCCCGTTTGGTCTGATAGTGTGTCCCCTCCACCACCGGGGGGCACTGTGGCCACATCCCTCCGCCCTGGCCTCACTTCAAGCTGTGTGAGAGAGGAGAGGCCAGACCGGATGAGACTCCAACAGGGCTGTTCTGTTATTCCTCCATTTTTATTTTTATTTATCCCCAGATATCCCACTTGCTTTGTGTTCCTGTTGATCTCACTGCAAGTAAACATACACACACACACACACGTCAGACTCTTTTATAGAGTTTCCCCGGACATTTTGTCGGTCCGCACCACACGCGCACACACACACACACATGCAAGCCTCTAATCACTATCCCTCTGACCTCCACCTCTGACCCGTGTGTGTGTGTGTATGTGCGCGTCGGCATGTACGCAAGTATGCAACTGTGTGAATGAATGAGGGTCTCTGACAGGACCCCCCGCGGTGCCGAATAGAGGACCCCTCACACACACACACACACACAACCACACAACCACAACCTGAGCAGGGGTCACCGGAGAGGTGCACTGTGGGTAGGGGACGAAGAGGTCACATCTGGAGGCAGTGAGAGAGACGGGGTACAAGGAGCGGCTGAAGAGGACTCTGAATAGACGGATGACAGCCTGTGGAGGGGAGGCCGATGCTCTGGAGGTCCAGGACCCGGCCCGCGTTGGCAGATGCTTCAGCTTGATAGGGCTATTTTTAGGAGCGTCTCCCGGGCGACCGGTCCCCATGGTGGGCATGCCGGTTGATCTCGGCTCGTTTTCCGGCTCACGATAAGGAGCAGACACAGGGGCCAGAGCCAACAACCCAATCTGTTGTCCTTTTAGTTTCGTAGGCTTGTGTGGTGAGCCTTCTGATCTCGCCCCCCCCCCCCCCCCCCCCCCGTTTATTTTTCAGGATTTCTCTCTTTTCTTCCATGCAGGTCTCTCTGGTTATTATTGCGTGTTATCCTGCGTGCGTTTGTGCAGGAGTTAGGAGATTGAGGGCGTGCAAGAGTGTTTTCTGTGTGTGTGCGTGGCGATTCTGTGTGGGAGAGATGGTGTGTGGTGTGTGTGTGTGTGTGTGTGTGTGGGGGGGGGGGTTATGAGGGAGATAGTATGTTAGTGTGAGTCAGGGAATGAATGATTTTGACCTATGTGTGTCTGAGCGTGTGTGTTGGGTGTCTGGGTAATGTCATTACTGTGATTATTTGGTTGTGTGTTCTGGCTGCACGAAATGCGTTGTGACAAGCTGTCCACTCCAATGTCTGGCTGCTAGCTGGTGTATTTGGTCCGGCTACTCTGTGTGTGTGTGTGTGTGTGAGTGTGTGAGTGTTATAGGCCAGGCTCTGTGGCTCCAGTGGAGTTGAAGTGTATCAAACCATTTGGGCCAGCTGATCTTGGGCTTGGTTTGCGTGACTGACACACACATCCACACACATGCACATACACACTGGACCATTTATCCATGAAGTACGTATGTTTGTACACCCTGGATGACTGTATGTTTTCCTGTGTGTGTTGGAGTGTGAAGACTGTGTTTAGAGTCAGAATGTGTGCGTGTGTGTACACGATGGGGTTTATGTCTAGTTTATATTGTGACTCCACTGGGAATCTAGATTTCATGCTGAACCTTCTGCTGATATGTTTGTCATCATGACATCGGGTGGGGGGGGGGGTCATGGGAGAGAGCTTTGTTCTGCCGTGGAACCTGATCCTCTAGACCTTGTGGCTGTGCGGTTCTTCAGAGGTACCCTCAGCAACCACCATCGAGGAGGACTAAAAACATCTCTCCAGTGACGTCTGCGCTCGCTGCGTGTCTGATCCTGGTGATGGTGTAGCAGGCTGGCCTGTACGAGGCCAAGCTGCAGCCTGACTGCCAACAAGACAGGACCAGTCATCGGTCAGACACCTCTCCCTGACCTCCCCCCTCCACCCCCTCCTCTCCCCTGATCCCTAACCTGGCTAATCTGCTCTGCCCCGACCCCTGACCCCACCCAGGAGAGAGACCTCAGCCTGAGAGGGTCTCATTAGGGAGAAGACAACATGCCCTGTGTGTGTGTGTCTGCACGTGTAGGTGCCCTTGGTTGTGTGTGTTAAGGAGATGTGCAGGTCAGGACGAGTGAGGGACAGCCCTGTGAGGGATCAGGGGATCAGGGCTGGGTTGTTGCTGAGCCCGAGGGCCTGCTGTGTCCGCAGGCCACACTGGAATAATCCACAGCCTTGTGAGCGTGTAACTGCTACCACATTGAGCCCCCGTCAGTCCCAATCTGGACCCTGTACACCGTGTCACGTTCGGGACTCGCCAACACACACACACTCACTCACATACCCCTTTGACAAAATTGACGGGCCTCGTTACCATGATGTCGCTTTGGCTCTAACTCAGACCAGGCCTAGAACTCCTTAGCATTGATGAGAAAGTGTGTGTGTGTGTGTGTGTGTTGGCTGTGCTGTCTGAACCCTTCTTCAGCTAGAAATCCACAGATTTAGATGAACAGGGTTTTTAAATAGGCCTTTATTGGCTTGGGGTGAACAGGGTTGGAGCATTTTTAAAGATGAGGTTGCCAAAGTTAAATAAGGTTTGTCAGTTTATGGATCCATGTGTGTCAACACGCAATCCCAAACACAGTCTGCAGTGGGTGTGTACACACACTCCCACACACACACACACACACACACACACACTCCCTCACTGCCTGAGTCAGGACACAGGGCAGTCATATTTAGATCCAGGCTTTTCCGTCTGCGGGGCGGAAACAGCTGAAGTGTCTCTCCTCTCCTCCCGTGAACCTAGCCTTCTCTTAATGAGCGCTTTACTGCCCCGCGATGCTTTGAGATGGAAGGATGTGGTTAAGAAGCCAGACCCCCAAGTAGAAGTCGTTTGATTATCTTCTCTCTAGTTTTTTTGGTTTGTATTAATGGACAGACGCGTTTTTGAAACAGATAGCAGATAGCAGATGAAATAGAGCCTCTTGTGCTCCGTGTCTCACCCCTTGTCTGTGTCTCCCCCCCCCCCACCCCCTCATTTGCAGGATGACGGGCCGGGAGTTCTTCACGCGCTTCCCGGCGCTCTACCCCTTCCTGCTCAGCCAGCTGGGGGAGGCGGCCCTCTCTGTGGACAGGTGAGCCGCCCTCGTCGCTACGGGGGGTGGGGGGACGGGGACGTTTCCACCCAGGACCGTGGTGCCTGTCCTCCCACACCCAGAGCTCCCCGAGGCCCCTGTTCTCACCCTCCTCCGGTTGCGGGAGGCCTCCCAACTCCCAGGGCCGGCCGAGGCCTGATTCCTTAAGGCTCGTTAAACCTTTTAAGTGTATCCGCAGACGGACGGACGGACAGTTTCCTGGGAGAGATGGAGAGATAGAAGAAGGGGTTGGGGTGGGGGTGATTCCACTTGTTTGTTAGGAGCTAAGCTCACCATTCATCCCTCCCTATTTGAGTGTCTGTGTCCCATTCCCTGTGCCCTCTGGTCAGAGCGCTATCTTAATATGCATCAAATTAATTGGATTGTTGTTTTCCAGCCTGACTTTCTCACCCCCCCCCCCCCTCTGAAAAAGGCCATGTTTCCCATGAAACAAGACCTCCTTGTGGCCCCCTCCGCACTTGGCGGTAGCACCCAGCACCATGGCTCCATGTAGAGACATGTTTGGACTGGGCTTTGGTTCCGTAGCTTTAGGATACCAACACACACACACACATGCACTCTGTTGGGTTCGACCTACTACTCCAACGGCGTCCTCCATTCCTGTGTGTTTGCCCTCTTCTCCTCTCCCACCGTCTCTTTCCTGCTTACCCCCTTTTCCCCTCATCCCTCCATCTGTACCTTCCCCACCCCCCCCCCCCTCCCCCCCTTCTCCTCCTCACCCGTTCACACACATGTTTTGGCTCTCTCCTTCCATCTGTCAGTTCCTCCGTCTCCGCCTTCCTCTGCGCTCTCCTATCTCCTCCCTCTCTCCCGGCGAGGACCGTGCCAGCGGGCCTCACATGTGAGCAGTTCCCTCCCGCTCCCCAGTGCCACGCCATGACATCACGTCCAGGCCGGCCCACGCCGTGCCTGACTGAAATTGGACGCTAAACACATTACGCTGGGGTCCTAATTAGCGGCCTATTACATTTCCCATCTCGCTGATCGCACGGCTGTCCCAGAGGGTTGCTGTGTGTGTGTGTGTGTGTGTGTGTGTGTGTGTGTGTTATTGAAGGGAATAATGAAAAGCACAAGTGGAGCTGGCAGGGCGTCCAGTGTCTTCATATGCTCTATGAGAACCTCATGGCCATACAAGAGCCCAGGAGCACGCCTCCCTCTCAGCACACACATGAATCAGCAACCTCAGAATACACTCCCACTCCCACACACAGATGAATCCATACACACACACACACACACACACACACCTCTCCAGTGAGATGGGAGCGATCAGGATGACACTGCCAACCAGGAAACTGTGAAACCGCTGGCAAGAATAGACAGTTTCCATTCTGAGTCAGGGAGTGAGTAAGAGAGTGAAGCAGAGGGAGGGAGGGTAGGGGAGATGTGGAGTTGGTGTGAGAGGGAGGTGAAGAGATTAACGGAAGATAAATGAAGTTTGAGTTGATGGAATAGCTGGTTTGGGTCCTCGGAAATGTGGCACATACATAAAATCTCTACTCTGCGTCTCTGTGTTGTGTGTGTGCGTGTGTGTTTGCTTGCTTGTGTTTGTGTTTAATATTCCCATATTGCTGCGAACATCTGGGCTGTAATGTTCCCCAGGTCTCATGGCTCAGGGCTCCAGTGTGGGGGTTAAAATAGATCTGTATAAAACTTGTCTAAACACTGCACACTGACTAGCCCAGTCCAGATGTGTCAATGATTAGTAAATCATGACAATGCCTCTGGCTCCCACTCCTCCTCTCTCTCTGTTCTCCATCACCCTGTCTTAGTTTCCCACTTTCCTTCTTACTCCCCCTTCCCTTCACTACCTTTACTGTCCAGTTCTCTGCTTTCAGCCCTTCACGTCCCCTGTTCTCTTCTGAAGCTATAAGATGATTGGACAAATGTACAAAGTACAGATTCGATGTTGCCCTATGTGAAGCAACAAAGCACTACCCCCCCCCACCGTGTGACCTTTGAGACCTCTGAACTTACCCCTCCCCCACTCTGTTTATCCTATCAGTGACAGCGGACAGGTGAGGCTCCACCCCAGTTTGTTTCTGCTCCTGTTGGTGCTGGGCAGACTGTACCCCTCCCCTATGGATGGCTCCTCCTCCCCGCTGGGCCTCGCCCCCTTCATGCCCTTCATCATCAGGTGAGTGGAACGTGTGCACACACACACACACATATTCCAAAGCAGACACATTAGATGTGTTCTTCTCTTCTGATAGGGCCGCCTATTACATATTACCAGTCATGTCGGAACCAAACATCTCAACCTGGATACGGCTCTGTTAAGAGCCCTTTTTGGACGCCAGTTTAGGTCACTACGCCAAAGATGTGTGTGAGGGAGGGGTGCTGGCACACATTGTCCCTTCGTGTGTCATGGCGTTCCCAAATTTCCAGTCCCATTATCTGTGTTGAGGGGGGATGGATGGGAAGTTGTGGTTAGGACCTCATACCTCACATAGCTGAGCTGGAAAGAAATGAACAAATATTATTGGTACGTGTTCCTCCATGGCACCTGTGAACAGCCCCAGGGCCAGCAACCCCTCCCTCCCCCTGCAGGCCTGTACCACCAGGGTAGGGGAGGCGGGGTCAAACCTTTCTCACCAAGATGTCAGGTGCACCCCGCCACACCCCCAGCAGTGGAACATTCCGTTCCTGGGCTTGGGAAGATAGACTGGGGGAGATTATGAAAGAGGAGTGGCGGGGGAGTAGTGGCCGGAGAAGTGAAAGAACATCTCAAGCAGCCTAAGCAAAGGTCTGGCCTAGTATGGTGAGGGTGAGGTGTGTGTTTACAGAGACTGAGCGCGTGTGTTTGTGTTAGACGGAAGACACGCTTTCAGGTCAGGTCAGGGTAGCACTGTAGCAGGTTGTGCTCAAACGCTGGAGGCTACTGTATGGCCGTGTGTGTGTGTGTGTGTGTGTGTGTGTGTGTGAGGGAGAGCTCATCAGTGGTGTCTCCTTATCTATGCCTGAGAGGGGATGTCTCTGTCCACCATGAGGCCCTTTGGTGAGCAAGCAGGGAGGAGGAGGAGGATGGAGGAGGATGGGGGGGCTGAGGGTTAGTCAGTGCCTGGGACGGAGGGAGGGAGAAGGGATGGAGGAGAGAGAGGCTCAGGCCAGGACCTTGAGGTTGGAACTCTGTGACTATCCACCGCCGATAACGGCTTCACAACAGACCCAGATACTTGTGTGTCTTACACAGATATGTTTAATTAGCGATCCCGATGTTTTCCCCACGCCGTGCCAACCGCTGATCCTCCCATGAGATTCGATTGCTCGACTGATGCAACGGTGTTGTTGCACAATGTCCATGGTGCTCAGGGAAGCCGCAGAGTTCACTCCCATGTTCATACACGCCCCCGACTGAAAGGCAAGGTGGAAGATGGGCCGAGAGATAAAAAAGACAAATGTAGGGGTTGATAGAGAGAGAGAGATACAGAGGAAAGGTTGATACTGGTGTGGTGCTGGGAGGGTTAACTTCCACAGGGTCTGGGTCGTTGCTGGAGGGGGGACGGGGGAGGGGAGGGGGGCTGGCTGGTTCTTGTCAGTGGAGGTATGCAGCGCACAAGGCTCACATCCACACAAATCAAGCCCACATGTTGGAGGATGTTAAATATAGCTGCATGGCCCTGACTTCTTTGGCTCCAGATCCTGGTTCTCTCTCCCCTGCTTCCTCCCTCTCCCCCAGGCACATGTGGACGTGTCTGGGGAGGCTGATTACTATCACCCCCCCCCCCCCCCCCTCCACCACCTCCACCATTAAGATTCCTCCAGAAGAAAGCTTGCCGAGGTGAACTTCGACAGAGGGGCCCGCACGGTCAAGATAATCCACCTCTCCATCCCTCCCTCTCTCTGCTCATCCTGGCGTCCTCTGATTGGCTCCCCCCCCCCCAGGACCTCGTCAGATCCCCATCTCCAGCATTCCTCTGCGAGCTCAGGCGTCGCCTGCGTCATCTGGCCTCTCGTCAGCCGGCCTGGGGATGATCCTCCTGATGAGGACTAGACAGATCTGTCATGTCAGCTTCTCCTTGCCACGCCCTCCTCCCTTCACTTAAGCAAAAAACCTGGATCGAGTTCACCCCTCCCCTCCCCTGACAGTGCTTCAAACTGTCCCTCCAATGACTTATCTTCCATTTTTCCGACCAAGCTTCTTTCCGCACGTCTTCCCTCTCTCGTCTGCCTCCCCAGCCCTCCCCCTTTCCTCTACATCCCGCCCGGAACCTGGTTCCTGAACCAAGTTCTACGGCTGTGCTAACTGGATAGTCCACTGTGTCTCCTGGTGCTCGAGGGTGCATTCTTCACTAACAGACTCCATTATGGCTCTGAGTGGGCCCGTTTGGTTAATGCACTGCGGACTGACTTTGCAGGAAACTGGAGTGCCAGGCCCCCCAAATGATCCCCAGATGCCCCCCCCAACCCCCTGTATCCCGACCCCCCCCCCCCCCGAGACAGCGCTGGACGTGGCCCTGTTTCTAAAATTACACCTCCAAACTGTCATTTCCTCTCCAAAGAGTTTTAATGGGACAAATTAGCACTGATAGTTAACATATGGGTCACAAATGGGACTGTGGGGCTGGGGGAAAGGGAGGAGGACAGGAGGATTGGTCATTAGAGGACAGAGGATAGGTTTGTGTGTGTGTGTGTGTGTGTGTGTGTGTGTGTGTGTGTGTGTGTGTGTGTGTGTGTGTGTGTGTGTGTGTGTGTGTGTGTCTGTGTGTGTGTGTGTGTGTGTGTGTGTGTGTGTGTGTGTGTGTGTGTGTGTGTGTTTTCGTGTGGATCATGTTCAGCCAGGAGGAATGATAACTGTTGTCTCTGTTAGTCTTCTTTTTTTTGTTGGTGTGTCTGTCTGGAAGTTATGACACAGCAGGTGGAGCAGCATTTGTTGACAGCTGACTGGTCCAAAACAACCTCCCTTTTGTCCACCTCTTTTTATTCTGTCTGTCTGTCTGTCTCTCTCTATTTCTCCCTCTCTCTGTCTCTCTCTCTTCATCTCTCTCTGTCTCTATTTCCCTCTCTCTCTTTATGTCTGTCTGTCTGTCTCTCTCTCTCTCTCTCTCTCTCTCTCTCTCTCTCTCTCTCTCTCTCTCGCTCGGTCCATCTGTGCTATTACCTCGTGGTGTGTGGAAGGTCCCTCTGCTTGTAGGACGGCCTTGTGTGGCCTTTGATGTGGGAGCTCTGGAAAATGGGTCATACAGTGCTCAATTGTATTTTTTTTACTCATGTTTCATAATCAAAGGGCCGATTGCAGCTCTGGTCCAGCAGAAGTATGTCAGATATTTAGATATTACAGCCGATACAAACTGAGCTGGCCTGGAGGGATGTGGAGCGTCTTCATTCTGACATTCCTTCCCATAAGTAGCCCTGATGGATGGACGTTCCTCATGTTGTTTTGGAACGTGGGAAGGACTTTCCACAGCGAGCCGTTTGCTCCAGCGCTCATAAACCACCCTTCTCTGCCGTCACGGCCCTGTAAACACACAACAACGTGTGGCCACACACACACACACACACACACACACAACAGACAGGCTGAGTCCCCTCACTTCACCTCAGACCTCTTCCCCGTCCTGACTATCTTCCTCCAAATCCCCCTGCCCACTCCATCTGATTTCTTCTCCTTCTGTTTCTCACTTCATCCCTCCTCCTCTTGTCCTTCCATTTTACCCACTGTCATACTCCCCCCCCAGACCCCCCCCCCCCCCCCTTCGCCCTTTTCTCTCTGCTGGCTTACGGGCAGATGAGAAATGAAAGATGTTATCTGGTAGGCCTGTGTGTGCACGTCTGTGAGAGGCAGCATTACACTGTCAGCCATGCTTGGCTGGGGGGACAACTTCCCTGATATTTTCATAAGTATTTGAATGTGTTAACGTGTTATCTGTTTAGAATGAACCGTCTTTTGTAACTGTAAACTGATGTGTGTGTGTGTGTGTGTGTGTGTGTGTGTGTGCTGTATAATAACTCATTATCAAGTTACATTTTGGATGAAAATACTTAAAATGAATGAAAATACTTACTGTAAGTTGCTCTGGATAAGAGCGTCTGCTTAACGGCTACAATGTAAAATGGCTTTCATACTCGGCTCTCTTTGTGGGAAATGACATCTGTGTTTCAGGTGTGGCCGCTCGGCCGTCTACCGGACACGTGAAATGGCAGCACGTGCTCTTGTCCCCTTCGTCATGGTTACCCAGGTTCCCTCCACCATCCATACTCTCCTCAAGGACCTGCCCCTGGAGTCTGGACCTAGAACCCAGCAGAACCACATCCACGGAACCCTACTCCAGGTGGACAACTCTCGGAATCCAGAGTATCCCTCTGGATTCTTTCTCTTTATTTCACCACATCTCGCTATCCCAACCCATCCTGACAAGACCGTTAGTACACGGCAACATCTTGGTATGTGTTTGGTTCGGTGAACAGACGCACAAACAGTCCTGCTGTAATGTCAACAGGAGGTGATGTAGCGAATGGTGGGCTTGAGCGGGAGGAGACCGGGGTCAGCGTAGAGGAACGAACGGAGAAACCGGTTGATTCTGGTTCTTTCTCCCTGCGTTCCTTGATGTTGCACTCAAGATTTGATGGCGGTCGGGACAGCAGGGAGGTCTGGGGTAGAGGAGGGAGGGAGGGAGGGAGGGAGGGAGGGAGGGAGGGAGGGAGGGAGGGAGGGAGGGAGGGAGGGAGGGAGGGAGGGAGGGAGGGAGGGAGGGAGGGAGGGAGGGAGGGAGGGAGGGAGGGAGGGAGGGAGGGAGGGAGGGAGGGAGGGAGAAGGCAAGGGGGGAGGTGGGCTCTCCAAGGCTTTCGAGAGATTTTGGAGGAGCTGATTTAGTTTGAGCTTTTCCTGTCCTGGCTGCCATGTGTGGCGCTTCCCCAGATTGGTGTCTTTCCGTCCTGTGCTTTTCTCCGTCTTTCTGTCTCTGTAACTTGGACAAAACAAAGGATTCAGAGAAAGAAGAAGGAGATGTGTGAGATTGAAAGAAGGGGGAAGCAGAGATGGACAGAGATCCAGGAACGGGTCTGGTTATGTGTCTGTGTGTTGGGCCTAAAGCCTACTCCTCCGCCATTTCATTTCCTCTCTCTCTCTCTTGCTCTCGCTCTCTCTTGCTCTCGCTCTCTCGCTCTTGCTCTCGCTCTATCTCTCTCTCCCTTTCTCTGTCACTAACTCCATCCTAGTCACCTCCCAGTATTTCAGGGAGTATTTTGTCTCAACAGTCTCAACTTTCACAGTAAGAGACATGACACATACACTGGTTTTCAAATGGTTCCTTTTGAGCACGCTTTGATTGAGTACTTGCTGGGGACTACACCTCGGTGGTAAATTGTCATTTGGATGTTGTGTGTGTGTGTGTGTGTGTGTGTGTGTTCGTTGGGTTGAAGAGCCACAGATGGTGTCTGATTGTTCTGAAAGTGCAGGGTGTCTGCCCTACGTGGCGGCTCAGACAGGGCCGGGGGATGTTTGCTGATGCTGGGGGAGATAGGGAGGAGTATGGGGGTGGACAGTGTGAGGGAAGCAGGGTAACCACTGTAAACATGGTAAAGGAGACATGACTGTGTAGGGAGGGGGAGGACACGGGTATCAGGACATCACTCATACTACTGATAGGAAAGATACTACCTCTGCATGCCACGGGCTGTACGTGTGTGTGTGTGTGTGTGTGTGTGTGGACTGCATACTGAGAGTCTGTCTATCCAGAGATGATTAGGACAGTATGTTCAGCTTTGGGGGCTGGCTAATGTATGTTAATTTGTTCTGTCCACTCTCTCTGAATGGCAGTATCTGTGTGTAACAGGTAGCAGATGTCTGGCTCAAAGAGAAACTAGGTGTGTGAGCAGAATACACACACACACACACACTCACAAACACACACAGCAGCAAACGATCTCACACAAACACTCAATGTATCTTTGTTCTATCGCCCATGTGATCCTCTCACACAAACACACACACACACACACACTCAGGCGGATGCACCAACGCTAGTAGTTCTGAGCAGCTCGTTATTCTGAACACCGCAAGTCCCAGGATGGCACACTCCGGGACACACGGAGGTTAGAGAGACCTCTTAGAGAGACCTCTTAGAGAGACCTCTTTGATTATAGAAGAACCAAACACAGTCTGAGCCGGTACCGGCTCTGCTCGACCCAAAGTTCTGTTTACACAACGTCCTGACTGGCCTTAACGAGCGCAGCCGATGGACTAGAGCTAACAGAACCCGGCATATGGCTTCGTTCTCGACACGCGTCAGTGGCGCTGCCTGCCCATGATGCACTGCAGTTCTCTTGCTTCGCCAGGTAGCTTTGGGGGTAATACAAGGGAATTAATCCTTTGTATATTTCCACAACACAGACAAGGCCAACTCAGAAAGAGCCTGTGGAATAGGTACTTTTTTCTTCTCATTCATCTCTCTCTGTCGGCTGGTTTCTGCTGAAACTGAAAGATAGCTGAGGTCTACGGCAAACTCACTGAAAGACAAGGGTTAGTGTTATCCACCAAATTTGAGCTAGCAGGAAATGTAGCTCGCTACCAAGTTTTTAGTTTTTCAGTTATACAGCAGCACCGATGGCGGTAGCTTCGCCATGTGGAGCTCAGAGCTCCGCCGGGGCAAACGGCTTCTGGATGAACAGGAAGGAGGACCAGAGTTGAGGAGGACCTGAGCTGTAGACAGAGGCTAATGGAAGGTCAGCACTCCTCTCAGTCCCTCTTGGGTTCACACATCTACACAGCCACAGCTGCTTCGTGTCTTCTTGGATGTAACACACACACACAAACACACGCACTCATACACACTCTGGTCATGCTGGTCCTCTGTCTGCACAAATGGAAATAACAAACAAGTCCCTGGGGTGCCGTTGAGCCGTGCAGGCCTGGAAGATTGATGAAGATGTCAGTGGGTCCACACACACCACAGGCCTTGTTTTTCTCTGAGCACGTGTGACACGGTCTGTGCGAATGTGTGCGTCTGTAGCTTGCGGGTCGGTGTAGCTCTGTTAGCCGTGCGCGCAATTTGTTGATTTGTTTGTACGAGTGTTTGTGTGCATGTTTTCAAGGGTGTAATGTGTGGGGCTGTGTGTGGGATGCATGTCTAATTGTGTGTGTGTGTGAGTACATTGTTTGTAAATGTGTGCGTGTGCATTGTATGTATGTGTGTGTGTGTGTGTGTCTGGCGTTGCCCTGTGGTCAGTAGCCTAGTTGTGGCAGAGGGAGGGACTGCAGGGCAGGCTGATAACAGACTCCTTCACACACCACCACTATTTTTACCCGCTCTAAAAGTGAGCGACACTCGTTACGGCGCACACACCACACAGGCCGTAAAGCGGCTGGGTGAAAAACAACGCGGACAAATAGGTTTGGATTGGTTCAGTATTCAGCACCACGTCGCCCAAACCCTTTCCCTGTAAAAGCCTACCCAAAATGGTGGGGGCGGGGGGGTTGTCGGTGTTGATGAGTTGAAGTCGGAAATCTTGGTACCCTTTTCTACTGGGACCCTTCACCCGGGGAAGGCAGTAAGCTGAAACATCTCTCTTCGGACATCTGCCTCTCTGTCCTGGGACATTAGACCTCCCCCTACCCCTCCCATGGTAGTTCTGTGATTCTCATCTTGAGCCTCTTCCATCCCAGTCCTCTCCCTGACCCCCCCTGCTTCTCCCTCCATGTCATCTCGTTTGAAGGCAGAGCCACCGGCGTCTATAAATACTCCCAGCTTCCTCTGTGCCTGGCCGGATTAAGCCGGTTGACACTCCCAGACCCGGGACTTCCCAGTCGGAGCGACGGGGGGGAGGGAAGGGGTGGTGTGTGTAGAGACGAGAGAGGGCTGTGGGTGCTGTTTGTGTGATCCAGTGGGTGTTGGCTGGGCGTGGAGGCAGGAGGCTCTGGAGGCTGGAGGAGAGAGAGAGAGAGAGAGGGAGAGAGGGGGGTGGTAGGCCAGGGTTGGGTGGCCAGGGCTGGTGCTACGTGGTCAGGCTGCTTTCCCCCCACGTTGCCTCCGCTGCCTGAGGTAATGAATGGCTTCCTCCTGGCCTGTGGCCCGGGCCAGGCTAAACAGTATACTTACTCTGGACCAGAATACCCAGGCCATGTCTATGTGTCCTGGCCTCACAAATCCACATGAGCAGGCCTGGAATACACAGGCTGCAGACTGTAATCCACCTGCTAGGCCACATCTTTGCAGGGTAGGCTTATGTCACTCAGTTTACATAAGCTATAGTGTATCAATACACTGGGTTGTTAATGAAACCTCATACTGTTAAGCGTTTGCTACACTGTACTTTAACCATCTACTTCCTCATTCCGGGCTAACTGGACCGTTTAGGAGTGTTTACGTCAGTGTTTGTATTGTCAGGTCAACTGCTTTCCACTCACCGGCATTTACTCCTCCCTAATTCTAGGATATGGATGGCTGTGGGTAGACATTGACTGTGTTTGTGGTTGTTTTGTGTTTGATTTGCGTAGGTGCTGTTCCTGTTGCGCTCCTTCCAGTCGGACACACACAGACCCCAGCCTGGGGCCGGGAACATCATGGCAGCCCTCCGGCCACGCATGTGGCTCGCCTCCAGGTGATATGGACACGCGTGCACACACACACATATATATATATATATATATATACACACACACCCAAAGATAAGATTCCCTGCTGCCTCTAGGGAAGAATAGCCCCTTGTCCCGGGGCCCATCCCTTCTCTGGCTTGGACCGACCCCACGACCCACGCTGGTATTCATTTCAAAGAGTCTGCCTGCCGCTACAGCCACTGACCCCCCCCCCCAACCACCCCCTCAGCCCACCAGAGATGGTGCAGATTACCCTGCCCCCCCCCCCCCCCACCTGGTGGAGGGTCACTCTACAGGACTACTGTAGACAACACAGGGTGGGTTATGGAGAGGAGTTAGCATGCTAACAGGCTAGCCTTCCTCAGTGGGGACTGATGAGCCTTTATTAAGATGACAAGGTGGATTCCTGCTCGCTGAGGCGTGGCCGCCTCTCGGCGTTTGATGGCTCGCCGCTGCCGAAGCAGCCGTGGAGATCTAGGATAACACGGGTCACAGGGAGCTTCACCACTTTGAGAATGGCCTTGCCTCAAAAAACAACAACTTATTCAAAGCAGCCATCGTTCGACACTGTGGAATGTGGGGTTTGGCGGCGTCCAGAGAGTTCCTCCTGGGTCTCGCCCTTCCAATCGTTGGTGTCACTGTGGGGTTTTCACTATCCAGAGTGAGTCAGCACTTAGTGTTTCCAAAGATGGCCGCCCACTCTCTCCCCGAGGTTGATTTTGGCGTTCACAGAGAGCTGAGGCCCACAGAAACATATCAGGATCCTATAGGGTGTATTGGTTGGAATGGGATCTGAGGAGTTATGTTCCTGAGGTCTTTTTTCATAGGGCTACTACTACACACACTACTACACTACACTGCACTCATACCCTCCCACACACACACACACACACACACACACACACCCTGTTTGCTACGGCCAGGTTGAGCCGAGACTCATCCCTTTACAAATCTGTTCTCACTTAAACCACACATACTCCCTTAGGGCTCTTCCCATGCTCTGTAAATGTGTGTATGCGTGGCCGGTGTGTGTGTGTCAGTGTTATTAATATCTGAGTGATGAAAATGTGACGTCAACCTCACACACTGCCCCCCTTGTTCTTGCACACACACTTGCGGGTTCTTACAGTGCTGCGGTCACATGCTTGTGTGAACACACATACTGTATACACACACACACACACACGCTCCCCTCGCCCACACAGGGAGCAGCAATGTCTGTACACACACACGCATACGCACACATGTAAATGTATATTTATGAAGTCTTCTCTTTAATGATGTCACATAGCTATGTTTACTGCAGACCTTCTTAGCTAGGACCTGAACACTGTGTGTGTACTCTTGTCTCACCATAAAAGGAAGACACAGTCATCAAGGGGAAGTTTGTCCATTGGCACTCCTTATGATTGTCCCACTAACATCATTCACGTTGGGTGCTGTGTAACCTACACACACACACACACAGGCATTTACACGCGCGCTCACACACACACACACACTAACTCCCCTTTGTTGTTATTTGTGTTGGTTTCAGTGATTCACTGATGACGCACATTGCCAATTATGCAGTGCATCAGTCAGTTCAGTTGAGTTCAGCCTGGGAATATCCCGTTGATGAACAACCTACTTATGAAGTCCTGCCACAACTCCATGACCTGGTCTGGTGGGTTGACCTCCTGACCTCTGGGCCTTGACTGCAGACAGGCCCTGAACCCAGCCACGTCTAATGAGAAGGCATAACTCAGGACCCGAGACAACTGTAGACAATCTGTGGCTAGACAGTTTGTGTAGGAACCTGATTGTTCTGGAATAAATCTGTATTTCGGGTCTGTAACAAGTCTCTCTCTCTCTCTGTGTGTGTCCATCTGTGTGTGTGTGTGTGTGTCTCAGACAGAACCCGTGTGTGGTGACCCGCGGTGCTTTCCTGGACGTGTTGGGGACTCTGTGCGGTCCTGTGGCTGGACCCCTCACCGGTAAGTGGTACTGAACCGACCCAGCCTACAGAACCAGCAGAGGATACAACAGAACATACAGAGTACATTCTCCTCCTTGTCAAGGAGTTGTGAAATGGCGAGCCGTGTGAATGGAACCGTGTCGTGTCTGTGTGGCCGTCTCACCCATCGTGTCTGTCTGCCTGCAGCTCCCAGAATGCTCTACAGAATGTCAGAGAGTGGCTGTCGAGGCTGATGTCTGTTGGCGAGGCTGTCCTCTGCTTCCCCCACCCCCTCCCCTGTCTTTGACTGATCGTTTCACAGGAGAGATGTTGTCTTCTCTGTTCTGGTCACGGTTGAGGGTTGAGGCCGGAAGGGGGGGTGGTGATAAGGAGGGGTCTGATGGTGTCTTCTTCTCCTGTCCAGAATGGAAGAATGTGAGGCAAAGGCTCTCTTTCTCTCCACTGACAGATGGTGTGATTGTGTGCCTATGACCCAGTTAAAGGAGGAGGGGGCGAGGTGTGTGCGTGCTGCGGGGGGGGCGGGGGGGGGGGAGGGTGGGGGCGTTGGCTGGCGTGTTTTGGCCCCCATGTGCTTGACACATGTTCCCCCAGCAGTGGAAACGTTTACGGTTTAAAAACAAGACTGCGATTCAGGGTCCTGCCGCTCTGAGCACTTGCATCACACACACACACACACACACACACACACACTCTCTCCCGAGGAATAACCAGACGCAGTCAGACCTTCATGATCTTTTTCTTTCTTTCTTTCTTTCTTTCTTTCTTCTTCTTTCTGTCTACCTGTTTCAACTCTCCCTCTTTCTCTCGCTTCCTTCTTCCCTTCCTGGAGGGCAGTGTTGAGTGGAGCCGGATGATTTAGCCTTCACCTCAGAGAAGTTTTTCCTTCAAACATCACAAGAGAAACCCCATTTGACTGGGAAGAGTGAGGGAGGCTGTTTAGAGTGCCGGGCACCGGGGTGGGGGTGGGGGGAATAAGGAGGCAAATAAATCCGCTTTTTCACTTTTCTTACTGGCATCATCCACTAAGTAGGAGCTGTAGGTTTATTGGCCAGTTCCTCCAGACATTCCCCGAGCCACTGCTCAGGTCGCTGAGGCGGCCAGCTTGAGGGCCAGGGAGGAGCTGGGTGTTGTGTGTTTTGGAGGGAGGGAGTGGGGGGAGGGGGGGGGGACTGTTCTCCACATGCGTTTCTCCACCGTGGACTGTTTGATCCATCCAGGCTCGTAAACCCCCCCCCCCAGCCCCCCCCCCCTCTCTCTCTTAGCCCCGACCCTCCCCCCGACCCCAGCACTTCCAGTAAAAACAGCAGCATAGCTTGGAGTTGGAAGACTTGGAGCCCAAGGCCAGACACCGTATGTTATCCTCTCTCTAACTTAGTCATTCACACGCCTCAAAGCAACCTGAAATGATCTCTCTCTCGCACGCCGGCGCGCGTACGTGTGTGTACAGTATATTTACATATATGCTCACATTCTCTGGCACACACACACTGTGGTTATAAGGTCATTAGATTAGAAATCATTCATTGAATAGATCCTCAATACAATAGTATAATTAGTATACAATAGTATAATAGGTAATTTGTTCCATAGTTTTGGGGCGTAATTAGCAAAGGCCGAATCACCAATCTTCTTATGACTGCTTCTGGTGACCTCTAATAGGCCTGCATTTGATGGTCCCAGTGTTCTAGCTGGTGTGTAGTTTATAAGGGAGTTAGCATTGTAGCTAGGTCCTTGTCCGTGTCGAGCTTTGTATGTGAGGAAAAGATGTAAAGTCAATTCTGAAGGTAACAGGGAGCCAGTGTAAAGTAGCTAGGACATTTTGAGAGGTCGTCTGCAGCACACACACACACGGCAGGGGTTTGTTTTGTCCCAGTTTGGTTGACGATGGTTGAGGTTGATGTGAAATCCAGCTGTGTGCGGGGGGGGTGTGCGTCTTAGACTCGCATTTTTACCATCCACTCAGTGGCATGTCACAGCGCGAAAACACCGTATGTCCATGTCTGTGAAGCCCGTCTCTATGGGCAGAGGAACACACGCACACGGTGATGTAGCGAGTTGACGGGGCAGTGCGTCAGTGCAGCAGGCTATCCATCACAGAGTGTTTGACCAGCCTCTGCTGTACACACACTGGAAGGACAGGGGCAGCATGGACACTGACTAAAGGAGCAGGCAACTCACACACACACACACACACACACACACACTCTGGCACACTTGGTAAGATAACAAACACAGTACCCTCCTGGAACTCTCTCTCTGACAGAGTCAAGCTCTCTCTCTCACACACACACACACACACGTACACACTCTTTTAAGAGCAGGGGAAGGAAATGGTTTGTGAGCCGGCTGGACTGGCCCGTTAGGATACATGCAGGGTTGGATTATGAAGCCTGCACTGAACGAGCTTGTTTACATTTCATCAAAATACATCATGGTGGATGGTTATTTACACGTTTTGAAGCAGCCCACTGCAAGCTTGGCCTGGTTTATTTAAACCAAATGTTGTGGTTTGGATTTGTTTAAATATTTGACCGGTGTTTTGAATAGACCCACACATATAGTGCTTACATTCTCTGTCACACACGCGGACTTGCCAGCTCGTATCCACATGTTAAACATCCATATGGGCTTTTTTTAGGTGTCCGTGTGCCACTAATGTTTCAAGCTCTTTAGTAATTTTTGAACATTTATGGAGGTTTTGTCTGTACTTGTTGATACTTATTTTGGTCGTCTAACTATTGCAGGAAACACAGGAAGGGGTTATGGGTCATCAAGAAGCATTGGTCAATGAGCTCCTGCCTTGTTTTGAGGGCGGTCATATTGTGGTCATGGTGACAGCTGACAACTGACTTTTTGACCGTTCGTGGAGTCCTTACCAAGGACAGTGTGGTCATGTTCTGTACCAGAACTGTTGTACCAGAAAGATCTATTCTATTATTAACATGGAAACACTCAGACTTCACTTAGCTACTGTCTTACCCAGCATTCAGTCACACTCTCTCTCTCTCTCTGTCCCTCTCTCTCTCTCTCTCTCTCTCTCTGTTTCTCTCTCTCTTTCTATCTCACACTCAAACATAAATAGACACCCTGATGGACAATAATAGCCTTCTGAAGAACACCTTTCATATCCTTACTGAAACCAGGCTGCCCAGCCATGCCTCCCTCCCTCTGTCCATCCGCAGACTTGGCTGTTTTAATAAACATCATTTATTAGCAGCTCTGGCCTCCACCCTGATGATGCTTCTGCACCCTCGTGTCTTCTTCACCCCCCTCCCCCCCTCTCGTTTTCTGGGCTGGTCTGGGTGTGTTTGTCTCTGGACTAAGTTGAAAGAGAAGACGAGAGTTGTTCTTGAGTCCGTTCCCTCCTCTTGTGTTCTGATGAACTTCCTCCTGCTGCTCCGAGTTCTGTCCCGTTTTCATTCTGCGTATGTCTGAGCCCAGATAAGGGTTCAGTGTCTTAGCCCCTCCCCCCTCATCCCTTTTACCCCCATTCCTTCCCGACTCCAGACAAACAGCCCCTCTCCTTCTGACACACTCCCATTCTTCTCCAGTCATCCTCATCTCACCTCCCCCCCCCCCTCATCCCTTCATCATTACTGTCATTACTGTCCTCCCCACCATTACCATCATTGCCCAGCGCTCATGTGGCCCTCGGCCCCCCTTTGAGGATCGGATTCCACGGTAACCTGGCCCATCTCCACGGTAACCCGGCCCGTCTCCGGGGGAATGTGGCATTTCCCTCTCTTTTGTTGGGTCCATGTTGAGTGGCGCTGCGGGCCAGATTGAGTTGCACAGCTTTTTAAGATGTGGAGGAAGAGGAGGAGGAGTCGGAGTGTGTGTGTGTGTGTGTGTTCAACTAATTGAGTTGGCTGTGAAAGGAGGCCCTGTGAGAACGGCCTTGGAGGGTGTTGCTGTGGGGTGGATGGAGGCGGGCAGCAATAGAATTATATTGAGTTACCAATAACTGCCCTGGCTGCAGATTAAGGCTGCGTTTCAGAGAAACAGAGTGTGTACGTGCGTGTGCAATGTCCTTGTTTGGAGCTATTGTGTGCTGGTGTGAAGGAGTTGCCGCACTGCCCACAACCACGATTCTCAATAGACGATTGTGAGCCTGTGGCCAGCTTTGCCTACACCAGCAAAGTTCTATCTACGCTAGTGAGCACGACTGTACTAACTGTTCTCCATCCACCTGTCCTCAACATCCATGTTTGTCTGTGTCCCCCAGACTCCGAGCTTGGCGAGCTTCGCGAGGAGTCCCTGGCCATCCTGCTGGCCTCCGAGCTGGTGACCTCTGACCCCGGCCCTCCCCCCGTGGGCCCACTGGACCCTGGCACCACGCAGTACCTCCTCAGCCTGGCGCGGCTGGCCGTCAGCGCCAGCGTGGAGGCCCCTCAGCTGTGGGGTGCCCCCCCCGGGGCCCCCTGGGGAGGCCCCCAGCTGCTGGGGTGTCTGCTGCGGTGCCCGCACTACGAGGTCCGGGAGCTGGCGCTGGAGGGGGCCGTGAGGAGGCTGCAGAGGGAGGCCGGGGAGACGCGGGGCCTGCCGGGGCTGGACGAGGACACCGTGTCCACCCTCACCAGCCTAGCTCTGCACGAGACACACCCCCTGTGTCTGGCCAAGGTAGGAGCAGCAGGGACACCATGGTGGGTCAGTGGGTCGCGGCGCATCACAGGCACGTGTATGTCACGCAAAAGAATAACCTCTATGTGAACAGAATCCAATCACTTACTAATCTGGGCCAAAGGGCAACAGTAGTACGCCGTGAAGGAAAACAACATTCAGCTGATGTTTGGCAACAGCGATGCGAGGGCCACACGTTATGTCGTTATGTCTGAACGCAACCACCAGGAATCCAGTTCGAACTGACTGGTGGCGGAGACCAAGCCAGCATCTAAGCCACCAGAGTCACATGGTAGGAGGAGGGAGCTTGGTGACTAGGCCTTCATCATCCCAGGGTACACAACCACAATGACAAACGGTGCAAGATGATGACATGAACAATGTCCATACTCTGCGGGCCTCGCGTGCGAGCCGAACACACCCCTGAGGACGGAGCCAAACGCAGAAAGACAGAGAAACGAGGCTGAAAGACAGAGAAACGAGGCAGAAAGACAGAGAAACGAGGCTGAAAGACAGAGAAACGAGGCAGAAAGACAGAGAAACGAGGCAGAAAGACAGAGAAACGAGGCAGAAAGACAGAGAAACGAGGCAGAAAGACAGAGAAACGAGGCTGAAAGACAGAGAAACGAGGCTGAAAGACAGAGAAACGAGGCAGAAAGACAGAGAAACGAGGCAGAAAGACAGAGAAACGAGGCAGAAAGACAGAGAAACGAGGCTGAAAGACAGAGAAACGAGGCAGAAAGAGAGTACACATGTAGACTGGTTCTAGTCTACACGTTCCTCCAACGTTTGGTAACTTTCCACTCGTGCTCTGCCTAGTTTGGTGTTTTCTTCGACCGTTTTTTTTTTTTTTTTTTTGTGAAAAGGCAGCCTATTTCCTGTTTAGCCCAGAGAATCATATTTCAGTTTCTCATAAACACAGGACAGCCAACCATTACCAGCCTCTGCCTCAGCCTTTGCTCCTGTCATTAGGCTGGGCTTAGGCTGACAGGACTCATCGCTGCTGGGAATATGGGGTGTGTGTGTGTTTTTGTTTTTTACTCAGAACTACTTTATTGCCCAGCCGTTAATGTTTAAGCGCCGGGCTGTTAAGCCACGCCTCCCTGCACCAAGGACACACCATGGCCCTGTTGCCATGGCGAGCCCTCTGCTCCAGTAAAGCCTTCTGGAGGAGAGAAAAAAAAAAAAAAAAAAGGATCCTAGTTTGGCAGAATTCCTGTGTGGGTTTGATCCTGTGCCCTTTACACTGGCTACCAGACCAACCTCCTATCCTGAATCCTGGATCTTACTTCACAGGACCAACAGCCACTGCTGTGCACTGAATGAATGTGTATGTGTGCTTGTGCGGGAAAGGTGTGTGTGTGTGTGTGTGTGTGTTTGTCTGTGTCCCCACGCATTTGTGCATGTTATATGCACCAGTGCATTGTATTGGTGCCGTGTGTATGGCTGGCTGAGACAGTTTACGAGTGTGCATGTTTCGGTTGATGGATGTGTGTATTAGCCAGCGAGTGTGTGTGTGTGATTCAGTGCGTTGTGAGACAGGAGCTCATTAAAGCAGGTTGTAAAATCCTGCTGCAACAGAAAAAGAGAGACAGAAAGAGAGAGTCTAGCAACCAGCTGTGGCCTTACTTCTCCTTTAATATCTGTCTGAGACAGCCAGTCACGAGTAGAGAACTGCAGAGGCTACAAGTCACACAACCTCCTCCCCGACTACACACACAAACCCCCCCACCCCATAAAACAGCCTCGTTTTAAAGCTCTAATAACAGGTCCATGCTTTTAAAGAAATAATAATCATTGAAAAATGCAGAAAGAATGTCAACACAGGCGCTAGCGGGCCCGGATGGCTGGTTAAAGGCGTTGGGGGAGCTTAAGAAGCAAAACAACTCTTTCCTCCTATGTCCACTCACCGCTTGGTGTGACTGGCGGAAAAAAAACATGAGAGCGAGAGAGAGAGAGAGAGAGAGCGGGGGAGGTTGGGCAGGCAGGCAGAGGGCCAGGTTCAGAGGAGCTACAGCACCTACGGAAAGGATGTAGGGGAAGAGACAGAGGTGGAGGTGGAGGTAGAGAGAGCGACCAGGAAAGGGGTAGGAGCAAATGAGTAGATGTCCATGGAGACAAAAGGTGGAGATATTATAGATTCAGGCATTTAGAGGGAGAAAGATAGAATGACAAGAGATGTGGGTGGCAGTGTTTGCCTGCAGTTCAGGTGTTGCTAGGTGGACCTGTAGAGACAGTCGGACCTGTCTCACGTCCCCCCTTCTATCCTCCCTCCTTACCCTGCCTCTGTGTGTCTAACCTTATCTCTCTCTGTCTCTCTTTCTCTCTGTCTCTCTCTCTCTCAGGTGCTCCAGGTGCTGTCAGCCCTCGGGATGACCTCTGACCTGCAGTGGAGAGACGGTATGCTGACCCTGACCCAGGGGGAGGTTCTGGAGAAAGTCCTCCTCCTGACCCAAGGCTCCGCCCACAGGTAACATCACCATGGGAGACTGCTCTTGACCCTCCAATATCACCAAGGGGTCAGTACTGGAGGTTTAGTAGATTTTTTTTGCTTAGACCTCTGGACTGGAATGGTTTGGCAGTTGATACACACACTCCAAAATGAGCCCTGGTACCTTAATGCTCCACTGCTAGGGCCCCTGAGTTGGGGCCCCCCAGAAGCAGCTGTGTGTTATTGGGAACACAGCCAACTGTGACCCCCCCCCCCCTTCCCTCCCCCCCTAACAAAGCTATTCGGGTTGGCGGTTCCCAGTTGCCCAAACAGCCCGGAGCCGTCGACTCCGCTCCCCATTAGCCATGATGGATAGAAAGAGGTGAATGACACAGGAGGAGAGATGCGGCCTCGCTCTCTCCCTCTGCTTCTCTCCCTCTCTCTGCTTCTCTCCCTCTCTCTGCTTCTCTGCGTGGATGAAAGGACCCACACAGGCCGGTGTCAGGCAGGCTGTCAGTGCTGTATTCAGAGCCAGGGCCGTGGATGAAGGAGATAAATTTACTCAGCCACTCAGGGGCCCATGTTGGCTTCACCTCTTACCCCCCCCGCCCGCACCTGGCCATAGGTGGGGAGAACCACCAGCCCCCCCCGAGTGTGTGTACGTGTCGGTGAACTGCGTTTGTACTTGAGGGTGTGTACCCTGTGTACACATTTGTGTAGTCCATATTGTGTCAAAAGCGTGTACGTGTTCTCCCGTCTTCCCCGACAACGCGACAAACGCACACCTTCTTTGACAACAACCGCCAGTGTTTTTCAATAGCCGTGTGGAGCATTAGAATAGCTTTAAGAACGAGGATTAGATTACAAAGACTTTGCCCCCTTTAAAGAGACTTTGCCAGGCCACAATATGGGAGACCGGGATCTGCTTTCTCCGAGGAGAAGGTGCAGGGTTATGATTAGTTGTGTAACAGTGGGATTGGGTTGCTGTGGTGTAATGGTACGTTTGCCGAGCACACACTCCTGTGTCTTACCGGTTCCTTTGTGAGGTCATGGTGAGCAGAGGCCCATGCCCTGTTGTGGAGCATGCTGCTCCAGTGCTGAGTGATGGGTGGCGGAATGTTCCACAGATGTTTGGTGTGTGCACAAAGTTCTGAGGTGGTGTTTGTTCTGTGTTCTTGTTCCAGTGTGGAACTGCACTGCGCTGCTCTGACCCTGGCATCTCGCCTGGTGGTACAACTAAGTACCACTGATCCACAGGTAATTTGTGTGTGTGTGTGTGTGGGGTGGTTAGGGGAGTCTGTGTCAATGTGTTGATCATATCTATCAATAACTTCCAATGTGTGTGTGCGCTCCAGGGTGTGTGTGCACTGGCGTTGCAAGGTAGCTGGGGGGCGCTGGTGAGCCGGTGCTGCAGTGAGGAGCAACCTGTGGAGGTCAAGCTGATGGCTGCAGAGGTCCTGGTCAACGCCACACACCCCCTGCTGACCAGCCCGTCCTTGCCCCTGGGTGAGTCAGCATGGACAGGACCGTCCGCAATCAAACCCACACTCTGAATTGCGGTGTTTGTTTTGAGCCTTGTTTTGCTACAGTTTGTAGAATACTGCAAAAACTGTGTGTGTGTGTGTGTGCCTGTGTGTGTGCGTAACAGGCCTGGCCCTCACAGTGTGTCTGTGGAGAGGACTGTTCACCCTGCTGCAGGATGAGGACCAGGACGTGAGAGACACCGCTTCAGACTTCATCTCCAATGTCCCAGCACATCTGCTCAGCTCAGGTAAACACTCACGCACACATGCACACAGATACAGACACACACACACGCACTCTCTCTCTCTCTCTCTGTGTGGGGTTTGTGTAACAGCTAATATTTCAAACACACATGTTGGGGGTTGGGGAGGGGCTCTGACGTTGGTTCTCGCCTGGGTCCAGGAGTGTTCCCGGAATAGAAGGGAGGTGGGGTGGGCGGGGGAGCGGGAGCGGGGGGTTGGGAGAGGGCTAGTTCTAGTTTTGCTGTGTGTGTGTGTGTGTGTGTGTCATAGCTCATAGACTGGATGTTTTGTATAGGATCATGAGACACCAGATCCCAGAACAAAGACACACAAACACACACACACACGCACCATTCTCAGTTTTTTTCCACATAACCACACACCTCCATCCAGGTTGTCGACACGTGTCCACTATTAAAGTGGGGCCACAAACAAAGCACCGCTTCCTGTCTTCAGACAAACACTTCCTGTATCCCCCAGCCACCTTGATGCCCAGGAGCCACCCTTATTGTGTCTGAGTCTGGCTGCAGATCTCATCTCTCAGCTGTCTAACCACCAGGTCCTCCTCGCACACGAGGAAATGCAGTCTGGACCCAGGTTAGATAACACGTCAGCTGGAGATCACAGGATACAGCCACATGGCTAAGACGGCCTCTGGAGCAGGAAGGGAACACGATCGAGATAATGACTGTATGTGTGTCTGACCGGGGGATCCCCTTTGTCCATCCCTACCGCACCAGTCACTGCTGGAGAGTATAGTTTAGTGTGTTTGTGTGTGTGTGGGCGGGTGTGACCATGGGATTTACAGAAAAAAGAGGTCAAGATTGCATTTCCTCTCTGGCTTGTCTGCTGTCCACGTGGAATCCCAGTGTCACGATGTGTGTGACATGAACTAGAGCAGTGTGTGTGATCGACCTGAGCACTGTTTGTGTGAAACTAGAGCAGTGTGTGTGTGTGTGTGTGTGTGTGTGTGTGTGTGTGTGCCTGTGTGTGTGTGTGCGTGCGTGAGAAACGACAAGAGTGCGTGTCCTCCATCCGGGCCCAGCCATCCTGTCTGCGAGCAGAGATCTGTGATCAAGGTTGGGTCTGGGGGAGGGGTGTTTACGACCTGGCACAGCAGAGTAAAGTACCGAAGGTGTCAGATTTGGGGCGACGCAGCGACTGGCTGCCTTTGATATGCAGATGGATGAGTAAAGAGAGGGGGAGAGATGTGGACACTTCACCCAAGGACAGCTTTGCCCTCCTCTTTCCCCTTTTTTTTGTCCTCGATCTTGGGCCTGGGGGGACAGGGGGCTCGAGTCCTGTGCACTCGTAACACCAACCTAACAAATGGTTGACGCATTCGAATGAATGATTTTGTGGGTGGATGTGGGGGGAAAGTGGATAAAAACACTGTTTCTATGTATTATGAGTATGGCCATGCCATCCTTACAGGAGAGATATCACGTGAAAGAGAGACCAAAAGTGGAAGGGAGAGTTGGAGGGCGGGGAGAGAGTGCGCATGTGTTTAAGAGAGAGAGAGAGAGAGGTGGTGTTTGTGTTATTGCATTAAGAAGCTCTGGGGCCATTCGTAGATCACTGAACCACAGCAGAGCCATTGTCCTGGACGGGAAGAGCACATCTCTTCTTAAACCGTCAAACCTTCCCCTCTCCCTCGCACACACTCACAAATCCCCTCTCCTGCCACCCAAACGGCTCTATACTAATTGGTTTGAGAGATGTGAACCGTCTCCACTCCGAGCTGGGACGAGACGTAGCATCATGTGGACGTGGTGAGCAGACAAAGGGGCGGTTTCTGGGAAGCAACGTCACTACCGAAACCATGACACCTTTGGTACACATTTGGGAGAATGATTTCATACAGATGGAGTTGCAGGGATTTCCCACACAGGGGAAAGGCAGATTCTATATTAAGTATTCGGTTAAACACGGCTAAATGTGTTACTACTACAATAGGTCATCATAACATAGTCAGGGACATGTTGTGGAACATTCTCCACCTGTTGAATTCAGACAAAGATGACACCCAGAGCCGTACGGTGTTTCAGTCACAATATATGTCTTTGTTATACTTGCAAGCAGAGAGACTCATTAGCCCCAATGTTGATTAAGGATTATAACTTACCCAGTGTGCTGTGGAGCTACACTGACAAGGCTTGTTTTGCTAGAGCATTTTCACTGAACCCTCAACTCTTAATGAACCACATCATTCTCCTGGTGAGACATTTCATTCATGTCCTGCTTAATCATTGTACAGTCAAGTGGAGACTGATTGTCACTGATTACACCAATCCTGTCCTGTACTTCCAGCAGGCTAACTTATAAAACCTGGTTTAGCTAACCTGGTCTACCGGGAATGTAGCCCATAGACCACAGCTGCCCCTCTGTAGCCAGTAGTCAACCAGCCATGCAGCCCTGCAGCATGCCTGACAAACCTCCGTTTTGCATCAAGTGGACTAGAACGGGAGCAGCTTTGAAGTCAGGCGCTGTGGTGGAGGACTAGTGGTGGAGGACTAGTGGTGGAGGACTAGTGGTGGAGGACTAGTGGTGGAGGACTAGTGGTGGAGGACTAGTGGTGGAGGACTAGTGGTGGAGGACTAGTGGTGGAGGACTAGTGGTGGAGGACTAGTGGTGGAGGACTAGTGGTGGAGGACTAGTGGTGGAGGACTAGTGGTGGAGGACTAGTGGTGGCGGTGGCGTTGTTTTTCTCTAGACAGGCAGAGACGGGCCTCCACTCCCACCAGGGTTCCAGTTTTGTCATGAGGACGTCGGCCGGGGGGGTTGAGGAGGCTGGCGTCTCTGGTCTCATACTGCTCCCAGCTCTGCCCCCCCCCCCCCCAGGGCCCCCCTCAGTGCCCCCCAGGGAGAAGGGCATTGGCTCTAAGTCTTTTTTTGTCTGATTGACAAAGACCCCTATGACAACTACCATCATAAATGACTTCCAATTGACTCTACTGACTTAGCATAGCGTTGGGGAGAGGGATTTAGATGGTAATGTTGACAGTTTGTCCTCTGTGTTGAGTGTTGTACAGTCGGTGGGTGGGAAGTGCTGGTCGTTTTTCTCGCCGGTTCTGTGTGAGCCACAGAAGGAAGTGAAGGCCGTAAAGTTTGTTTTGGTTTCACACCTCAATCCCCTTGGCTCCTATGTGCTGTCTGCAACAGTGTGTGGGAATGACTGAGATGTATTGTATATGGGCATATGGTTGCCAGTCTCGTATAGGTATGGTCTACTGAGTCCTATAGTCGTGTAGCAGGGGAATGTAACAGGAGAAAAGGATTCTCTTCTCCAGAGACGGAAAGTAAGACTGCTGCGGGCAGGACAGGGTTAAGTGCGACTGGGTCTCGTCAGAAGGGCAGGTGTAGTGGTATGAGTGGGTTGGTGTGGTTGGCAGGTTATGAGGGGGGCTGCTGGGATGAAACGGTGTGGAGCGACCAGGCCGGGGGGGGGGGGGGTTACTGTCCCCTCTTGTCTCCCTCTGATGTGGGTGGCTGAGCAAAGGAATGGGCTGTGGGCGGATCCCTCCCCCTCACACTCCTGCTCCATGATGACACCGCGGGGGGCGGGGGGTTTCTGGGTCTTTCTCTTATTTCATCGACCCTGACAGACCAGTGAAACCCCCTCGCCTCCTTCAATGGGACATCTGACACCCTCCAGCTGCAGCAGCTCAGCCTGGGCTTTGCTGAACACCAACTCTCCCTTTCCCGCTCTCGACCCTAACCCCCTCCTCCGCCTACCTCTTTCTCCTCTCTCAACTTATTTAAAACGTTTTTTTTAATTAGTTCCAGCCCACAACTTCCCACAGATCGATTACGGGAATTAGACGTCTTTCTTTTTTCTTTTTTTTTTTTTTACCCGCTGGATTCTGGCTTCCATGCCATGCAGAAACATCCCTCTGTATGGCACTCTGCTCCTTGGCCGTGAAGCCATGTGGAAAAGAGGGCCGGATGGGGGAGAAACTTAGAACTGAAATACCTCCAGTGTGACAGAACGTCAGGATTTGGACTTGGCTCAGCCCTGGGGCCCTTTTTGTGGTCATTTATTGGATGATGTCATCTGAAATGAGTCCAGGTCTTTTTCCCTGCAGTGTTTCGTAATCTGAAAACATACTAGGGTCTCATACAGGAACATCTCCTGTTCTACTGTGACAGCGATTATGATGCTGTGTTTTTTTAATTATTTTTTATTTTTATTTACTTCAACACAAGAAGTCACAAGACTGACAGGAAGTTATTTGTCACAGGAAGCTGTGAGATTGGCAGGAAGGAGGAGAACATATATACTGTGCCCATTTGTTCCCCTGCCAGGCCAGCATTGCCCTTCACGCCCCTGCCCTGTGTCCCCACATCTGACATCTTGATCAGTGTGAAAACTACAGCATGCACACCACCCTGCCCCCTATAGTTGACAAACAGGAAGACATTGGCACTGCTTCCGTCACCTCTGAGAAAGGAGTGTCTGATAAAGACTGTTATTTAGCATAGCCAATACTGACTTATGTGTATACTTTCTCACACCCACCCCTCCACACAGACACACACACAGACACACGTAAGACTATCCCCTTGAGAAAAGGAGTGGCCTACAGAACAGAATTCAGGGGAAATTGTGTTAGTGGAGTGTGAAACCCATCTATACATCTACAAATTGAATGCAGCTAAAGTTTCCTATTGTGTCTTGAGGTTGGCTGTTTGTTGTGTTTTTAAGCCCTGGCCAGAGTCCAGTGCTCGGGCACTGTCGTGTTCCTCCCTCCCTCCGTCCCTCCCTCCCTCCCTTCCTCCCCACAGGGATGAATAGCTGGTTTGACATCAGAGCCGGCCGAAGAGGGGAGAGAGAGGGGTGGTGAAAGCGCTTTGGTGAAAGAAAGGAACATGCCACTCCTGCAAAGCATGCCAAAGCTCCAGTAATACTGCACGGTCAGCAGCATGACTGGCTCTCTGGCTCTCCACACTCCCAGGGGGACTGCCTGGTCCCCTGACCCGTCAGGGATGGGCAGCGACGAGTGTTGGAAGGGTAGTGATGGGTGGGGGTGTTGAATGAGTGTCCCCTGTCTACCTCCTTCCTCCCTTCTCTGTCCCTATTCCCATACTGGTGGTGTTTTGACAGGGGCAGCTTTGAATCACTGAATGACTTTTGAAGTTGGGGGTGTTATCTTGGTGTCAGCTGTCCTGATTCTGGCCAAGAGGGTGACAACCCACTATCTCGGATAATTGCAAGAAGGGCTTTGATGCGCGGACAACTGGCGTCATTGAAGCAGGCCAGGAGTTGATGTGGACACCTGAGGGCTGGCGCTGTCATATCTTCTCTCCGTGGAAGGTGTCTGTCCTCTCACTCGTACTTCCTTTGCTCGCTCATACACAAGCTCCCAGTGTGGAGCCTCATTACAGGCCTGCCAAGGATCCCTTGGTGTGTGAGTGTGTCTGTGGGTGCACGCTCTCGTCCGCCTGAACGTTTTCCTGTCTGTGTGTGCACGCAAGACGTGTGTGCATTTCTCCCAGTCCTGGTTGGTTGTGAGTTGAGTTATGGTTCTTTTTCCCAGAATAGCTTCCAGATTGGGAGGCGAACACACACTGGGTCTGGAACAGACAGTGTGCCGTACATCACTCATGTCTAGGCTGTATATTGATCCAGCCTCTTGAGGTAGATTGGGAGCAGATTTTTTTCCTCTGGGTTCTCCTAAACAGGCTCCTGGCCCTCATTGTTCAAGGGGACGGATGATGAACAGAGAGAACACTCACACGGATCATCATAACTCAATCCTTTCTGAACAGTCCTCTCCTCGACTGCGCTCTGGCTCTCCCTTCTTCCTATGTACACATTAATCAAGGAGATTCCAGTTTAGACATCTGTACGTTATGTACTGCGATTTGCTCGAAGCTAGCTGGTGTTCTGTGTGTCCCGTTTCACTCGGTTGATGCCGGTAAGTCTGTAAGGATGTCCTGCTGGGTGGCTGACCGTGGTCCCTGTTGTCACCAGATGAGGCATGTGCGTCGGTGAGCCCTCCCGTGGCACTGGACCTGGGTGTGGGCCTGCTGTGCCAGCTGTTCCAGGTGTGGGGGCAAGTCCCCGCGGGCATCCTCACCCTGGCAGACTGGCTGCTGGGAGAGGCCGAGGAACAGACGGACTCGGCAGAGCCATCTGGCCTGGTAAGATTCCATTACCAGATCGCTCTCTGCACAGGAGTGAACGTGGTCGGCTGTGTGGATAGTTCATGGGTTGTTTGTACTCTTGTACTGTTTTGGACTGTCTTGTTTGTACTGTTATGTCACGTCCTGTTCTTGTTGTTTATTCATCGACCTCTTGCCCCTCAGGATGAAGAGGAGTTCCTGTTTGAGAAGGGAGACTTGAACCTGTGGGGAGAGCCTGTGCAGTGGGTACGACTGCTCCACAAACACCTCGAGGCCTTATCCTGGGGCCAGGACCTGGGCCAGTTCCAGGCAGAGCTCCTCAGACTAAAAGCCCGGGCTGAGACCCAGACCCTGGCTTCCCAGCAAGCCCTGAGGGCCCTGCCAGCCCTTCCTCAGTTCTCCTCCACCATCGAGCACGCCCGCCTGGCCTTGAAGGAGCAGAGAGCCAGCCTGGCTCTGGATGTGCTTGCCTCAGTCACATAACCTGCTCTATTAGCACAGGACCAGGAGCAAAGACTCAATGCTAGTTCAAGACAATAAGACACTTGAAGGCTCTGGCGTGCTGGGTCAATGGGCCCAGCCAAACTAAACCTTTTACTGTAGAGCTGATTGGGACACAATATGGTGGATGAACAACCTTTCAGTTGAAAATTACTACAGGAACATTATGCACCTTGTAAAGTACACTTACAGTAAACGCATTGTCATTTTATTTTCATTCATCAGTGTCCTCTTTTGTATTGTATTTTTATGTTTTAAATTTTTTTAATCCCAGACAGTGTGTCATTCATTATGTAAATGCATGATTTTAAAACCTATCCAAATGCTATCATGGCAAGTAGCCTATAAAGTGGAATATCATGACTGGGAGTTATGTCTCATTTCTGTCTGTGACCTCACAACACCTCAGACACCAAGATGAAGCTTGAATAAATGTGTCGGGACTTTTATTCATTTAGCTCTTCATGTGAAAAATAACAAGTGCTCTGCACTCCTATTGATGACAAGCCTGAGGGAAGGTGCATGTACGGTAGCCTACACTCACCCTGCAAAGCCTCCAGACTGCTATATACCAATGCCGGACAGACTGACCAAAACTGCTGTTGGAAAAACATTTACACACATCTTCTCCTCAAATATAAGGACAAGAGTTTATAGTTTAAAATATAATATCACATTTTCACAGACTTATCCCTCTTGCATAGCTTTTACATCCCATATCGGTTTCCTGGGTTACGTAATTAGGAGACCACACAATGGCCCAGTGTCCTGGGTGTGTGTGCGGCCTGTTCAGACAGCTGGGCTTGCACTACTCACACTGTAGTAGTGGCAATGTTCCCTGTTACTGTAAAAATGATGTCATGTTTTTGGAGGCCCCCCCCATCACCACCCCTCTCCTTTCCTATAAAAACATGGCCATGTGATGGGAGAGTGGCTTTTGCGGATGAAGACATGTTTAAGGGATTTCTCAAACTATGAGTCTGGGCTGTCTGTCCTTGACATTAAACTATTTATCATGAAGACTCTTGCTCAGGCCCAGGACAACCCCAGAACTAATTTAAGGGTTGCTAGTAGTAGATTCCAACCTCTTACGTCATTTGTTTTCCGACTGTTCGTATTTTTCTTCTCTCTGCAGCTAAACTACCTTGGCTTGAGAGAATGTTTGAACCGTGCAAAAGGCAGCAAAATAACATATTTGAATTTTATGACTGTTCTTACAGATGAAGCCCAATAGTAAATGATAGCTGGTCTTACAGTACTCCATAATTCACGGTAATATATGTATTGCACAGACTTTTTATGTGATCCTAACCTAAATATCTTCTTTGTGTGACCCTGTAATATGGTAAGTACTATTTTACAAGAATGTAATTTATCCACAGTGGCTATAAACTTACCATTAACAAAATCACATTGTTTTGACACAGCTGTATTTTGTTACAGACAATTCTGAGAGGTTATTTTTTTATTTCAGCATACTTATTTAAAAAGTCGTCTATCACCTCAAAAAGACGTTTATACAAATAAGATATTGTACAAAATACATCAGTGTGGAATCCATCAGTGTGGAATGAATGTCGAATCTTGACGGAATGTGCCTTTAATTCCTGCCTTGGCCCCAGCTCAGCAGGGGGCGCTCAAGTCTGTCAGAAAATTTAAAATGTGCTCTGAGGGGGGCAGTGTTGCACTGCTTTTCATCACAGCCACATTCCTTCAGTGCTTGGACTCCGTGTGCGGCTGAGCGCTGAGGAAAACAATTGTTGCTCATGAACCAGACACTGAAGAACTTCTGAGCTCAATTCAAACTCTTCAGTTGTGGCTTGAGATCTTGTATATACGCATGCATTTATTTGTGACGACTAAGAAATAAGAAAATAATTGGTTGAAGGTTTAATGACATGAAAAATAAAAGTACAAAGTCTAAAAGTATTTACTTACATATGTTTTTTTTTTCATAACATTTTTTAGATACAATTAACTTCTGTGGGGAGCTGTATAATTAGTCATGCTAGATCCACTTTGAGTTAATTCTCAAGTAAGGATGTTCATTGTGCAACCCCTGCACTCAAGCCTTTAAACAGTACAGTACACAGACTTTCACAGTTTGTTTTCGAATACAATGATACATTAAGTTTTGTATTATGATAAATTATTTCCCCCAACAGTTTTCAGCAATGAAGGCAGCCTTACAAATTGGGATAGTGTTAGGCCTTGCACAACCAAAAGAAGACCAAGTCTCACAAAATAGTTGAGATAAAACTTTTGAAGGGAGTTTAATTTCAAGGCGGGGTATAAAAAGCGGCCAACCACTGCCTGCAAGACGTTTGAAAATAGGGGGCGTGTCTTGCAGACGTTGCTTCAACTTTACAACGCCCCTCTCTCGACAGCGACCACGAAGCATTTATATACATGTGCACAGCGAGAGCTGTTAGTGAAGCACTTTGGTACAGCGCTTCTTGAGGGGAGAAATCTACCACACAACAATACAAGCAACTTTCCCCTTGCTTCTTATCTCACTAGCTACCGCCACAGGAATTGCACATAACTTTTTCAGAACTTTCAAGCTTTCCAAAACCAGTCGTGGCACAGTCTACTAGAGTTGCCTCGTGCATTCAAGGATCCTGGTTGGTCCTCCATGAGAGAGCTACTGCGACAGAAAACCTACGAAAAGGAGATGTCTGCAACCATCTTGTCCGCCTTCTACGACATCGACATGCTTTACAAGGTAATTATCACTTTAAAAGAGCCAAATATTCCAATCCTCACTTTGCATTTGATGCTTAATTATTTGCAATATGCCAAATAGTATTTGGGTTAACAAGGCAATCGCCACAACTTGTTGATTAGTAACTTCCACAAAGTGCCTAGTAACATTAGGCTACATTTACATTCAAAATCCTGTTGTCAAAACAGACGCTGCAATGGTTGTAAATGGCTCGTGTTAAAGTGCATGGCTAATTTGTCTTTTTTTTTCCTCCACAGCAAGAAAAAAGCCTTAATATGAACGCAATTCATATCAACAGCATGCTGGACAAAAAAGCTGTGGGAGCTCCAGTAACAACTAGCTCTAACAGTTGTCCTTTTGCGCCGGGATTTTTCCGTAGAAACTCGACCAGCAACCTGGAGTTGATGACCAACAGTAACAAATACTCAGTCAACTCCTACAGCAATCTAAAGGAGAATTTGTCAAGCAGCAACACCGCCACTGCTCTCATGAACAAGGAAAACAAGTTTCGCGACCGTGCATACAGCGAGAACGGAGACCGTAGCATGGACCGCAGTCAGCAGCTGCAAGTTCTTCAGCAGAAGCAGGGTTCTCAAATCAATTCCACCCGCTACAAGACTGAACTCTGCAGGCCCTTCGAAGAGAACGGAGCTTGCAAATACGGAGAAAAGTGCCAGTTTGCGCACGGCTACCACGAGCTGAGGAGTTTGTCACGTCACCCCAAGTACAAAACCGAGCCATGCCGCACGTTCCACACCATCGGATTCTGCCCTTACGGTCCCCGCTGTCATTTTATCCACAATGCTGACGAGCGCAGACCAGCTCCAAGCAACGCCAACATGCAAGGCGAGCCCAAATCAGCCCGCGAGCTTTGCGGCTATGGTCAAAGGGAGGTCGCGCCTCTGCATGCTGGGTTCAACCAGAGGGATAGACCAAAGCTCCATCACAGCCTGAGTTTTTCCGGCTTTTCTAGTCACCACGGACTTGAGTCGCCCCTGCTCGAGAGTCCAACTTCGCGCACCCCTCCACCACCCTCCTCCACCTCCTCTTGCTCTCCTAATTTTTACGAGGACGTTCTGTCACCAAACTCCATGTCCTGTGTGAACAGTGCATTCTCTTTCCCCAGTCAGGACCTTAAAGCCTTACTTGCCCCTCTGGCTGTGCACACCCAAAACGGTTATGCCAACCAGTCCAACGGTGCCTACTACGGAAACATGTGCCCCTCCTCCCCCACCTACAACATGAGCCACTTGCAGTCCCTGCGCCGCCTCTCCGAGTCGCCGGTGTTCGACTCTCCCCCTAGCCCACCAGACTCTCTCTCAGACCGAGATAGCTATGCTAGCGGCTCGCTCAGCTCCTCTGGGAGTCTCAGCGGTTCCGAGTCTCCAAGTTTGGATGCTGGCAAACGTTTGCCAATCTTCAGCAGGCTGTCGATTTCAGATGACTAAACATCCTTTTTGTAATGTTATTTTCAATGGATGAAAATATCCTTGACATGGCATTAGTTTTTTTTTCTGTCTGTGTAATGATAGATGCATAATAGTAGATATCAACAGAAGGCATTCCATCGATGACTTGCCTAATGAGCTGCAATGGCAGTGTTTGGTTTGAGGCAAGCCACACTTTCCTGGGATAGATGTATAACAAGACTTGACGAGAAGAGACTGTAAGCGGTTTCAGATTTCCTCCACCCTGCCAAGAATATGCCTTGACACAAAGTAACATTTTTCAAGTTGTGTTCCTTTCTGAAAACTTTTAACTTCCATTCCAGAACTTTTACTCTGTTTCACAGCGCCACACAGTGGTTTGTTTGGTTAGTGTAGTTTGTTGCTTCGTTAAAAAGCACTCTTGAGTTCGGTTTGTTTGGGGAAATCACTGCTGATGGTTGAATATATATTTTTTTAGCTGTTTTGAGTGATTACATAGCGGTGCGTATCTGGCTATGGACTATTTAACTTATTTATTATCTTGTGAAAACTATAGGCTACATTGGTAATTTGTGTCCATACTGTATTTATCAAGTATGATGAAGCAATAGATCTATATTCTTTTATGTTTAAATTATGATCGCCATTATTAATCTGCATAAAGTGGAGTGTATGTTCTTTTCACAGTAATATATATATTTTGTTTTGGTCTCCTTTTGTAACTTCACTTGGTTATTTTTATTGTAAATGAGTAAAAAGATCTTAATTTAAGAGAACGTATGTGATATTTATTTCATTAATTTTGTTTCCTTGTTTACGTTTTATTAAAACAAGTTTGCGTGATTGCTGTTTGTTCCGAGGTTGCTTGTCAGTGCTGTGGAAGACATTTTTGAGAATCCCTATATAGATGTTTCTGTAGAATGTATAAACAATGTGGATGTGCAAACCGTCCAAACCTGAGCTCGCCTTACAATTTTTTATATATAGATTCAGACTTCAGTGACAAAGAACCCAAGTAAATAAATTAACCAAAAAGTATTTTTGTTTTCTGTTTGCACGAGGTCACACTGTGATTCCAGCCACGTGCTAAAGAATGTAGCAATCCCTTGTGCCCCAGTGTTATTGTGTAGTGCCTACAGGGGGGTCACCATCTTTACATGCCTTAAGATTAACCAAATAAAGTATTTTCCTACATGTATCTTTTACACAAGTTGAACTGAATGTAGTGTTGGATCAGAATTACTTTGGAAGGTTGTTACCACTTATAAGGACACCCTGGAAAACAACCATATCTTTTTTTTTTTAAGTCCCTTTACATCTAGCTACACTTATTTTGACTTTGTTTTGAGATTGAATTAGTCTGAGTCTTGAGAATTTGCTGGACGGGGAAGTGGTTAAACATGTTTTGTTTGTACATAGTAGGTACAGGGGATGCGCACTATGTACTTTTTGACTACTTTATCAGAAGTAAAGCTTTTTGAATGTAACAAAAAAACGGACAAAAAGACAACATGAGTTGTAATATAATTATTTTCGGGGAGTCAGTTCACTACAAATTGAGTGTGAGACTGTTAACTTTGTACTGTACATTTTTGTAGCTCTCCCAATAAAATCATTTTGAAAAAAAGTTCAGTTTGCCTATCATTGTTTTTAAGAGAAAAGGATGTGTTGGTGCGAGCATAAGCAGTGGGATACCCACAGAATGGATATATTCCAGTCTCTTGGCCCTGCATACTTGTCCCACTCCCTCCATGTTGAGACTGCTGCCAGCCTGCTCTGTTCAGCTCCCCATGTCCTCTTCAGTCACGACACATCCTCCCACCTGCTCAAGGGGAGTTGTGAAGCCCCCCCCCCCATCCCCTAGTAGACCTAGCCACACTGAGCCCTGCTTTTCCTCTGGTCTTGGCTGGGGGCCTGTAGGACTTGAGTGGCTGTGGAGGCTCTGTCCTTGGCCTGCCAGTCCAAAGAGGAGCCAGAGCTTCCAAAGATCAGCCTAGCAGAACAGACTAATGAGAGGGTCTTTTTATGAGTAATAATTAAGTCTTATTATGAGTAAGTACAATGTTCAAAGTTATGTAACACGTGATGTGTATGGATGATCTACGTAGTAAACATTAGCCACAATAAAGGAAGTTCGAAGAAACGCACCTCTTTATGTCGGTGTTGATGAAACTGACATCCAGAATGCAGATTTGAAACAAACAACCATAAAGTAGTGTGGCTTTGTCATTTACTCACAGACTGTGTTTACAAGACCCGGTCCCCTGGCAGCAGACCTCTATCTAGACCTCAACACCAGAGCCATGTGACATTAACTCACAATAAGCATACCCCTGTATACTCCTTTCATTATCCTTGTAATGGAATTCTAACTATTGATTTCTTAACTGTCCTCCAACACGCGTGTTAGCTGGGAGCATGAGGAACGTTGATGGGGGAGATGGTGGGAAGGGTTGGTGAGTGGAGATAGAACATGAAGCTATTGACGAACTGATTTTTCTTAGAAGCCTCTCAATATATAATAAGTGGTCCATTCTGTGAAGTTATCAGGGCTAGCAAAGTCATTAAGAAAATAAAGTTCTAGGAGGCCTGTGGCGCTGAGTGTTCACGCCAAGATAAGGCATTGTGATAAGGCTGAGCAAATATTTACACTGTCCTCTGGATTTCATAAGGAAGTGTTGATCAGGTTGAGAGCCAAAAGGCCCACAATGCAGGCTCACAATGCAGAGCCACTGTGCCAAGTGGGATGTGAGTCACATACCTGTGTGTGTGTGTGTGTGCGTTTAATCAAGTGCATGACAGTAAATTAACAATATCCTCTATATGGGTGTCCATATGTCAATTCCCGTGTCTTTGACTGTATGTACAATATGTGTATGCAGTGTGCCAGTCAGTGTATGTCTGACCCTGAGTGGCTGTGTGCTTGTCTTCCTTTGTGTGTGTTGGGGTCTTGCTGGTTAATGGGTCTGGAGTTCCTACAATGACAGGAAATACTCTGACTTGTGATTACGGCAGGAAGAGCCCAGTTCCTCACCACCACCCATTTCCACCTCTTCTCTCTCCTGCTGTTTTTGTCGTCCTGTTTCCCCCTCCTCTGGTGGCCTGGCTGCTCCTAGAAGGAACTATTTGTGTTTGAGTGCACTGCCTGAGAGCAGCTTGGCTTGACCACACGTTGTTTTTGTCATGCTCAGTGGGGTGTGTGTGTGTGTCATAAGTGAATTCGAAGTAAGAAATAGCTATGAAGTTTGAAGTTTGAAATAGCAATGAACAGGTCATATGGAGCAGCCAGGTTGACCTTTAACTCCAGGGGCTGAAAAAGCAGTGCAGACTGACTTCACTCAGTCCAGAGAGAGTGCACTGGTCATGTTCAATACTTCACGTCCCCTCGTACGTCCACCCTTTTGCCTGACCGTAAATATTTACAGAGAGGTCCGTGTTTACCGCCCGTTGGTCCTCTAGAACACTGATTGCATCCATTGACGCCAGAGTAAACCAAGAAAATTGTGTGTCGGATGAGCAACTTCCCTTGGCCTCTCCACAATTTACTAACATTTGCTCCAGGCATCAGTCCCCCCTTCAGAGCGAACTAGGATGAATCACCACTAGTGACCAGGGGGGAGAGGGACAGACCTGCGGCTGAACTAAGGTCTGGGCAGCCGTTTGGGAGCTGGACCACTCAAAGAGCCAAGCACAGGGACTTGTATTTGTTTACCACGCTTCACCCTGTATACAGTCTGAAAGACCTGACCTCATGCCAGGGGGGATGGAAAATGTCCTTTTTTTCTGTTAAGACATCCTGACAGTGTAAATAGTTTGGTTCACCGTTATCCTTACCTCCTATGGACATCGGTCTCCCGCCCCTGGAGGAGGGGGGTGTTTTTTGTTCCTGCTGCTGCGCTTGTTTTTTTTCGTTTTTCGTTTTGCTTTCTCGTCTCTGAGGGCTTCGGCTGTATATCAGTGCTGATCTGTGCGCAACTGTGAAGCAGGAAGGGAAGTTGATCTTAAAGAGGGCTACACAAAGAAACGATGAATATACTTTTTAACTAGTTGTTGCAAATCTGTGGGGCTGAGGGCTAGATGGCAGAAAATGTGGTGTAAGTCTGAAATGGAACCAGTATGGTTAGAAGCTACCAAGAAAGAAATATTCATACCAGCCTGCAGTAGGACCCCCTCACTGTACTCCAGATTAGTCAACAGCCTAGATTAAGCTGCTCTTATGACTGAGACAGCGTGTCGCGATCCTTGGAGAGACCCAATGACCCAATAAGAGGGAAGACTGAAAATAACCCTGCAATCTCTGGTCTATCTGTTGCTTTAACACATGTAGGATTCACAGCCAAACATAATGAGGAGAAGGAGAGAGGCTTAAGACTGGTTGGGGTTGAGCTGTCAAATTTGACATGGCCTTTCTACTTACCGGAGCTTTGCTTAGATTGGGTGTGACTTCATGACAGGCATTCAAGAGTGAAGCGATAAGGAAATGTATGTGAGGTGAGGGTGTGGTGTTTTTTAACAGAGGACTTCTGTGAGTTGAGGAGGATTCTGTATTAATATGCATATGGCCTACATACTTACATTGGCTTACATTAACAGAGAGAGCTACACATGATTAATGAATGCTGTAGTAATGAATAACCCCTTACTATGGTTGCTGTGGACTGACTTACACTCACACTCACACATAGTAAAACTATGGATGTGGTACCATAAGTAGGAGAGTTACTTTAAAATATTTTATAGGGGTGTTTATTTGGCAGTTCTTGGCAGTGTGCATGTCTATGACTCCCTTTACTTGCGTTATTGCTGAGTAAACAGTTTTGAGCATGGAACTGAAATCCTTGAGGTCAGTGTGTGTGTGTGTGTGTGTGTGTGTGTGTGTGTGTGTGTGCGTGTGTGTGTGTGTGTGTGTGTGTGTGTGTGTGTATGTGGGAGAGAGAGATATAAAGAGAGAGAAAATTATTCACAGAGTATGTCTTCATTTTCATGAGTATATTCCTCAGTGTGTGTGTGTGTGTGTGTGTGTGTGTGTGTTTACACACCACTGAGTAATTACATACAATCATCCAAAATGTTTATACTATACAAATAGTGCTGCTATGCTGAGTGGCGGTGTGGGGAGCACAGCGAATGAGAAGCGTTCCCGCTCTTTGATTACCCAGAAGCCTCTATGTGTGGAAGCTCCCCTCCAGTGAGACTACTCCACAAAAAGAGGCCGAGACGGCCTTTGAGGTTTGATCTCCATCTGGAAGGAAGTTGAAGGGTTCAAAGGTCACTGACAGGCGGATGTGGTCGGTTGGAGGGTGCGGAGGGAGGGCCTGGAGGGTCCGTGGTGCTCAGCACGTTAGTGGAGGTGTGCTCACTAACGTCCATATTTCATATCTCAGGCTTTCCAACAAAGACCCTGTTGATACCATCTCCTTGTGGGAAGAGAGAGGAAATGAGTGTTTGTGCAGACTAATGAGGTTTCTCTTTTTCCTAATTCTCTTTATTTTTCCACTCAATCATCCAGTTGGTCTGACTCATGTTCTGTAAGGGTGAGTTCACCCCATGCAATGCATTTTGAGTTTTAGACGATAAGTCAAGTGGATATAGTGCTAATTTAAAAATGTATACAGATATCGAGGCTGGTAGGTTAATCAAAAAGTAAGCTTAGCATTTGACATAGCCATTTGCTATCACAGTTAGGAATGTGGGTACCAGGGCCCAATGTGTGAGATGCAGTGAGTGTGATCTTCCCCATCATGGTGCTGTTTGGGCTGGACTTGGAGTTCATCTGGACCAGGCAGGCCCTCCATCAATGCCCTCTTTAAGGGTCAGTGGACCAGGGTCCAACAGACCACCTTTATCCTCACAGCTCAGGACACTCATTCATGAGAGCTGAGTGGGAGAGCTCTCTGCGACACACAGACACACAGACATGCACACAGACACACTCACACATGCAAGTACACACCCACACTGAGCGAACTATGTGTGCTTACTCACACATTACCTGGGAGCGAGCAAATAACCCCTCCCCTCCCTTCACCCCTCTGTGGACAGAAAGTGCGTGTAGCCCACCTTGAGTACACACACACATTTTGACATCACACTGTTTACAGTCAACAGATATACATTTCACTTATAAACTATCTGTTTTTTATTTATAATGATAGAAAATCAGCGGATAACACCGTTGCCCATGAGGTCCACATGCTGTATTTACACAGTGCGGATCACACCCTTACTGCTGCATGAATCACAACTCCCTCTCTCTCTCTCTCTCTCTCTCTCTCTCTCTCTCTCTCTCTCTCTCTCTCTCTCTCTCTCTCTCTCTCTCTCTCTCTCTGTCTCTCTCTCTCTCTCTGTCTCTCTCTCTCACATCTCTCTCTCTCTCTCTCTCTCTCTCTCTCTCTCTCTCTCTCTCTCTCTCTCTCTCTCTCTCTCTCTCTCTCTCTCTCTCTCACTCTCTCAGGTCAGAGGTCAGTATTCCATGCAGTAAAATCCTTTGGTCTCTTTCTTTTACAATCTCACAAGGCCAGTGTGTGACGGCAGCACACCCTCACATGAACACACACAGGCACTCACACACAAACACACACACACACACACGCACACACAGTTGAGCAGGCAGGCACACACTAACACACACACTCACATGGTAGCTAACTAGGTCAGACACACACACTGGCTAGGACACACAAACTCCCATTACCGTATAGCTAACCTGACCTTACCTCTGTGTTGGGAGAGGAACAGAGCACCTCTGTTGAACAAGTGTAGTCAACAGACATCCAGACACTGAATGATTAACCTCCAGGAGTTCCAGAGGAACATTCATGACCACATACAGCTGAGTCCTCTGACTAAGAGGTGTTGCACCAAAGTTGCAGATAGGTTTGACGATGACTCAGAGGAGAGGGTACATAGATGCAGACTCACTGACCTAACACAAAGAGCCTGATCTGTTTACACACAGCTTATGTAAGGCTAATTGCTTAGGCAGACTGTTTCTGAGGTCCATAACCCACTTACTGAAGGTAAGGGCCTGACTCAGCGAGAAGTCACATGTGTCTCCACCAACCAGGGCAGACAGTAGAATAATGACTAAACGGAGTGAGGTGGTCTCACCCATTTAGAAACTTGGTTAGTAATGTAACCACCACAGATGGTTCTGACCCCTCCTCACGCCCCCGTACCTCAACACACAGTGGCCCAGTCCAGAGGGACTCATGAAGTACCGGAGGAAAGAAGAGGTGGAGATCTCTTTCTCGATAAGTTTCATCCTGCCAGTTAAAATGTTTTTATAAGTAACACCGCTGCCTCTTGCCTCACTCAGAGGCCAGTTCGGACTTCTTCCATTTTAAGGCCTTTTTCGCCTCTGTCGGTTTTATGTTTATGAGAGAAGCGTTAGATAAACTGTTTAGAGAAATGCTCAATGTTTTTCTTTCTGGAAAAAAGTATATGAGGTAATTGATTACTGGCTGAGTGTTTTGGCTGGCTTAGGTCAACATTAATACATGTCAAAAAAAAAATATGGAGTCATACATTCATGAGAGTAGTTTCTGTAGGGCTGTGGGTTTACAGTTTTTTCACTCCCCAGTAAAAGTGAGAAACTTTAGCTTGTTTTACCAGTAGAGGCCTTTATGTCAGCAAGGTAAACTCAGAGAGATGAGGAAGAGGAGCCGTGAGCACATAATCTCAGTTACCTTCACCTTTATCTCATCGCCTACCTCATTATCATCATTATCAATTCTTTAACCCCCCCACCCTCCCGCTCCCACCGTCTCTCTCTCTCTTTCCCTCTCAGTTGACATTTAGAAGGATTATCTCGCTTTGCAATGTGTGACAGCCTGTTTTCAGAGCATTGCCCTTGACGCCTGCGACGGCTGGTAACCAGGTTACCTGTTAGTCCTGTTCTCCTTGTCCTCCTCCTGTCAATATTCTACCTGGCTGGCGCAACGATGACCTAGATTCTGTGTGGGAGATAGCAGGTGATAGCAGATAGCAGCAGTGCAGGGTGTGTGACAGAGCAGACAGGTGCCCCGGTCCACTAGTGACACACACACACACACACAAGCAAGCTAGCAACTGCTCACTCACGCAGGGGCGTTTCTACACGGGGGCCTACAGGGGCCAGTGCCCCTGTAAAAATGTCCCTGGCCCCCCCTGTGGCGCCCCTTTTTTTTTTTCTAATAGTCATCATGAACATTAAATAAAGAAGTTAGAGAAACATATCAAGGTATTGAGAGAGCTGAGGAGCTGGAAGAGGGAGAGCCAGAGCATTTAGTATGATTTTAATGGAAAGCAAATTTAAGTATTTAATGTTTAAATATCATTTGTTTCCGTTTTGAATGTGCCCCTCTGATTAAACACTGGCCCCCCCTTGGCCCCCCCTTGGCCCCCCCCGTAAAATTAGTCTAGAACCACCACTGCACTCACGTACACAAAAAACACACACTAGATATATCTTGTTCACTATCAGTCCTAATGAGAACTCAGGCAAACATTTCGCAACTGTCCCACACCATCTTTGACAATGGATGTGGACACACAAGAGTGCTCACCAGGCTGTTGACTAGGGCCGTTGACAAATGACTTTGTCATGACAAAAAATACACACATTATCTACTGATCAATGACAACAAGTTAAAATAAATGGTTTGAGATTCATTATTAAAAAACTTTTCAATCCTTAAGTAGACAATGGTGTTATCATCGATAAACCTACACATCTAATCACTAATCTATTATTTCTAAACGTCTTTAACATATTGTTACTATACTGGATAATGTGCAAGACATCCACCATCTCCAGTCTACCAGCTGAGGTAGCAAGTTACAAATTTCCTCCACCCCCACCCAGCCCTGGCCCTGGCCCAGTCCCAGCCTCGACCAGTCCCAGCCTCAAGCAGCCTCCTCCAGCCTCCACCAACCCCAGCCCCTACTGGAGTCTCAGCCCCCGGCCCATAACACAGAGTGTGTTTGTACGCAGCCCTGACCACTGAAGCTGCCTTTTCACTTGACCAAATACTGTACATTCCTGCTGACAGTAAACACAAACACACATGTACAGTTAACACACACAAACACACACACACATATACACACGCATGCACACACACACACACACACAGGGCCTGAAAGGCCTCTATTAGTATGACAGTGTGATTCTCTATAAACTTAGGGTCAGCTTTGTTGAGTGAGGGCCCTGTGGAGTATTATATCTGGGACAATCTCTCTGGTTTCCTGTCTTTGTATCTGTCATCTGTCTAAGGCTCTCTCCCCACACACATAACATAAACTGCCCTTCCACTCAACTCCCACCCCAAGGCTTTCGTACCACTGTGTATGAGTGTGTGTTTATATAAATGAGTCTGTAAGATTGTGTGAACATGTGAGATGTATGTAAAGGTTAATGCGTAACCATATGTGTGTATGTATGGTTTTGATGTGTGTGTGTGTGTGAGAGCAAGAGAGAGGGAGTGTCAACCTGGTGAGTCAGAGGTAAATGCCAGTGTGTTTGTGTGTTTGTGTGTGTGTGTATGTGTGTGTGTTTGTGTGTGTGCATCTCCTCCCCCCACCCCCGCTCACCTGCAGGCCAGGTACACAACAGTTAGAACCAGCTGGAAAACATCTGCAGGCACAGCCACGCCCCTCTCAGAAATGCAAAATGATGTTTTACACAAATATTTTTGTCATGTAGGCCTTGCTTTGGGTTTAATTTGGGTTCAACCCCTTGGGCCAAGTGACTACTCACTAAATTACAGTGAGATCGCATATCTAATATATAGAAAGAGATAGGAATGGTACATAGGGAACAGAATGAAGAGAGGGTGTAATAAAGGACAACTCTAGACGTTAGGTACTCAATCTACATTCCATATCTCAATAAACAAACATGTATGGTAAACACCCAGCCATCTGGCCAGCCTGAGGTTGACGTGACAACTACCATGCATTCACTACCTCAAGGTGGATGCTGCCTTGGGATGTTCTCTGAGCCAATGATTGTTCATCGAGGGGGTTTTGAATTGGCTTGAAAGGAAGGAAGGAAGAGGGAGAGTGAGAGAGAAGTTTCATACACACACAATGCATTCTCTCTTTATTTACCTCTGTTTGGGTTCTCTGTCTGTCTCTTGTTCCCCATTCACACACATGCACGGATGCACACACACAGGCACACACATACACACACACAAGCAACTACACACACACACACACACACACACACATACACTCGTGACACTCTGGTGCTGAGAGAAAAAGAGAGAGAGAGGAAAGAGAGAGAGAGAGAGTGGTTGAGAGATACTCTGTCTAACAGACAACTCCTGACATGATTGACTTCAACAAAATAATTCCCAACAAAGCCTCAATTGGACCTCTTGTTGATCTAACTCAGGGCCCCTGGTTTCATGCTGGATCATACACTGGTTCATCCATGCCCCACTTTCCATTATGTTTGACCTGTGTGTTGCTTTTTCAGGACACATGTTTGGTTTTGTGCTTGGCTATTTTAGTTGTTTTTTTGTAAATTTGTGTGTGCGCGTGCTTGTGTATGAGTGTGGTTTTCTCAGTTTCCCTCAGGCAGCGAAGGACTTGACTCAGCCTCCTAAACTGTCATTACAGCCATGGAACCAGAAACATGGGTAGGGAGAGATGGAGGCAGGAAGGGAGGGAGGGAAGGAGGGAATGAGGGGGGAGATTGGGAGGGAAAGAAGGATAGGGAGGGAGGAATGAGTCTGTAGTAGTTTCCTTCCATGCTATTAGTCCATACTCTGACCTGTAGATCCAGCCTGGACTGCTGATAGTGTGTGGTGGACAGCTGCTCAGAGTCATCAGAATGAATGATTCTGTTGGTATACCTATAGTGGACCAAAACACACAATGTGCAACTGCATACAAACAAACACTCACACAAACACGGTCACAGACTTGCACAAAGACACAGTCAATCCCACAGTGCATGTGTTAACACACCATTTGCAGTAAAGTGGCGAAAGGTTACGACAATCTAAACATGGCTTTGTTGAGTCTCCATTCCTTGTTTGAACCTGCAAGAATGTTTCATAAACCTTCATGTTGGCATACACACACACACACAAACACACACACCCGTGCACACACAAACACTCATACACACGCGCACAGGTCTTTCCAGTCCCCATATATCAGAGACATGTGGACAGAGAGGTGGAGACCTCAGCAGCTGTCACCGCTAAAATCACAAGGCCCCAGTGCGGTCTGGGTAAACAGCGACGTCCAGGAATCCAGACAGATCCCGTCCCTGCACCGGTCACCGCAGCCACCTGCCAGGCTCCCTGCAGCCCCCGACGTACCCCAACACGCCCACATCCTCCCTCCCCAGGGACCATTCTCTCCAAGGCTGTGCCGTCCTGACCACCAGCCCCACAACTCTCTCCCACTCTCTCACACAGTCTCTCTCCCCCACTCTATCACACAGTCTCTCTCCCCCATCCTCTCACACAGTCTCTCTCCCCCATCCTCTCACACAGTCTCTCTCCCCCACTCTCTCACACAGTCTCTCTCCCCCACTCTCTCACACAGTCTCTCTCCCCCATCCTCTCACACAGTCTCTCTCCCCCATCTTCTCACACAGTCTCTCTCCCCCACTCTCTCACACAGTCTCTCTCCCCCACTCTCTCACACAGTCTCTCTCCCCCACTCTCTCACACAGTCTCTCTCCCCCATCCTCTCACACAGTCTCTCTCCCCCACTCTCTCACACAGTCTCTCTCCCCCACTCTCTCACACAGTCTCTCTCCCCCACTCTCTCACACAGTCTCTCTCCCCCATCCTCTCACACAGTCTCTCTCCCCCATCCTCTCACACAGTCTCTCTCCCCCACTCTCTCACACAGTCTCTCTCCCCCACTCTCTCACACAGTCTCTCTCCCCCATCCTCTCACACAGTCTCTCTCCCCCATCCTCTCACACAGTCTCTCTCCCCCACTCTCTCACACAGTCTCTCTCCCCCATCCTCTCACACAGTCTCTCTCCCCCACTCTCTCACACAGTCTCTCTCCCCCACTCTCTCACACAGTCTCTCTCCCCCATCCTCTCACACAGTCTCTCTCCCCCACTCTCTCACACAGTCTCTCTCCCCCACTCTCTCACACAGTCTCTCTCCCCCATCCTCTCACACAGTCTCTCTCCCCCACTCTCTCACACAGTCTCTCTCCCCCACTCTCTCACACAGTCTCTCTCCCCCATCCTCTCACACAGTCTCTCTCCCCCACTCTCTCACACAGTCTCTCTCCCCCACTCTCTCACACAGTCTCTCTCCCCCATCCTCTCACACAGTCTCTCTCCCCCACTCTCTCACACAGTCTCTCTCCCCCATCCTCTCACACAGTCTCTCTCCCCCACTCTCTCACACAGTCTCTCTCCCCCACTCTCTACCCTTCTCGAGGTCCCGAGTCACTCTGCAACACGTGTGACACGTCTCAGTGGACGAGGTGAACGAGTTCAGCTGGGAGCGAGAATGACAGTGAGAGAGTTAGGGGGAGAGAAGGAGAGGAAGAGAGAGAGACAGAGGGAGGAGGAGAGAGGGGAAGAAAGAGAGAGGGAGAGAAATAGAGCAAGGCCGTCGGGGGTGGGAGAGAGAGTGTGTGAGAGAAAGGGTGAAGGAGAGAGAAATAGATAAAGAGGGGATAGGTAGAGAGACAGACAGACAGAGAGAGAGAGAGGGCGGGAGGGTGAGAGGTGGGAAGGCGTTGCAGGTCAGGTCTGGCCTCAACAGTGCAGTCGTCCCAGCCACATGACCACAGCTGATGGAGGCTTGGGTCGTGAGGTCACCCCAGTCTACAAACATAGATTGTCACATGACAGCACACTTAGACCAATACCAGAAAACAGCTTAGGACAACACAGTCATAGAGTAAACAGGGTGAGCGAAGAGTGCGTGTGTGTTAAGTCAAAGAGATGTATGTGCACAGTATGACACAATGTCATTCTGGACAATGAAATGAATATGTCATGGCATAAAAAGGAAGAAAACGAAGAAAAGCAACAAAAGACAACAGCCTCAAATGGCATAAAATGCATTAATGACAGTAAAATCTGTTAAAACTGGCAAATGGGCTAAGAATCGCCAAATTCTGAGTGTTTTTGTGTGTCTGTCTGATACAATTGATCCCATTCAGAAATGATGAATATGATACTTCCTCTGCAGTAGAAAAGTGTAATGAAGTGAGGAAGTATTTCCCATTACAGGAACGGGTGTGTATGGTGTAGATCCCTGTGCAGATAGCAATGTTCATACATTGAATCATTCAAGTTTTGAATGAAATGGAAAAGTCACTGATCTCATGACAGACCCCACCTCTCCAGTTCTGCTATATTCACTGTCTCTGAAGCAGCACAATTCAAACGTCAAAACCAACTATTTCTCAGACCACACATCAAAAGCTTCTGAAACAATGGCAACGGCACAGGGATCATCATATGTCTCTTAGAGAGCCCTCTTAGAGTCAGTTAGAAACTGAAACGGTTTCTTCAACCATTTGCTTAACGGTCATGGTGAGATGCAGACATGTAGTCCATTCCCCAGCACAACTACATGAACTTCACAAGAACCTCGTGTCTCACTCACTAGAAACGATATACATGTGTACACGGCATGTCTGTCTCTCATTGTGTAGGATCATTTCCTGGAACGTAGTTGTGTCAACGCATGTTATGGTTCTGTTTATTAATCATTTCCTGGAACTGCAGAGGATAAATGCCCTATACATTAAAAATGATACCTCCCTTCCTCTCAACCTCTGACCTTAATGGAACCCAACTCATATAGAGCACATACACACACGCACGCATACACACACACACACACACACACATAAATACACTTGATAATGATTATGCCTACATTATGCTCAACAATAATAACTTTTACACTCCAAGCACTAGAGGAAAGGTGACATGTTTGACCCTTAACTTTTTACCACCTGGCTCTGCCTCTAAGCAGTTCCTGTCAATCTGATCTGAGTTTTGATTGGGAGTGAACAACACTGCTAAGGCATTATGGCGTGTGATCATTTTACATTGGCAGTATAAGATTGAGACCACCCTATCTAAATCTGTAATGTCCACTGACCAAGGGGAAATGAGTGCCATAGAAAAGATTCTCAAGAGTGTGTGTGTTGCTGTAAAATGATGAAATACGGAAAACATTCATGAGCTTATTACCGAAATTGATCGTGTGTGTTTGTATGAGTGTGTGAATCCGAGAGTGTTCCGTGTATAACTGCTTTGATGTCCAATTAGCATGTTTCGCTGTGTGAAACTGTGTAGGTCGGATTGAACCCTCTCAGAGATGACTCAACTCAAGACCACACTGTGTGTGTGTGTGTGTGTGTGTGTGTGGGGGGGATCCGCCCCATGACTTGTAAAGCTGTGGGGAAACACAGAAATGTCTGGGCCTTTTCTCACAAGGTCTGCTCTTGGATTTAGTGATCGAAAGGTACGGCCAAAGCCACAACACTCATATGAGAACCGGGGGAGAGGGTGTAAAAGCAGCTGGCAGCTATCATCTATCTGTATCTCCGAGCTACCCCCTGCTTCCCCCTGCTTCTCTGAATCACCCTGTCTTTCTCATCCTCCTGTCTGAGGGAATGAGGATGTGTCTGGGTGTTTCTGATTAAGTGCAACAAGTCCACAAAGCAGGCCTCTCGTTTTCCACCGAGAGGTCCAAAGACCTCACAAGCTGATCGTGGGAGAACGTGCAAATATTCTTTCTTGTTGACAAACCAACGGTGGTCTGAGACCAATGCCATTCTGATTGGATAATCTGCGTGTGTGTTTGTGTGCTTGTAAGCGAGACTGTGTACGCGCGAGGATGAATATGACGTATACGATGCATGACTACAAATGTGTGTGTAAACCTTTTCCAAACGCCACGACTGTGCTGTAGCCTTGGCTACGGCAGCCATTGTGGGACATAAAGAGAGAACCCTGAGGGTGCGTGCTGAGGTAAGAGGGCGTGTCTGTGGTCAGACTAGGCCGAGACTATAACCCAGGCAGATGACTGTGGGAACATCTCTTACCTCAGGTCATGAGACGACACCACCTCCAACATTTAACATGTTTGGGGAGCTGTGTGTCTGTCTGCTCCCCTATTAAAACTGTAACTCAGCCCGATACATAGCTTTGACTGTGAGAAAACCCAGCCCTCCCCCATGTGACTGGTCTGATCTCACAGCTGCACTGTCATCGTTGACTCACTTTATGAGCAGTCTGGAGGTAAACAGCCTTTCATAGAGAGTCAGATAGCCCTCTCAAGGCGCTGGAAATGTTTGCTCACCAATCTTGGAATTGTTTGTGAATGTGCTCTAGCATGTCTTGTGGTGCCATTGTTTGCCATTATCCTCATGTGCCACTCTGTGTTGACTGTCAACATTGACCTTACTAATACATCATGCACTCAGGTGAAATATATTCCCTTACTGCATTTATTACTTGGTTTCCTGACTCCTGGTCTTTATAAAACCCAGAGCAGATGAGATCCAATCGCCACTGATGGACTAACATTTACATTTAGTCATTTAGCAGACACTCTTATCCAGAGCGACTTACAGTAAGTACAGGGACATTCTCTGCCCCGAGGCAAGTAGGGTGAAGTGCCTTGCCCAAGGACACACATCATGGGCACCGGCCGGGAATCGAACTGGCAACCTTCAGACTACTAGCTCTGCCCGCTCAGCCACCTGACTCCACTTAAATACAATAGGACAATAGGACAGGAATTACACAATTCAAACACCTGTCTAAAACCTGACCAAATATTAACAATACTGCTACTCATACTAGTTTCATGGAAAGGTATTGCTTGGGCCAGGTCATGGAGGCTTGGCATTCCCAGAATTGGAAATAGCCAGAGCTCTGTTCATTTGAATGGTCATGTGTGATCCATGTTTCCTACCAGTCAGACCTCTGCTGACCTCGCTGGCCTCAGCCTCCATCCAGTATTCATGGCCATCTGTGCTTTCAGCATGGCAAGCTCTGACAGGATAGAAGAATCCTGGGCAATATAATTGGGCTCCGAGCGGTGTTTGTGGCCTTGGGTCCGGGGAATAGGTAATCTGGGTCAGGGATCCAAGGTCCCAGGCTCTGGTTTGGGCCTGTAAGTTCAAGGTTTGGAAAGGAGTAGAATGTCCTAAAGCAGGAAGTGATGTCACTGAGAGGGATCATTGCATACCTGATTATTGGCCAGACTTGCCTACAGCAAACAAAAATGACACGGCAACATGTCAACCACACTGAAATCCCTTTGAAGTTTCATCAAGAATCAATTTACGTGTGTTGAGTGAGTGTGTGCCTCTTCCTCGTGAGTGCGTTTATGTATTTATCTGGCCTCCAATCATATTGCGTGGAAAACAGTAGTGAGGCTGATTGATGGGCACAAACGGGAAAACCAAACACCCAGTTGGTGTTAGCTCCATGAATGTGTGTGTGTGTGTGTGTGTGTGCGCGTGTGAGTACGTGTGCGTGTGTGTGTGAGTGAGACATTCTGGAAAGAAGCATTGCTGACGGCAGCTCCCTAGCTGTGATGTGGAGTTGCTGACAGGCTGCTGTTATTTCACGACCCCGCTGGGGGGGCCAACGTGATGGAACAGAACTTAGAGAGCCCCCGCTCAGACGCTGCCGGGGGGGAGTGGGGGAGGGGGGGTTGGGTCACGGAAACTAAGCTTCATTAACACAAGTCCTGTCCTCCGAGGAGAATATTCCACTGAAAACCCAGGGCGGAAGGGGGGGGGGGAAAGGTGGACATTGGATCTGATTGGTAGCCTCACTGAACTGGGAGAAAGGAAAGCGAGAAATGGAAATACTGTGTGACCATGAGTGTATGAGGGGGTGTGCACGTGGCCTAACAAGTGCGTGGACTTGTCGGTTCACTTAGATCTCTGCGTGTCTTTATTTCGGTGTGAATGTGCACGCTGTGCGTGTTCACAAGCGTGTGTGTGTGTCTCCTCTTTCTGAGTGGGGGGGCGTACGTGTCCGAGTCCATATTCACAAGGCGGACACTTCTCAGTCCGAGACCAGTCTTTCCATCATCAGTCATATCCTGTTATGAGAGAGAGATTCTAAACACTCTCACACAGAAAAGCCTTGAGAGACGCGGCCATGAACCCCTGTCAGTCCATCTCTCAGTGTGTATGTGTGTGTGTACGTGTCTATGTGTGTTTTTCTTCAATGTGCACATATTGGAGAGGATGACGCCTGGCTTGTCAATCGGCTACAAATCCTTAGGTGCTTGTCATCACAGTATCAGTCAGAGCTGACCTGGGGGGAAAGAGGCCGAGGAAGAACAACCTCTGAAAGGAAGAGAAGGGGATGATTATGATGGACAGATTGGCCTGCATACCAAATTATATTTTTCCCCGAGATAAGGAATCATATGGAACTGTTTTTCATTCATTAACCAACCACTCAAAACATTACATTACGTAATCAGTCAAATGGATTCTCAGTTTAAATGCCATTGACTATTTCTGTGGATCGGATTGAACGAACGCGATTTAGTTCACAGGCTGGCCCCCTACGCTTGTTTGGCATGGGACCGAGGCGCTATGAGGGTGCAAGGGCATCAGTCTGCTAGTGAAGGTTGCTCTGCCATCCACTGTCTCCTCTGCCCTTGTGGAAGAGGACCACAACGATAAGAGATACACTAATTATAGTCCTGTGGGCCACTGCAAACCACAGTACCGACCCGCATACACACATGCACAATCATAACCGCCCCCACACACACACACACAAACACATCCATAAACACATGCATGCACACATCCTTTGAAGAGGCTTGGACGCTTATGAGAAGGCCCTATCAGTGAAGAGATAATTGCCTGTGCTTTTTGAAACAGCAGATACCAGTGCTGACAAAGGTTAAACCAAGGCTGTGTGAACAACTGGTCTGCTGGCAGGGGAGGGGCTAACCAAAAGTCTGTGTGCGGTTGTGTGTGTGTGTGTGTGTGTGAGAGAGAGAGTATGACAGTGTGTTGGCATGGGTGTTGGTGAATGTCTAAGTGTGTGCCAGTCAATCTGTCTATGTTTTTATGTGAGTTATATGAGTTTGTGCCAAGGTATATCATCATGTTGGGTTTTAACTTTATAGAGCCCAGTGATAGGAGTTGCTGCAGATGTGTGTAACAGAGAGGAGTAGAGGAAGGTAGGATGAGGGAAGGAAGAGAGAAATTGAAGAAAGAAAGAAAGGAAGATGAGGGAAGGAAGGGAGAAATTGAAGAAAGAAAGAAGGTGAGATGAGGGAAGGATGAAAAAAATGGTGAGGGAGGGAGAGACAGAAGTAGATAGGGAGAGAGGGAGAGGGGGAGAGGGGGGAGAGAGGGCCTCTAGGTTAAAGACTGAGCTGTCATCCCTTTAGGATAATCTACAACCTGCTGGAATCCAGTCCTCACAGGTCAACCCCATCAGAGCACACACATGGACCTCATGCAGACGACCCCTCACCCCCCCTACGCACACACAAACACACACACATACAGTATAGCTGGAACAGACTGCGCATATCCCCAAGGGAGATGTTAATCGACACTTTTCAGGAGCAAACGTGATCCCTTTAAGTATGCAAAAGGCCCAGAGTTTAACACTGCTCTGAGTGTGGTTAACAGCTTGGCTGATAGTGAGAGAGTGATGCGGGCCTCCAGATATGAGTGTTAAACCTTTTTGTGATTCAAAGTCATGCAGCAGAAGGGATGAGGTAGGGGACAGGGGACAGGTGTGGAGAGAAAGCGTGGACAGATGGCGAGGGAAGGAGAAGAAATGAAAGAGACAGAGAGAGAGAGAGACAGTCACAGGGGTAGGGGGTAGCATGGGTCAACATGCCACAGGTCACAACAGCCCTCTTGGAGAGACAACGAGAGGGACAGGACAGCCCCCACAGATAAAGGGAAGGAGGGCGAGATGACCTGGTGAGGGGGGGGGAGATTAGAGGAACAGAGTCTTACACAAATAGAGAGAGGGAGAGAAAGAACAAATGGATTCAACAAAACATAGCAGCTCTAATGAGAGAGAGAGAGAGAGAGAGAGAGAGAGAGAGAGAGAGAGAGAGAGAGAGAGAGAGAGAGAGAGAGAGAGAGAGAGAGAGAGAAAGAGAGAGAGAGAGACACACAGAAAGAAACGGTTTTAGAGCAATCGTGCTATGGTACTTTGTAAAGTGGAAAGTTAAAAGACCTTGTGTGCTTGGGCAGTGTGTCCAGAAATAGAAAATAGCCAGGTCGCTAAATCCTGTCTGGTGTCTGCAGAGCAGATGGATGGTCAGAGATCTGGCGTCCATCTTGGATTCCCTTTCAGGTGTTTATGTGAGAGCCATGTCAGGGTCTAATCTTGAACTGGACCCTCTCTCTGGAGAACGAGGGGGGGCTCTCTTTAGGGCATGGTGGTTCCAACTCAACTGCGGTTATCCCCCTATGAGAGAGAGGGTGATAAAGGAAGAGAGAGAGAGATAGAGAGAGAGAGAGAGAGAGAGAGAGAGAGAGAGAGAGAGAGAGAAAAATAGTGAGAAAAGAGAGAAAAAGAAAGAGAGGGAGGGCAGGGAATCCAGGCACAGCGATGATGGATGAGGAGATAAGCCCAGGGTTGCTGACAGCCTTCTAGAGGTAATCGCCAGCAAATCTAAAACACACACACGTACACACACATACACACAATCAGGGGTTAAACGCAGGGGAGTAGAGTTAGGCTGTATCGTTTAGCATAATGAGGTCATGCAACAGATCTGATCATGGGAAAGCCAACTGACATACACACTATTCATTTTCAATGGCCATCGAAAGATAACCTCTCCACCAAGAGTAAACCAGCCTGAATCCATATCAAAACAATCCTTATCCCCTGTGGTGCACTGTGGGAAAAGAGCTCTGGGAGCAAGGGATTGTGGGTAGGCTGCTTCAGGCTGCTGCAGGCCCCTCAGCAGCAAGGTTGAGGGGGGCGGAGCATGAGTGCGGTTTACGTCTCACTTGTCATTTTTGCAGTCGCCTCTGGCACTCCAACCTGCCACTTTGCCTCGTAGTGGCGTTCACATGGAACACAAACCTGGCCAAAGCTGTGATTTCTGTGGCCTTGCGCTGTTTTTAAACAGTCTTCTCTGGTATACGTGTTTGTGAATGTGAGCGTGTGTTTTGGGCCTGTCCGTGCCTGGTGTCTCTTTAGTTTCAAGGGCGGACTCAATGGGGCTGCTTTTTTTTAGCACCAGCGTTTTGGTTTCTGCGAGCGAGTGAATGGGTGAGAATGAGAGAGAGAGAGAGAGGGAAAGAGAGAGAGAGAGAGGGAGAGAGAGAGAGAGAGAGAGAGAGAGAGAGAGAGAGAGAGAGAGAGAGAGAGAGAGAGAGATAGAGAGAGAGAGAGAGAGAGAGAGAGAGAGAGAGAGAGAGAGAGAGAGAGAGAGAGAGAGAGAGAGAGAGAGAGAGAGAGAGAGAGAGAGAGAGAGAGAGAATTGTGTATTTGCGGGAACCCATTGGCTTGTCCTTGGGTCTTTCAGCAAAGTTTAGTCTCTGAAGAGATTTGTCTCCTGTCATGACGATCACCGGAGAGCATGAATCATTCTGAGCTGTTTTCACTCCTGAGGTAGAAAACAATGGACGTGTCTGTTTTTCCACCCTCCTGGGAAGAAAATTAATTATTGTCGTGTCGTGTCGAGTACTGAATGACTTACTCGGACTGTGTTTCTGAAGGACAGCTCAAAATACTTAAATATGTGAGTGAGCCTATGGTTAAATCCTTACAATGTGGGTGTGTGTGTGTGTGTGCATGTCTGTACGAATGTGAAGTAACTGGACAC